>NC_138297.1:44950000-45340000 GCF_965601325.2 Salmo salar
TTTTTATATGGTGGTGCTTTGATGTTGATTTTGAAAAATGTCTTGTTCGTGATTCATAAATGCTCTATGCTCCGTCTTTTCTAAAAAGCCGCTTAGGGAATTGGATTACTTCAAATTCCAATTCGGAGGAACATAAAAAACCGACAATAAACAAAACAATTATGATTAGAAATACACTTGAGACACGGTAATGGGAATTACTGTATAGCTATGGGTTGTTTTAACCTTTACTTAAGGACAAAAATGTTCTGCAAATGTGTTTCCCCCTGTATATTTAGTGCACAAATAATAACTTGTTTCCTGTCATAACCGTTTCTGTAACTGTCAAGGTCTAATTGTATTTGGATAGTTACCTGTAAATACTGTAGACTTTAAGTGCCATATTTAGCTAAACGGCCAAACACATTTACAGAGTTTGCTAAATATCTGCTTTCCATTTCGAAAGCAATAAATTGTGTGTGTGTGTGTGTGTGTGTGTGTGTGTGTGTGTGTGTGTGTGTGTGTGTGTGTGTGTGTGTGTGTGTGTGTGTGTGTGTTTTGTTTGGAGTAGTGTCACGGAGAAGCAGTCGGCGGGTACGAACCACATTCACCTCGGCCCAGCTAGAGGTGCTAGAGAGGTCCTTCCAGGATAGCCAATATCCTGACATATATTCCAGAGAACTACTGGCCTCCCAAACACAGCTGTCAGAGGCACGAGTACAGGTACGTACACTACTGTGTGGATTTGCGCGTGTGTGTGTGCGCATTCATTTCTGTGTGTTTGGTTGGTTTCTTGATGGTCTTCTAACATACAGTGAGCACCATAATTCATTGGACAGTGACCATTGTTTTGTTATTTTGGTTCTGTACTCTAGCACTTTGAGTTTGAAAGGATACAATGAGGGTGAAGTGCAGACTGTCAGCTTTAATTTAAGGTATTTTCATACATATCGGATGAACCGTTTAGAAATTATAGAAGCTTTTGTACATAGTCCCCCCCATTTTCAGGCATCAAAAAACATTGGACAGTTTAACATATTGTAGAATAAAGTAATCATTGTTAATATTTGGTCACATATCCTTTGCATGCAATGACTGCTTGAAGTCTGCGATGCATCGACATCACCAGACGCTGGGTATCTTCCCTGGTGATGCTATGCCAGGCCTGTACTGCAGCCATCTTCAGTTCCTGCTTGTTTCGGGGACTTATTGCCTTCAGTCTCCTCTTCAGCATGTAAATTGCATGTTCAATTGGATTCAGATCCGGTGATTGACTCGGCCAGTCAAGGATTTTCCACTTTTTGGCCATCAAAAACCCCTTCGTTGCTCTAGCAGTATGTTTAGGGTTATTGTCTTGTTGCATGATGAAGTGCCGTCCAATGAGTTTGGAGGTATTTGGTTTTATCTGAGCAGATAAAATATTTCTGTAGACTTCAGAATTCATTGTTCTACTTCTGTCTGCAGTCACATCATCGATGAAGACAAGTGAGCCTGTTCCACTGGCAGCCATACAGGCCCAAGCCATAACACCCCATCCACCATGTTTCACAGATGAGGTGGTATGTTTTGGATCATGGGCATGTCATTTTTTTCTCCACACTTTCCTCTTTCCATCACTCTGGTACATGTTAATCTTTGTCTCATCTGTCCACAATACTTTTTTTCCCAGAACTCTTGGGGCTCTTTTAGGTGCTTTTTAGCAAACTGTAATCTCACCTTTCTGTTCTTCAGGCTTATCAGTGGTTTGCATCTTGTAGTGTACCCTCTGTAGTCCTGCTGGTGTAGTCTTCTACATATGTGCATCCAGGAGAGTGTTTTTGATCTGTTGGGCTGTTGTCAGGAGGGTTTTCTTCACCATAGAGAGTATTCTCCTGTCATCCACTACAGTGGTCTTCCTCAGTCTACCGGGTCTTTTGACATAATTGAGTTCACCGGTTGTTTTGTTCTTGTTAATGATGAACCAAACTGTTGACTTGGGCGTGCCCAGGGTTTTTGCAATGTTCCTGATTGATTGATTTTCATTTCTGAGTCTTATGACGGCCAGCTTCATTTGCATCGACACTGCTGTCTTCCTCATGTTGTCACACCCCAACAACAACCTCCAAAGGCAATAGCAAAGTCTAGAATCAATACTATTCATCAACAGCTCTCCTGCATTCACTAACGACACAAATGAGTACACCTGCCTAACGACACACATCTGTGAAGCCAATTCAGCAAATGCTTGTAGTACCTTAAAATGTGTGGACCATGTACAAAAGGTGCTGTCATTTCTAAACGGTTCATCCGATATGTATGAAAATACCCTCAAATTAAAGCTGACAGTCTGCACTTCACCCTCATTGTCATTGTATCCTTTCAAACTCAAAGTGCTAGAGTAGAGAACCAAAATAACAAAAACGTGGTCACTGTCCAATGAATTATGGTGCTCACTGTATCTGCTGTGTGTTGTCATCCTGACCCAGATATGGTTCCAGAACCGCCGGGCCAAGTGGAGGAAGACTGGAGCTCTGGGAGAGAGCAGAGGATTGGACAAGCTCTTAGACATCAACCAACAGCCTGAGAGGATTGTGCCGCTTCCTCCCCTGATTGGATCCTTCCAAACCAGGCCACACCCACTACAGCAAAAGCTCTTCATCTCCAGGCCACCCTACCATCCCATTGGTGTTTACCAGAACTTCCTGCCCAAGCTCCACCCAGCCCTGGTACCCTACTCTGAGCACTACCTGCTTCCCCTCCCAGCCCAGTCCTAGTTGACCCCAATGACACACACCATACCTGGACACACACTCAGCTGACAGACGCACATACCGGATGCCTTGTATGTCAAATATGTCTGTCCCTGTACATATGTGTTTTCTGTACGTAAAACTATTCTACTCATACAGAAATCGGCTATTTTCATTAATTTCATACAAAGTATCATAAATAAAGGTCTTCAGTCTGAGCATGATTAGCTGAATCAGGTGTGTTATTGTAGGGCTGGAATGAAACACCCAGTAGGTCTCCAGGACCAGAGTTGAAGACCCATGTCCCAGACTGATCCTGGGTTCTCGGGGATTCTGAGAAACACTCTGACTCAGTCATCATCATCAGTGTTACGTCACTTCCATAGTCAACCATATAGTTCCTTGAATCTGAGTCGTCCTCTCAAAGGGTAAAGTAGTTTATGTGATATGATTAATAGGACAATGCTCTGGAGTCTTTAAACAATGAACATTTATGGGTGACGATTGCCAAGGAAACTATTATTTATTATCTTGAGGTATTTATAGTAGAAACTCAATAAATTACATGTAGCCCACACATACGGTGCCAGGGTTTGAGAGAAAGAAAGATAGTGAGAGAGAGAGAAAGAGGGGGGAGAGAGAGAGGGGGTTATTTCAGATGATATGGGGCCTATAAAAGGGATACTGTGTTGAGATTTCAGATTATTACTCAATCGATTTATTGCACTCTACATATATGGTACTACCTTATCTTAATTCACCTGGGGTGAATCTGAGGGCAGGGCGTGTGTACAGTCATCATCAGAGACAGACAGACACACACACACACACACACACACACACACACACACACACACACACACACACACACACACACACACACACACACACACACACAAACACACACACACAACCAGGTGTAGAGTCATCATAAAACAATTGTGTAAGATGGTTCAATGTTTCAGTGTTGCAGACAGAAATGGAGTAGATCAGTAGATCTCTGAGAATTATGTTTTTAACTGCAAGTTCTGGAAATGTCATCCCAACTGAACACATGATCATCTACAGTGCCATACAAAAGTATTCATCCCTCTTGGCGTTTTTCCAATTTTGTTGCATTACAACCTGTTTTATTTGGATTTCATGTAATGGACATACACAAAATAGTCCAAATTGGTGAAGTGAGGGCATTAATCAGAGAGGCAACAAAGAGACCAAAGATAACCCAGAAGGAGCTGCAAAGCTCCACAGTGGAGATTGGTGTATCTGTCCATAGGACCACTTTAAGCCGTACACTCCACAGAGCTGGGCTTTATGGAAGAGTGGCCAGAAAAAAGACATTGCTTAAAGAATAAAATAAGCAAACACGTTTGGTGTTAGCCAACAGGCATGTGGGATACTCCCCAAACATATGGAAGAAGGTACTCTGGTCAGATGAGACTAAAATTTTGCTTTTTGTCCATCAAGGAAAACGCTACGTCTGGCGCAAACCCAACACCTCTCATCACACCGAGAATACCATCCCCACAATGAAGCATGGTTGTGGCAGCATCATGCTGTGGGGATGTTTTTCATCGGCAGGAACTGGGAAACTGGTCAGAATTGAAGGAATGATGGATGGCACAAAATACAGGGAAATTCTTGAGGGAAACCTGTTTCGGTCTTCCAGAGATTTGAGACTGGGACAGAGGTTCACCTTCCAGCAGGACAATGACCCTAAGCATACTGCTAAAGCAACACTCGAGTGGTTTAAGCGGAAACATTTAAATGTCTTGGAATGGCCTAGTCAAAGCCCAGACCTTAATCCAATTGAGATTCTGTGCTATGACTTAAAAATTGCTGTACACCAGCAGAACCCATCCAATTTGAAGGAACTGGAGCAGTTTTGCCTTGAAGAATGGGCAAAAATCCCAGTGGCTAGATGTGCTAAGCTTATAGAGACATACCCCAAGAGACTTGCAGCTGTAATTGCTGCAAAAGGTGGCTCTACAAAGTATTGACTTTGGGGGGGTGAATAGTTATGCACGCTCAAGTTCCGTTTTTTTGTCTTATTTCTTGTTTGTTTCACAATGAAAAATATTTTGCATCTTCAAAGTGGTAGGCATGTTGTGTAAATCAAACGATACTAACCCCCCCCCCAAAAAATCGATTTTAATTCCAGGTTGTAAGGCAACAAAATAGGGAAAATGCCAAGGGGGTGAATACTATCGCAAGCCACTGTAAAAGTTTCTCAACTCCAGACCTAGGGAAACAACTGGTCAATGGCTTGATGATTAATTGAATTTAATTGAATCGGGTGTGTAAGAGTCAATGAATGGGCTGGAGTAAACATGTGCAGCCCTGTGCTATGAGACCTCAGGGTTGGTGTTGAGGAACCCTGATTTAAATATTTCAGTGAGGTGGCTTGTTCCATACTTCACCTGACCAGGTTAGTGTAGCTCTAGCCTATTTACGACGGCGCTCTTGCCTTGACTCAACAACACTTCTTCCCTCTGCTGAACTTTTGACCCCCTCTTATCTGTATTTTCAGGCGCTTAGCATTCGGGTGAACCATGTGTTATAACAGTCTTATCAGACGAGCTATGATGTGTCCCCGTCCACAGGCTAACGTTAGAACACGCACACACCAGTTTGGCCAAAGGCTGGCAGATTTTTGTGGGTGTTATTGAATTTTCCAAGAATTTGTTTGGTGTGTTTCCGAAAAGCCTGAAGTGCTGAGCTTTATCCAACGTCCAAAGTTCAAAGTCATGCATTCCAAATGGAGGAACATTTCATTTTTATTTCACAGTTCTGTATAACTGGTTTATTATGGTGTGAACAGTGAGTGGTATGCTGTATATATATATATATAATATATATATATATATATATATATATATTTATTATATATATTATATATATTAATGTATTGATTTATTTTGAAATAAGTTGTGCTTGTTGCTATATCACTTCATTTTCCAATGTATATCAGGAAACAATAAAAATAGCTAATGGACTGAAGTAGGCTACTGAAAGCTGATAAACATTACAAAGACGGATAATTCAAACTCATATTTTAAAATAAATTGGACATATATTTTGATGAGCTTGGCATGTGTGTCCTCTTGTGGTTCAGTAAGGGTGTCATAGCTCTGACACCTTATCGCGGTGTTCCTGGTTTGAACAGGTGGTGGTACTGTAAGACTTAGAATAAGCTACTGTAGAGATGCTATCTCCACTTCTGTTTCCTCTCCTGGCTCGAACATTATATTGTTTCCTGTCATCTTTCTCACTATGATTTGTATTAGTGGCCTATCTGGAGCAACTTATAAATGAACATCATAGGGGCATTGCAGTTGACAACTTAGGATATAGACTAAAATATACCAGGGGTCCCAATAGGGACCATATACAGTGCCTTCAGAAAGTATTCAGACCCCTTGACTTTTTAATTAAATCGTTTTTTTTCCTCCTCTTCAATCTACACACAATACCCCATAATGATAAAGCAAAAACAGGAATGTTTTGCCCCAAAAATATAAATAAAAAAAATGAAATATTACATTTACATAAGTATTCAGACCCTTGTTGAAGCACCTTTGGCAGCGATTACTACAGCCTTGAGTCTTCTTGGGTATGACGCTACAAGCTTGGCACACCTGTATTTGGGGAGTTTCTCCCATTCTTCTCTGCAGATCCTCTCAAGCTCTATCAGGTTGGATGGGGAGTGTTGCTGCACAGCTATTTTCAGGTCTCTCCAGAGATGTTTGATCGGGTTCAAGTCCAGGCTCTGGCTGGGCCACTCAAGGACATTCAGAGACTTGTCCCAAAGCAACTCCTGCGTTGTCTTGGCTGTGTGCTTAGGGTCGTTTTCCTGTTGGAAGGTGAATCTTGTCCCCAGTCTGAGGTCCTGAGCACTCTGGAGCAGGTTTTCATCAAGGATCTCTCGGTACTTTGCTTCGTTCATTCATCTTTCCCTCGATCCTGACTAGTCTCCCAGTCCCTGCTACTGAAAAACATCCCCACAGCATGATGCTGCCACCACCATGCTGCACCGTAGGGATGGTGTCATGTTTCCTCCAGATGTGACACTTGGCATTCACACCAAAGAGTTCAATCTTGGTTTCATCAGACCAGATAATCTTGTTTCTCATGGTCAGAGATTTTTAGGTGCCTATTGGCAAACTCCAAACGGTCCATCGTGTGCCTTTTACAGAGGACTGACTTCCGTCTGGCCACTCTACCATAAAGGCCTGCTTGGTGGAGTGCTGCAGAGACGTTTGTCCTTCTGGAATGTTCTCCCATCTCCACAGAGGAACTCTAGAGCTCTGTCAGAGTGATTATCAGGTTCTTGGTCACCTCTCTGACCATGGCCTTTCTCCCCCGATTGCTCAGTTTGGCCGGGCGGCCAGCTCTAGGACGAGTCTTGGTGGTTCCAAACTTCTTCCATTTAAGAATGATGGAGGCCACTCTGTTCTTGGGGACCTTCAATCATGCAGACATTTTTTGGTACCCTTCCCCAGATCTGTGCCTTGACACAATCCTGTCTCGGAGCTCTACGGACAATTCCTTCAAACTCGTGGCTTGGTTTTTGCTCTGACATGCACTGTCAACTGTGGGACCTTATATAGACAGGTGTGTGCCTTTCCAAATCATGTCCAATCAATTGAATTTACCACAGCTGGACTCCAATCAAGTTGTAGAAACATCTGAAGGATGATCAATGGAAACAGAATGCACCTGAGCTCAATTTTGAGTGTCATAGCAAAGGGTCTGAATACTTATGTAAATAAGGGATTTGTTTTTTTTGTATACATTTGCAAACATTTCTAAAAACATGTTTTAGCTTTGTCATTTGGGGTATTGTGTGCAGATTGCTGATGAATTGTTTTTATTTAATCCATTTTAGGTTAAGGCTGTAACATAACAAAATGTGGAAAAAGTAAAGGGGTCTGAATACTTTCCGAAGGCACTCTATAGGGACTATATATAGGGATATATCAGGGGTCCTTCGGTGAAAAGGATTGGGAACCCCTGGTGTGGGGGGGGGGGGGGGGGGGTGGTATAAAACAAATGATTAGGCCTATAGCTTTCTTGCCACATTTGTTTATTAATAATCCGTGATCACCAACGGTGAAGAAAGGGTGTAAAAGCAACAGATGTCATCATCAACATAAACATGGTCCTCCTTGTCTGTGGACCAACAGCGTGACGAGCAGTATCCATACCGTACAGCAGAGGGAGAGATGTGCGGGTGAACGGTCGACGTCACAGCCATAGGCAGCAGAAGGATGGGCGAGAGTTGTGTGTGCTTTGCCGCTGCTTCATGGCAATAGAGAGAGATGGCGTCCGCATCCCGATGAATAAGCAAAAAAAGAAGAGGAAAAAGGATGATGCTGGACCCTACTACGCCTAGAGGGGAAGCCGTTTAATTCAACACATCAGCTATGGAGGGATTCATCTCTCTTTCACAATCATTTCGCTCCGGGGATGTTAACGCCCTTTTCATGCGTTTTTAAACTCCTCGTCTGATTCCTTCCAACGGAGGTGTGGGGATTGTTGTCCGGTAGGCTACATCTGTTTTCTTCCTCCGCTTCTCTGCCCATCCGACGCAGCGGCGAGGAGAAGAGGAGAGAAGGGGAAGAGAGGGAAAGCGATGGCTGCTGGAGGAGGATGCGGGGAGACGGTGGAACAGTGCCGGGCAGAGGTGGAGCGTTTGACCCGTGAGCTGGCGGAGGCAAACCGGGAGAAGATCCGGGCTGCGGAGTGCGGTCTGGTGGTTCTGGAGGAGAACCAGACCCTGAAGCAGCAATATTCAGATCTAGAGGCCGAGCAAGAGGCGCTCCGACAGGAGCTGGAGCAGCTACAAGAGGTATCAACCACTTAAAATACGCTATTAAATAACACCCTAAGTTAACCATAAACATTGGCGCATGTGATAGAAGTTCAGTGCTTCCTGGAAATGTATTCGTAAACATGCATTTATTAGTTAGCCTCCAAATCCAACTTCCTTCTGCCCCCCCAGGCGGGTAGGCTTCATCCCTTCCAAGGAATGGGTGATGTCAGCAAGATTTGGGCAGCCCCCCCCCCCCCCCCCCCCATCCACAGAAGTTGGCACCAGTCAGACACCACACAGCGGGTCTGAGTCTGTCAGAGATACACAGGCCTCAGCAGAGAACTGGGAGGGGACGGAGAGGGCTTTGTTGTCCGAGCAGGGAGTAGCGTAGTAACTTGATGCTATGCGCAAGTCTGACGCGCAGGTATGGGCTTTCCAAGGTGTGCTAATGATGCGCATTTTGGTGCAATGGAATATCATATATTTGCGGTGGTAGGCTACTTTGTGTGTGTAGATGGATGTAAACTAGGGTTGTTAATTATGTGTCAAACAGCTTTTGCATGCCTATTTTAACAGATTTTTAAAGAGATACTGAATTCTGCAATACACTTGAACGCCTATGGGGGGAAGTGTTATCCGTCTATTCAAAAAGTAGGTCTGTGGACCATTGTATAAGTTATACAGTACTTAGTACCACTGTAGTACACAATTCCCTATCTGGCTGGCAGACTCACTAAGTGCTAAGTGGCACACCCACATTTGGGTTAGTCATGTCCTACTCTAAGAGACACACCTCTCTAAAATCATTGGAGGAGGACAGTGCTCTCTCTCCTCTCCTCTCTTACTCTCTTCCTCTCTCACTCTCTCTCTTCTCTCACTTTTCTCCCTGTCCTCTGTTCTCATATTTTTTTCTCTCTCTCTATCCTTTGTTCTCTGTTCAGAATTGGTGTCTGTCTCTCTTCTTCCCCACATCTTTTTCTCTGATTGTTTCCAGTGAGCATGTGCTTCACAGTAAATCAGTTAGTATTTGTAAATTCACTAGAGTTTGATATTAAAACAAATCAACATTACAAAGCAAATCAAGAGCATCATCAAGCCTGACAGAACTTGATCTAACCAGAATGCTATATTACTGGTGTAATCAAAGCAAGCCTTTTCACCTTTACACTACATATAACCATAATACATATTTCTCCATCAGACCTGGGTTCAAATACATTTGTATATGAGTATCTGGTGTAAAAGTTTTAAAAAATCGGAGTATTTGAGTATTTTCAAATACACAGCCCAAAACAAGTACTTTTTAAAAATTTCAATGGTTATTTGTATAAACCAAATAGTTGACCAAATACTCATTTCAAATACTATTTTCAAATACCTGGGTAAATGCATGAGAGTGTATTTGAGTCAGTGTACTGTATTTACATTTTTCAAATACTTTCCAAGAGTATTTCCAAATATATTAAAATTACTTTTCTTTTCAAAGATTTTGTTGTTGTTGAATAATTCGATTATATGTAAAAGTAATTGAGATATTTTAATAGTATTTGAACCCAAGTCTGTTCTTCACTACCATGGTTGGTAATTTATTCCTGTTCATTTCAATAATCAATTCATGCTAATTAGCTAAACTGTGCCAAGGTGTAATACATTTTTTTACAAATACTCTGTCGATCTGCAACAAACAGTATTTTCTTTGCCGTATGGAACCCTATGGCAGTATTCATTCACTGGTTTGCTAGCTATAATACAGATGGGTGTGTCTGTAGGCAGCTGATGATGCATTTACAGTAACTGAAGGTCAGTGTGTGTGTGTGTGTGTGTGTGTGTGTGTGTGTGTGTGTGTGTGTGTGTGTGTGTGTGTGTGTGTGTGTGTGTGTGTGTGTGTGTGTGTGTGTGTGTGTGTGTGTGTGTGTGTGTGTGTGTGTGTGTGTGTTTGGCATACATTCTGGAGTGCTATTAGATTGGTTTGGACGTGGTGTAGGGAGCCAACAATGAAGGCATGCCTGTGACTTGTCCTGTCCACTCTGTATATGTCATATGCATGGCAACAATAACGCCACACAGTGAGGCCATTTTAAGACATCTCAGGTCAGTTTAAACCATGTGTATTTAGATGTCAATCAGCTCAGCATTTGCTGTAGTACCTCGTCTTCCACTCTCTCTATCTCCCCCTCTCTTTTTTCCCCCCACCTCATTCTGTTTTCTATGATACTGTGAAGGACATCACACTGCTTGCTGAAAAGCTATCTATTCACTGGTGCAAGTGGGGACACTTCAGGCTGAGGAGTAAGTTTCACACATCCCCATTTGCTACACCACCCCCAGTTCTCTCTCTATTTCTCTCTGTCCCCCTTCTGCTCCTCTCCTCCTCTCTCCCCCTTGCCTCTCCTCCTCTCTCCCCCTTGCCTCTCCTCCTCTCTCCCCCTTGGTCATGGACACTGATCCTTAGAGGAAGTCTTCATCTGGTCTAGGTTTCCATCAGAGTCAGCTCAATACCTCATTTCATCTCAATTAACTCCTATCGATCACTAGGTTTCTCTGGCATACCGCTGCTACTGGGGAAAGGGCTAAACCAATCGCAGAATGACCTATCTAGATTGGACTATTTGTTGACAGTTATCTCACGTCGTTGTAATAAGAGGTTGTCCTTACCACTTTGAGAATAGGTAGATTTCCTACCTTTACCAGTCCTGTGGGTAGTAGTCTTCCACACGGTGGTCTGGTCCACTTGGTGTAGCAGGGAAAGGCTCATCGTAGCTAGAATTGCCTCATCAGCTTCCCTGAGACCTGAAGTAACTGAATGAACTGTCACTTCGTAAACTGAAGCTGAGCTTTGATTGGTTTATTGGGGCTGACAGTTGGCTATGGGGTGCAGAGTTATACTTGGGACATATGGCAGTATGCAGGGTTAGTACCTGCTAAAATTGGAAGTATCAAACATCCACTTCAATAGGTTTTTCTTGATGTGTTGTGAGCTGGACTACTCTGTTCCTCATTGCTCATTTAGACCAGGTTCAGTTCAGAAGGAAAGCTACTTTAGCACAGACGAGCATGCTGGAAACAGTCCACCGTGTTCCCTCTCTGAGCTTTACTGGAAACAGTCCACCGTGTTCTCTCTCTGAGCTTTACTGGAAACAGTCCACCGTGTTCTCTCTCTGAGCTTTACTGGAAACAGTCCACCGTGTTCTCTCTCTGAGCTTTACTGGAAACAGTCCACCGTGTTCCCTCTCTGAGCTTTACTGGAAACAGTCCACCGTGTTCCCTCTCTGAGCTTTACTGGAAACAGTCCACCGTGTTCTCTCTCTGAGCTTTACTGGAAACAGTCCACCATGACCACCGTGTTCCCTCTCTGAGCTTTACTGGAAACAGTCCACCGTGTTCCCTCTCTGAGCTTTACTGAAAACAGTCCGCCATGACCACCGTGTTCCCTCTCTGAGCTTTACTGGAAACAGTCCACCGTGTTCCCTCTCTGAGCTTTACTGAAAACAGTCCGCCATGACCACCGTGTTCCCTCTCTGAGCTTTACTGGAAACAGTCCACCGTGTTCCCTCTCTGAGCTTTACTGAAAACAGTCCGCCATGACCACCGTGTTCCCTCTCTGAGCTTTACTGGAAACAGTCCACCGTGTTCCCTCTCTGAGCTTTACTGGAAACAGTCCACCGTGTTCCCTCTCTGAGCTTTACTGAAAACAGTCCGCCATGACCACCGTGTTCCCTCTCTGAGCTTTACTGGATGAAAGGGCAAAAGAGAGACTCTGTCATAAATGATTCATCATAGCATGCTCTGCTTTCATCATGGTAGTGTTGTGCTAGACTGTCCGTTTTATTTCATGGGAATGCACAAGCCTGATTGGTAATTATCAACTCAATTACCTCACAAGGTCTCCTCAGTGTACAGGTAGCAGGAGTCAGTCTTTCTAAGCACTATTGGGTCTGCAAACCTTTCATCACTAATTGCTATCAGCAGGTTTGATGAAAGGATGCTCATGAAAAAGCAACGGGAAAAGTTACCTTTTGGTGGTGGTCGTGGTACAGAATGAGTCACAGATTGATTAGTTAATCAATGGAATGGAAATGTCTAATTACAAAGGTTCAATTGATAAAATGACCATATATAATAACACATTTGGGATGTAGAATTTCTTTCTTCAAGAGAATGTTCAGGTGCCAAGTGGTGATGCTAGATATTTCCCTTAGCCAAATTGAAGCCTGCATTTAAACCACCATTTTCTATTCAGACGTTAACCTACAATGACATAGTCTGTCTTCTGCTCTTCTGATTCTAAAACATTAGGTAATTGAGTCCTGGTATAATATAATCTAATAGCCATTGGTTAACAGCAGGATATGACCCAGAAGGACCAGCCTTGGCAATAAAGATCTACTGACTACTTAATGTTAATCAGCTTGCTCCACAGTAGCCCATTAGATTGGTTTTGAAGGGGGGTATATTTAGGTCTCCACTCATGTTATTTATTGCTTTAGGAACATAACGTACACTCACTCCATCCAGGAATTGGTGCATTAATTTGTTCATTGGAAGTGGTTTTCAAAGAGTAGTCTATAGTACTATGTACTACAGTGAGCTCCAAAAGTATTGGGACAGTGACAATTTTTTTGTTTTGGCTCTGTACTCCAGCACTTTGAAATTAAACAATTACTATGAGGTTAAAGCTTTAATTTCAGATTATTTTGTGTTCAGTAGAAATGAATGGGAAATTATGTTTTGTGTCATTTTGGAGTCGCTTTTATTGTGAATATAGTATGTTTCTAAACACTTCTACATTCATGTGGGTGCTACCCAGTGGCGACCCGTTATTCAGGGCAGAGCCCCACCTGTTTTGAGCCCAACACTTTTAGGTAAAAAAGTGTTGGGGGGCTTGCCTGTTTTGCTTGTTATTTTGGCATTAATACGTGTCATATATCAGTTTGCAAACAATGTAAAACTTTTTTTTTTTAAATTGAGTTAATAAAGCCGCATACAAACATGGTCTCATTATTGCTTTCTTGAGTAAGGCAGCTCCAAAATGCAGGTGTTTCTGTGGTGGTGGGGCTAGTTAATATTAGAAGTGCCCGTCCATAGAATGACATCAAATCACGTTATATCTACAGTAGCTTTGATTGGACTGATTATGTCAACATCATACTTCCAAAATCTTAGCTAGCAGTCATCACCATGAATCAAGTGACAATCAAATCTTTTTCAGTCCTTGTCATATGAAGAGAAATTAGAGATAAAACGTCTCGTTGCTGATCGGCCATTGGACATAAACATTACACAACAAGTTGGAAATCGCAAATTCAACAATGAGGGGTTTGGGAAGGAATCAGTAGCTAACTGTGAGTTCAAGTAAACTGGGAACTTGGGGAAAAAAACAGCTACGACTGGGATAATTCGTTTTGAAGAGTCATTCAACTCGGAATTGTAAGTTCAGCATCTTTCTCTTTGATGACAAAATTTGCCCACGAAGGACCGCCTTGCCACTTTCATGTTCAATCACATCCCAACGTGAGTCCAAAATGTCTTGTGCTGCTTCATACATTTTATAGGATGCCAGAGAGATATGTATACTGTAGTTAAAGTAACACTAAGTGTATGTTGTGTAGTACACTGTTAGTAGCCAATGTACCTCACCTTAATAATTTGGTCTATTTTCACCAACCCGGTATTGTAAACACATCGTTCGTGGCCGGTGTGTGCTTGTTTGCCTATAACCTGTTTTAGAGAAATGTAATAATGGAATATTGTAAGGGCTTTCATTGTCTGTTTATATGTAAGAACGGCCCATGTTCGGAATTCTGTCGCTGTACATTTCAAAAGTGCTGAACAAATAGTTATATTGACTACGTCGGTCGTCTCTCGCTCATTAATGTCTTAATCAAAGTTATGGATTGCCTCTTATCCGCTTGTTGTCTCCTTATGCCATAGTTTGTACATCTCAATTGTCAGTAGAAGCCACATTTATATAAGCAAGTCAGCCATATCAGCTATGTTTTTTTAAAAGGCAGTAAATGAGGCTGAATGAACTGTAGCAGTGGTAAGGTGTTGGGACTGCTGTTGGGACTCTGCTGTTGGGACAGCTTTATGTAGGCCCTAACAGTTTGTGGGCACCGTTTGTCACCGTTATAGTGCGATTAATGTATTGTTTAGTGTTGTGTTGTTGCTTTGCAGGCAGGCATCCCACATTCTTTTTTGTTTGCCCCACCAAGATTTACATGCTAAAATCGCCACTGATGCTGCTATGATTACAGACAGTCCTGAATTAATCGTGAATAATGATGAGTGAGAAAGTTACAGACGCACAAATATCATACCCCCAAGACATACTAACCTCTCACCATTACAATAACAGGGGAGGTTAGCATTTTTGTGGGGATATGCCTATAACTTTATCACTCATCATTATTCATGATTCATTCAGGACTATCTGTAGTCATGGTAACATCCACATTAATGTAGAAGTGTTTAGTAACATATTCTACAGTAAAAGTGACTCCAAGATGACAAAATACATTATTTACCATTCATTTCTATTGGGCACAAAGTAATCTGAAACACAACCAAAACAAAAAGCAAATGCATCCAACAAATTTGTAGAGTCACAAGCTTGATATAGTCATTGTGTGCTAGGAATATGGGACCAAATACTTAACTTTTTACTACTTTAATACACATTTAAGTGAATTTGTCCCAATACCTGACAGTCTGCACTTGTATAATTTCAAATCCAAAGTGCTGGAGTACAGAGCCAAAATAACTTAAAATGTTTCACTGTCCCAACACTTTTGGAGCTCACTGTATATGTACTGTGCTGTATGTTTACAGAGCTACTATAAGGCCAGGGAGGGAGGGAGAGAGAGAAGTGTTTAAGGAATATCAGTAACTGTTAAGAGTCCTTGAAGTGAGCGTTTTCCATTTCCTGTGTAAAGTGCCCCAGTGTCTGGGAGGAGCTGGGTGGAGTAATAACAGGCTATCTACAATTGACAGGTCAATCTACACCTCTCTGCTATACATTCCTTTATCTCAGCCTGTAAAGCCTCCCTCACTCTATAGCTATACATTACACACATATTACATCATGCTACATACACACACCTGTATCTAAATCTGCCCCATATTCCTCTCTGCTATACATATTGCACACACACACACCTTTGTGGCCCTAACCCACTTAGAGTACTGCTGTGTTATCGACTATATTCTCACCATCAACATTTTCCTAAATCCACCCGTCTCGCCATCCTATGACGTGGTCCAATAGTCTTTATATTGTTCAATAAACCCTAGGCTATCAGTGATAGTGTAATGAGCTTATTGGAGTGCATTGTCTCTCTACTTGTCTCTTCTTGCATTAAGAATAAAAAACTTCAGCGAGCAGGCCTTTCTAATCGACCTGGCCCTGGTATCCTGGAAGGAAATTGACCTGATCCCGTCAGTAGAGGATGCCTGGTTGCTCTTTAAAAGTGCTTTCCTCACCATCTTAAATAAGCATGCCCCGTTCAAAATATGTAGAACTAAGAACAGATATAGCCTTTGGTTCTCTCCAGACTTGACTGCCCTTGATCAACACAAAAACATCCTCTGGCGTACTCCATTCGCATCGAATAGCCCCTGCGAAATGCAACTTTTCAGGGAAGTCAGGAGCCAATATACTCAGTCAGTTAGGAAAGCTAAGGCTAGCTTTTTCAAACACAAATTTGTTTCCTGTAGCACTAATTCCAAAAAGTTTTGGGACACTGTAAAGTCCATGGAGAATAAGAGCACCTCCTCCCAGCTGCCCACTGCACTGAGGATAGGAAACACTGTCACCACTGATAAATCTACGATAATCGATAATTTCAATAAACATTTTTCTACGGCCGGCCAACATCTCAGCACCCCCTGCAGCAACTTGCACAACCCCCCCCCTCCCTACAAATCAGCTGGGCTAGACAATCTGGACTCGCTCTTTCTAAAATTATCCACTGAAATTGTTGCAACCCCTATTACTAGCCTATTCAACCTCTCATTCATATCGTCTGAGATCCCCAAAGTTTGGAAAGTTGCCGCGGTCATCCCCCTCTTCAAAGGGGGAGACACTCTAGACCCAAACTGTTAAAGACCTATATCCATCCTGCCCTACCTTTCTAAAATCGTCGAAAGCCAAGTTAATAAACAGATCACCGACCATTTTGAATCCCACCGTACCTTCTCCACTATGCAACCTGGTTTCAGAGCTGGTCATGGGTGCACCTCAGCCACGCTCAAGATCCTAAATGATATCATAACCGCCATCGATAAAAGACAGTACTGTGCAGCCACTCATCGACCTGGCCAAGGCTTTCGACTCTGTCAATCACCGCATTCTTATCGGCAGACTCAATAGCCTTGGCTTCTCAAATGACTGCCACGCCTGGTTCACCAACTACTTCTCAGATAGAGTTCAGTGTGTCAAATCGGAGGACCTGTTGTCCGGACCTCTGGCAATCTCTATTGGGGTGCCACAGGGTTCAATTCTTGGGCCGACTCTTTTCTCTGTATATATAAATGATGTCGCTCTTGCTGCTGGTGATTCTCTGATCCACCTCTACACAGACAACACCATTCTGTATACATCTGTCCCTTCATTGGACACTGTTTTAACAAACCTCCAAACGAGCATCAACGCCATACAACACTCCTTCCGTGGCCTCCAACTGATTTTAAATGCAAGTAAAATTAAGTGCATGCTCTTCAACCGATTGCTGCCCGCACCCTCCCGCCCAACTAGCATCACTACTCTGGACGGTTCTGACTTAGAATATGTGGACAACTACAAATACCTGGGTGTCTGGTTAGACTGTAAACTCCTTCCAGACTCATATCAAGCATCTCCAATCCAAAATTAATTCCAGAATCGGCTTCCTATTTCGCAACAAAGCCTCATTCACTCATGCTGCCAAACATACCCTGGTAAAACTGACCAATCTGTAAATAGCACACCCAACTACCTTATCCCCATATTATTACTTACCTTCTTGCTATTTTTCACCCTAGTATCTTTACTTACACGTCATCATCTGCACATCTATCACTCCAGTATTAATGCTAAATTGTAATTATTTCGCCTCTATGGCCTATTTATTGCCTACTTCCCTACTCTTCTACATTTGCACACATTTTACATAGATTTTTCTATTTTTCTTTTCTATTGTGTTATTGACTGTACGTTTGATTATGTGTAACTCTGTGTTGTTGTTTGTGTCGAACTGCTTTGCTTTATCTTGGCCAGGTGGCAGTTGTAAATGAGAACGTGTTCTCAACTGTCCTACCTGGTTAAATAAAAGGTTAAATAAATCAAAAATAACTGAATGATTAATGTGTGACTCTTGTGAAGGGGGTTTAAAATGGGAAAGGTTTTATAGTCACATGTTGGAAGCAAGGGCTGTTAAAGGGGAAGTAGGGGGAAAGGGTTTGTGTTTGATTGAAAAAGAAATATGAAATATTCAGCGTGCGTTAGCACTGCTGTCAGGCTAAAAGCAGAAGCGCCCAACCCAACCCTCAACTCCCATGATGTCATGCACAACCAATGGGATGTATCCTTCTCTAGCTTGACAACTCTATTATGAACTGTATATAATCAAGTTGTCCCTAGACGCTGTTTCCGGGTCAGTTTTGTGTTCTAAGGCCTAATGGTTCATTTTAAGCTGATCCTAGATCAGTGTCCGAGAGCCACTGCTACATGGACCTTACCTTGACAGGAAGCAAATGGATCCATGTCTGCACCTCTGTACTAAGGCATTAGTGTGAGTTATGGTATAGCTACTGACGGTCTATCATTGACTCTCAGAGCAAGTAGAATGGCTTAGATCTATTAGGAAATACCATTAGCCACACTTGGGTACCCAAATGTATTATGTCTTTCCCACTGTGGGGTATAGTGTAGTTGGCTGGGAATCTATCCCTCATCTGATCATGCTGCTACTGTGCAGAATAATCTAATTTACAAAAAGATGTACTTCTTCAACCTTACTGTATGTAGTATGTCAGTGAATCTTTTCAGTTTATTGTGGATTCACTGTGGGCAAAAAAATAAGTGAAAAATAAGTGAGGCCTACTTTGACTGAATGGCTAAAGTCTCACAGACCTTTCAATCCCCAGAGTGGATGAAATCCCTTTACAGTAGGCTAACTGTTTTCTTCAACAGCTACTGTAGCTGGGCTGCATCCAAATGGCACCCTATTCCCTACATAGTGCACTAATTTTGACCAATCAATCAATCAATCAATCAATCAAATGTATTTATAAAGCCTTTTTTTACATCAGCAGATGTCACAAAGTGCTGTACAGAAACCCAGCCTAAAACCCCAAACAGCAAGCAATGCAGATGTAGAAGCACGGTGGCTAGAAAAAACTCCCTATAAAGGCAGGAACCTAGGAATAAACCTAGAGAGGAACCATGCTCTGAGGGGTGGCCAGTCCTCTTCCGGCTGTGCCAGGTGGAGATTATAAGAGTAAATGGCCATTAAGGCCAGATTTTTCTTCAAAATGTTCAAACATTCATAGACGACCAGCAGGGTCAAAAAATAATCACAGTGGTTGTGGAGGATGCAACAGGTCAGCACCTCAGGAGTAAATGTCAGTTGGCTTTTCATAGCCGAGCATTCAGAGGTCGAGACAGCAGGTGCGGTAGAGAGAGAGGTCCGGAACAAGGTAGCACATCCGGTGAACAGGTCAGGGTTCCCTAGCCGCAGGCAGAACAGTTGAAACTAGAGCAGCAGCATAACCAGGTGGACTGAGGACAGCCAGGAGTCATCAGGCCAGGTAGTCCTGAGGCATGATCCTAGGGCTCAGGTCCTCCAGGAGGGGAGTGAGAGAGAGAGAAAGAGAGGGAGCATACTTAAATTCACACAGGACACCAGATAAGACAGGAGAATTACACCAGATATAACAGACTGACCCTATCCCCCCGTACATAGACTATTGCAGCATCGATACTGGAGGCTGAGACGGGGGGGGGTCGGGGGACACTGTGGCCCTGTCCGACGATACCCCCGGACAGGGTCAACAAGTCAGGATATAACCTCACCCGCTTTGCCAAAGCACAGCCCCCACACCACTAGAGGGATATCAACAGACCACCAACTTACTACCCTAAGACAAGGCTCAGTATAGCCCACGAAGATCCCCTCCACCTGCACGAGCCTGAGGGGGCACGAAACCGGACAGGAAGATCACGTCTCAACCCACTCAAGTGACGCACCCCCCTAGGGATGGCATGGAAGCACACTAGTAAGCCAGTGACTCAGTCCCCCGTAATAGGGTCAGAGGCAGAGAATCCCAGTGGAGAGAGGGGAGCCGGTCAGCCAGAGACAGCAAGGGCAGTTCGTCGCTCTAGTGCCTTGCCGTTCACCTTCGCACCCCAGAGCCAGACTACACTCAATCATAGGACCTACTGAAGAGATGAGTCTTCAGTAAGGACTTAAATGTCGAGACCGTGTCTGCGTCTCTCACATGGATAGGCAGACCATTCCATAAAAATGGAGCTCTATAGGAGAAAGCCCTGCTTCCAGCTGTTTGCTTAGAAATTCTAGGGACAATAAGGAAGCCTGCGTCTTGTGACCGTAGCGTACGTGTAGGTATGTACGGCAGGACCAAATCGGACAGCTAGGTTTGAGCAATTCTATGTAATGCTTCGTAGGTTAGCAGTAAAACCTTGAAATCAGCCCAGAGCCCTTTAGAGTGCCATTTGGGACACAGATGTCTCTGCACCTCTCATTAAATGATGGATTCTTCCTCTAGGTCACATGTTCACAGGCACTTAAGTGACATCTGGAAAAACCTCTGGATGCCTGATGTCAGTCTGTATTCCCCACATAGAGCACAGGGATAGGCTGAATAATTCAACAATATGAGGGGGGGGGGGGGGGGGAGAACAGTATCAGATAAGTGTCCCTAGTGTGGTAGTTGATGTGGTGGTTGGAGGGAAGGGGGAGACGATGTGACCTGACTAAAAGATTCATGTTAGTGTTCCTCCCTCCCTCCATCCCTATCTCAGAATACCATCCAGCTGTTTCTCATTAGAGACCCCCCTACAGAGAAGGAGATGGATACAATACATAACTCTGTGAATGCGAGACGCCTATATACAGGTAACTGCCAAAGTAAAGGAAACGCCAACATAAAGTGTCTTCGTAGGGCGTTGGGTCACCACGAGCTGCCAGAACATCTTCAATGCACCTTGGCATAGATTCTACAAGTGTCTGGAACTCTATTGGAGAGAGGTGACACCATTCTTCCACGGGAAATTCCATCATTTGGTGTTTTGTTGATGGAAAATGCTGTCTCAGGCGCCGCTCCAGAACCTCCCATAACTGTTCAATTGGGTTGCAATGGTGGTGTTTCCTTTTGAGACCCATATTTCCAAGTCACTGAGATCTCTTCTTATAGCCATGGTAGTCAAGATAATGGGCAACTGAGCATGACCCTAAGCATGATGGGATGTTAATTAACTCAGGAACCACACGTGTGTGGACTCACCTGCTTTCAATATACTTTGTATCCCTCATTTACTCAAGTGTTTCAATTTATTTTAGCAGTTATCTGTACAGTGCAATGTCTACAGAATGAATTGTCCTTGAATCCCCACACCACTCCACTCCCTTCCCTCCAGCCCACCTCGTGTGTTTTAGAGCTGGGCTGGAATGAAATCCTGCATTGTGCATACTAGGGGGTAGAAGAGGGGCTGTGTATCTAACAGGAGTGTGTGTGTCCAGAGCTGTAGACCAGTGTTTCTCTCCACAGGTGCTGTATTAGTCTGGCACGGGTCTGATGGCTCCTGACAGATCCAAGATGGCGTGAAATGGAGAGTTTAACAGGGTGTCACTGTGCCAGAGCATGGCCCTGTGTGAGCTCAAAGAGCTGCTAATGATGACATCACCCCTGTTAATGAGTGTGTCAGATGAGTCCGTCTGAGGGAGAGGGGACGGGGAAAGGGTACTGTCCATCCATGATAAAGAGAACCGAAGAGTGAAGAAGGGTACAGAGACAGGGCAGTATGGTCTATTGTCTTGGGAAAGGCCTGTCTGTGAGAATGGTTGCTGAATGCTGCTGTGTGTATGTGAGTGTCCACTTATGTAACATAGATTTTTTTTAAATAAAGTGTATAGGTCACTTTCATTCGACCCCTTTGGTTGACGTGTGTTGTTTGGTCTGTTGATACCTCAGCTGAAAGCTCTGTGAATCCTTGGCGCTGGCAGTCCACAACACTGGCTAGCTCTACGGGGAGGGACAGTGTGTGAAACTCAGAGGTACGGCCCACTACTGGTCTCTTAGAGTAGTTGTCTAAAGACACAAAGGAGAGGGGGAAAAGGAGCGATAAAGAGAAATGGAAGAGGGAGGGAGAAAGGCAAAGTGCAAGAACCAATTTCAAAATGCTAATATCTCTCCCATTCTTCTCTGTCTGGCTGGCCGTGAGAGAAAGAGAGAGAGTGTTTGGGAGAAAGTCAAATAGTCTGTGATTATAGTAATCCAAAAAGCTACTTTCCCTGCCATCCTCTCCGCAGACCGGGGTATCCTTTGAGATAATAATGACTGCGAGGGCCTCTGTCAGAGGAGCAGACAGTCTGGTGGCTCTCTCCGCAGGGTGTGGTCTCTTAGTCAGTCTCCGTGGTCCAGTCCCATGCGGCTCAGTTCCTGGCGCATGGCGCTAGCAACGCCAGGGTTTTAGGTTCGATTACTGGAATTTTCCAATACTGGAAATCTATGTGTTAAGGATTTCACGCTGCTTGCTTAGCGAGTAACACGTCCTTGCGATTTGGCCCATACCTGACGCCAACTCGGGACCTCTGTCTCACAAACACACGTGACCATCCTCCCTCAAGCGTCTTAGCTGATCACGCCACCTAAAAAGCTAGCTACGGAGGCGAAGCAAGCGGGACACCTTAAGGCTGAGGAGTACGTTTCCCACATCCCCATGTGCTACATATGCACTCACTACTGTGAGTCGCTCTGGATCAGAGTGTCCGCTAAATGACTAAAACCCCCCCCCCCCCCCCCTCTCTCTCTCTCTCTCTCTCTCTCTCTCTCTCTCTCTCTCTCTCTCTCTCTCTCTCTCTCTCTCTCTCTCTCTCTCTCTCTCTCGGAGCGTTACACCTCCGTTTGCATGAGGGGGGCCAAGGGCTGGTGGACATTGGGTCCAGAGTGACAGCTTCCTGTGCTTTGGGTGTTCACAGAGATGTTTCAAAGCCAGGAGCATGGATAATGGCTGAGCAACATTTTCACAACCCACTTATCCAGATCAGAGTGCTGACCTTGTGAGAGCGTCGTTCACTAAGTCGGGTGACCTGCAAGAAGAGGCTGGGTGGAAATCTGCCAGCGACATGGTGGAGGATTCCTCCATAAAGTCCACCAGGCTGCTGCAGCACGTGGTGGAGGGCGTCCATTCTGCACTACCATGCTTGTTTGGAGAGATGCTGGGGATTAAGCAGAGATTGGACCGTCGGGGGAACACCATGAGGGTGAGGGAATGATCCTATGGTTCAAGGCTCCGGGGTGAGGATGGGCTGAGGGCAACATGGTGGCCGGCCGGGGGGATTTGGGACCTGGCTATTCTCTGAGAGGATGTTTGCGCTCCCTGTATACGCCTCCGATAGAAAAAGCGCACTGTTGGTCTACAGTGGAGGATAATTATCACTACGAACAGATACGTGTCGCACCTTCATCCATCTGTGGGGAGGCGGTGTCTTCTGCTGGGAGGAGGAGACAGTGCAGCGTCTGGGTTCGGACACCAGAGCTGTGCTGCTGGGGCTGCTGCGGGCTCGGCTCACACTGGAGCATGTACAGTATATGGGGGCTGGTGAACCGTCTGGGGGACTGTGGGGGGCATCAGGGGGTTCTATGTACAGTGGACAAGGAGGGAGCTTAGTTTTAACTTTCTAGGTGCGTTAAAATGAAGTAAAGTTTTAGCTTTTAATGATGGAACTATTGGGCCAATAAAGGTAGTATTTTATTTTTCTAAGTTGAGTGGATGACAGAGATGTCCCTAAGGTACTGTGTCAGCGGGAAGTCTCTCTGAAAGTAGGACACAAAACAGTGGAACAGATTTCTGGGGGAACAGATTTCTATGTAACACCTGGACAATGAGTGAGTGTAACTGGTTAGAGACCTCTGAATGAGTGGAACGTCTGTCTGTGACGAGAACCGGAGTGAAGAAGGGGACTAAGACAGACCCAGTTTACTGTAGCAATGTTATGACACACACACACACACACACGTCACACAGACGCACATACATGTACACGTCACACACACACCTCAGACGCCACAAGTCTGTTATTGTCTGTGGTATTATTTACTTTGTCATATTGGAGATTCCAGGAAACGACTGGTTGATCATCAATATATTGAGAGGCTAATATCACTTACATGGTATATGATGTAATCTGATGTCATCCCCTGTGCTTTCTCTCCTCTCTCTTCTCTCTCTCTCTCTCTCTCACACACTCTCTCTCACACACACTCTCACTCACTCTCTCTCTCTCTCTCTCTCTCTCTCTCTCTCTCTCTCTCTCTCTCACTCTCACTCTCACTCTCACTCTGACTCTCACTCTGAGACGAGGACAAACCTAAAACAGAGAGAGAGAGAGAAGGAGAGAGAGAGAAGACAGAGAAGAGAGAGAGCACATGGGATGACATCAGACTACATCTCAGACTGTCTGCCTCTCTGTGGAAACCAAATCCAACCTGCGGGTTTGAACTACCATGTTTTCAACCGGACCCAGCTTGTAGAGGGGCGGATTTAAGAACCAGCAGCTGTGCTTTGATCATTCCATCACTACTGTTACCAACAACCACCATCTTTGGATGAAGACCATAGACTGTGTTTGACTGCTTGACCAGGCATCCCTGAGTGTGTCTGTGTTTGTCTGTTGGAAAGGGCCCAAACCCTCCACGTGCTCTTAATACCTCTCTAGACTACATCCCTTAACCCTCCATGTGCTCTTAATACCTCTCTAGACTACAGCTCTAAACCCTCCATGTGCTCTTAATACCTCTGTAGACTACAGCCCTAAGGCCTCTGTGCTCTTAATACCTCTCTAGACTACAGCCCTAAAGCCTCTGTGCTCTTAATACCTCTCTAGACTACAGCCCTAAGGCCTCTGTGCTCTTAATACCTCTCTAGACTACAGCCCTAAACTCTCCATGTGCTCTTAATACCTCTGTAGACTACAGCCCTAAAGCCTCTGTGCTCTTAATACCTCTGTAGACTACAGCCCTAAAGCCTCTGTGCTCTTAATACCTCTGTAGACTACAGCCCTAAAGCCTCTGTGCTCTTAATACCTCTCTAGACTACAGCCCTAAAGCCTCTGTGCTCTTAATACCTCTCTAGACTACAGCCCTAAAGCCTCTGTGCTCTTAATACCTCTCTAGACTACAGCCCTAAAGCCTCTCTGTGCTTCTCCCTGACTAGAGCATCCTAGCAGTACGTCTGCTGACTCACCCTCTTCCTGTAAATGATGTCATTTATTTATCTTTAGAAGGAGCAGAGAAAGTGTCCTCTCCTCTGAGGAATAATATACTGAGACATCTCTCCTCTCACCACTTCCTGACATCAAAAAGCAGGAATTCATGTCAATGACTCAGTGTATAACAAACTGAAACGTGCAAACCAGGTTAAGCGTTTGTACCGTTGCTGTCGCTGTCCGTGGTGCTGAAATACTAACAGTCATGCTGAAGTGTTAGCCCACGGATGCAGTTCAACATGATCTCTATCTCATGGAATGGGACAGCCAGGCAGAGACATAACCGCACTAGGAACATGTCTGTCCTAGCCAGGCAGAGACATAACCGCACTAGGAACATGTCTGTCCTAGCCAGGCAGAGACATAGCCGCACTAGGAACATGTCTGTCCTAGCCAGGCAGAGACATAACCGCACTAGGAACATGTCTGTCCTAGCCAGGCAGAGACATAGCCGCACTAGGAACATGTCTGTCCTAGCCAGGCAGAGACATAACCGCACTAGGAACATGTCTGTCCTAGCCAGGCAGAGACATAGCTGCACTAGGATAATGTCTGTCCTAGCCAGGCAGAGACATAACCACACTAGGATAATGTCTGCCCTAGACAGACAGAGACATAACCGCACTAGGATAATGTCTGTCCTAGCCAGGCAGAGACATAACCACACTAGGACAATGTCTGTCCTAGACAGACAGAGACATAACCGCACTAGGATAATGTCTATCCTAGACAGACAGAGATAGCCACACTAGGATAATGTCTGTCCTAGACAGACAGAGATAGCCACACTAAGATAATGTCTGTCCTAGACAGATAGAGATAGCCACACTAAGATAATGTCTGTCCTAGCCAGGCAGAGAATGCCTCGAGCGAGGCTACATATTGGGATTTGCAGCAAATAAAAAGGCTTGGTGGCACCGTGGCTTGTTCTGCTCTGCTCTGTAGCGCCCCATCTGTCTCTAGTCAAGCGGGGAGAATGTTCTACTCTACTGTCAGAGGAAATTGGATGACCAGCGTTAGGGTATGCATCCCAAATGGCACCCTATTTCCTATATGGAGCCCATATGGCTCTGGTCAAAAGTAGTGCACTATGTAGGGAATAGGGTGGCATTTGGGATACTTCCTCAGCTTCTCTTCTCCACTTAAAGTGAGTGGCTGCGATAAGAGTTGATGCCATTGTAATGACATTGGAGGGGGACATTGTTTCTTTTAGGATGACATTTACTCAATCCGTAGAGGTGTAAAAAAAAAAATAATACGATTTAATGTGGCTTTTAGCTTGGTGTATGCAGTCATAGTGTAAGTTATTCCTCATGCATGTATATAGGTATGACCCACCTCTTTGACCATAGATTGGTAGACCAGTTGCTAGCCATGGGTAATATATTCACTGTATTTTACTTTACTGTGTACTGTACTGTACATGCGTTTTGGAAATCCATCTTTTTGTAAGCTGAAATTTGATGTGCTCTCTTTATTAAAGGACACCTTTCATAAAACGCTAGCATATAGTGACATCTGACAGAGTGTGTGTGTGCGTGTGCGTGTGTGCGTGTGTGTGTTGGCAGATGAAGGGCAGTGTATCATCATCAAACCACACACGACCTTTAAACCTTCAAAAGCTGGAGGAAAGGTCTCGTCCCTTTTCAGCCGCAAACAGCTTCAAAACAGAACATATAACAGCCATAACGTCACGACTTCCGCCCAAGTCGGCTCCTCTCCGTGTTCGGGCGGCGTTCACCGGTCTTCTGCCAAATAAAGTGTGCTCCTGATCACAACTCTCTGCTCTCCTGCACCTGACTTCTATACCAGTAGCGCACAACCTGACACAAACTACACAACATCCGAACGGTCCTCAGGATCTCCAATAGTTCTTATGTTTGATTATGCTGAATCTGTTAGTTTACACAAATACAAATGTGCAAAATCATGACTCTCTCTATTACAGTGTGGACATGTGAGTCTGAATCCCACCGCTGAACCTGAACTAATAGGAGAGTGATGTGGTAGTCAACTGTGGTGGTCCACTCACCCTGTGGTGGTCCACCGTGGAGTCCCTGCATGGCTGTTTCTGTAGACTGTACTTATTCAGTGGCCCTGTAGGGAATATTACCATTGTCTTTCCTCTTGTCCGACTTTACGTTAAGTGCACTTAATCCTATGTATTTACATGATCATTATATTTAGGTTCAGCGCCACATCATTTAAAGTGCTTCCTTCCACACTGAAAAGTGAGTAAAATGTGCTTTGTCTTTCACCTGTGTTCTGTTGCTAGAAGCTCAGAGGACAGCAGGATTCTTTGCCTCTCTCCGTTTCTCTATTTCCCCCCAACAGTCTTTGTTTTATCCCTCCTTCCCTTGAGTTCACCGTCGCTCTGCACCGTAAATAGATGTACCTACTCTATGATGTTCTTCCTCTCAGCCTCTTGCTGAGCTGTGTATTGATTGGTGGAGGGGGGGTGTGTGTGTGTGTGTGTGTGTGTGTGTGTGTGTGTGTGTGTGTGTGTGTGTGTGTGTGTGTGTGTGTGTGTGTGTGTGTGTGTGTGTGTGTGTGTGTGTGTGTGTGTGTACACCAGACCAGACTAGGCCGTGGAACAGTTTCACATGGTGGTTGCTCTTTACCTCTCCATGTATGTTGTAGGAGTCAGAAAATAACATTTACATAACCAGGACAAAACAAAAGGCTATGCTACTGAAACGTCATAACTTCTCTCTCGCCCCTCCTCTGCCCCTGCCCAGGCATTTGGCCAGACCTTCTCCACCCAGCGCAAGGTGGCTGCGGACGGGGAGACCAACGAGGAGACCCTCCTGCAGGAGTCAGCCACTAAGGAGGCATACTATACGAGTCGCCTGCTGGGGATCCAGTCAGAGCTCAAACAGAGCCGGGCCGTCACAGTCAACACACAGGCCGACAACGAACACCTCAGTACCCTGCTGCAGGAGCTCAGAGAGGTGAGGCACCAGGGGTTAGAGGTCAGGGAGGGTGGGGTTTAGAGGAGACTCAGAGCAGTGGCTACTTACTATATACATATATGCACAGTTACTGGTGGTGGTGGGCCCACTATTTGATCTTAATCACAGTTTAGTATGTGTGGCTTATATATCCCTATCAATGCCAATCGGTCAATCAATAAAACGTATTTTGGATATCCTAGGCTATAAAGTCCTTTTCACGTCAACATTTGTCCCAAAATGCTTTACAGTAAATCCTTGTTGTGTTTGATAGTAAACCAATCCAGTGTTGTTTTGTGATAATAACCACAGGTCTTGTGTATTTGATAGTAGCCAGGGTTGTGTGTGTTAACTAAACCCTGGTGTTTGTGTCTGTCCTGTAGGGTAACGAGATGTTGGAGCTGCAGCGGAGCCGGATGAGAGAGGAGATCAGGGAGTATAAGTTCAGAGAGGCTCGACTCCTACAGGACTACACTGAGCTGGAGGAGGAGAACATCACCCTGCAGAAACTCGTGTCCACTCTCAAACAGAACCAGGTGAGAGAACACACAGTACATACACACGCATGCGGTTGCGCGCGCCCCCCCCCCCCACACACACACACACACACACACACACACACACACACACACACACACACACACACACACACACACACACACACACACACACACACACACACACACACACACTGTGTCCCACATTATGCCTCTCCCTCTCTGCTTACCTCTTCCTACCGTCCTCCCTTCCTTCCCTCCCTCCCTCCTTCCCTCCCTCCTTCCCTCCCTCAGGTGGAGTACGAGGGGTTAAAGCATGAGATCAAGGTTCTGGAGGAGGAGACCGAGCTGCTGAACAGTCAGTTAGAAGACGCCTTACGTCTCAAAGACATCTCCGAGGCCCAGCTAGAGGAGGCCCTGGACTCCCTGAAGAGCGAGCGGGAGCAGAAGAAGCACCTCCGCAAGGAGCTGGTCCACCACCTCAGCCTGTGTGACGTCCAATACACGGGCAGCGCCCACCTCACTTTCACCTCAGCTCCGCCTAGTGGCACGGCTACGCCTGTCTCCGCCCTGTCGCCCAGCTCAGAGGAGCCGGGCAGGTGTAACGGGCATCTACATGGAGGGTCAGGAACTGGGACGGGGACAGCGTCGCTGCCCAGGGCCAACGGAGAGTGTCGGGGAGCGGGGAGGAAAGGAGAGGGGATGGTGTCGGATCTGTTCAGTGAGATGAACCTGACAGAGATACAGAAGCTCAAGCAGCAGCTGCTACAGGTGGGTGGAGAAGTACAGTTCACTCAGTTTGAATGAGTAGAGTGGAGTTTCGATAGCCTCTAGAGTTTGGGGTTCAGATTTCTCAGTGTTATAAGCATGTAACAATGACATACAGGAGGACATCCGAACACTGTGGCAAACAAACATACTCATTCTAACTCGTTAATGTAAACATAGACAATATTTCAAAGTGAACCCACCGATGCCGTACAAATGAACACGTCAAGATCCCCTCAGCAGCCCCATATTGTAGATGTAGGAATAAGTGTTGAATTATTCAGGGTGAGAGAGACGGCTGACATAACCTCACTGCATACAGCTCTCTCTCTATTCCTGCTCTCTCTCATCTCTCTCTCTATCGCTCTCTAACTTCTCAGTCTCTCTCTCTCTCATCTCTCTCTCTATCGCTCTCTAACTCTTCTCAGTCTCTCATCTCTCTCTCTATCGCTCTCTAACTTCTCAGTCTCTCCCCATCTCTCTCTCTCTCTCTCTCTCTCTCTCTCTCTCTCTCTCATCTCTCTCTCTATCGCTCTCTAACTTCTCAGTCTCTCCCCATCTCCATATCTCTCTCTCTCTCTCTCAATCGCTCGGCCTGCCTCTCCCTTTCTCTGCCTCTTTTAAGACTATAAATAATCAAGTTTATCCCAGCAGTCAAATAAAGTGTTGTAGCACCAGTGAGAAGCTCTGGGATCAGCTGTTACTGGACCACTGGCTGTTACATGGACTCGAATCAAAATGGCCACCATTTTGTTTCATAGTGGGTTATCTTCTGTAGTTTCCTCCAGCCCAGTGGGCCAGTGAGATGAAGATGCAGCAGGATGTGTGTGGGGTTGATGTGTGTCCGACCATTTACTGCAGTCCCTATAGGTGAAACTGCATCTCCCTACACATTCCCTCAGCCTCGCTCCGATTGCCTGGACTGGAGGAAAGGCTTATTTATATCCTCACTGACACACTAGACTATTGATTCACCCTCAGTAGTGTGCAAGGTTTACTGTTCCCTCTGTAGTGTGCAGGGTTTAGGCCCTGCTGAAAAAAACAGCATAGACCAGTATACATTTCAAGCTGGTATTTGCTGGTCTATGCTGGTTAGTGCTGGTCAAGCTGGTCTGACAAGCATGGTCTAGCTGGTCAAGCTAGTCTGTCCAGCATGGTCTAGTTGGGTATGATGGTTTACTAGAATAGTCTAGCTGGTTTTGCTGGTGACCAGCCTTCGCTGTGTTTTGGTCACTGGTGACCAGCCTTCGCTGTGTTTTGGTCACTGGTGACCAGCCTTCGCTGTGTTTTGGTCACAGGTGACCAGCCTTCGCTGTGTTTTGGTCACTGGTGACCAGCCTTCGCTGTGTTTTGGTCACTGGTGACCAGCATTCGCTGTGTTTTGGTCACTGGTGACCAGCCTTCGCTGTGTTTTGGACACATACCAGTTTATGCTGGTGATGTTGGTATGCTGGTTACCAAGCTGGTCAAGCTACCTTGACCATGCCCATCATTATTACACTTCCCAGCATGCTCTATTGCAGTAGATTTTTGAAATTGTTTGTCTCAATATCTCTCTTGTTTGTTGTTTTTGCATGTACATTGATTGATTAATTAATCTTATGCTACACAAAGATAAATAACATAATTATTTTCTAAACTAATACAATCTGTTAGTTGGACTTATTGCTCCAGTTTAGATAATTTGGGTAGTCTCATTTATTCTTCTTTCTGCCCCTGGCAGACATTCTGAATGCATATTGTGGGTGAAGAAAAGTTACAATTATTGGATATCCCCACACTGGCTAGATTCCAATAGAAATTAAACATCACTTTTAAATCCAGCATGATATGACTTGATACTGGTTTTGCTGGTGACCAGCTTATGCAGGTCACTGTGTCCAAAACACAGCGAAGGCTGGTCACCAGCAAAAACACAGCGAAGGCTGGTCACCAGCAAAAACACAACGAAGGCACCAAGAAATCATGCTGGACCAGCCTATGCTTGTCTGTGCTGTTTTTTCAGCAGTGGGGTGCCTAAGGGATGAGGTGGACTGTGCTGAGTGTGCAGGGAAATGATGCAGCTTATTTAAGGTTATGGGGCTGGAGATGATAAAGAATGCCACTAGTTTAACAATAGGCTGAAAATAGCTGTTTGTGTGTGTGTGTCCATAGGCAGAGCGGGAGAAAACAAGGCTGTTGATCAGCCTGCAAGAGTGTCAGACGCAGCTGCAGCATACACAGGGTGCCCTGAACGAGCAGCACGAGAGGGCCCTCCGCCTCAGCGAGAGAGTCACCGCCCTCAGGCACCTGCACCGGGAGGCCCATCTCGCCCAGGAGGCCCAGCACGACCAGGAGGCCCACCTCAACCGAGAGGCCCTGATGGAGCAGGGAGAAGAGGAAGAGGAGGAGAAAGAGAAGGGATTAATACACAGCAGGGGCCAGGCATTCTGCCACCAGACCCCAGGTCTGGAGATCCTCCAGTGTAAATACAGAGTGGCTGTAACCGAAGTGGTCGAGCTAAAGGCGGAGCTGAAGTCACTGAGAGAGAGGTATAACCAGTGTGTGGAGGGCGGGGTGGAGGAGAGGACACGCGGAGAGGCCCAGCACAGATCTCTGGAGCAGCAGGTGGGGAGGCTGGAGAGGAGCTGCCGGGAAGGTAGGGAGAAGGTGGGGGGCCTGGAGACGGAGCTGAGAACAGCCAAGAACATGGCCAGCGAGAGCCAGGGGGCGCTCAACGCAGCACAGGACGAACTGGTCACCTTCAGCGAGGAGCTGGCTCAACTTTACCACCACGTCTGCCTCTGTAACAACGAGACGCCCAACCGGGTGATGCTAGACTACTACAGACACGGCAGAGGACTAAGGGGTATCAGTGCCTCGCTCAAGGGTGACGACACCCGCGTTCTACTCACGCCCCGCCTTGCCCGGCGGCTCGCAGCCGTTGCCGCTGCAACCTCGTCGCCCACGGCGGAGTCTCGTAGCCCCTCGGAATCCCCATCCAAAGAGCGGTTGTCAGGAGAGGGAGGCCGGGACGGGGGGAGGGACAGAGACAGTCCTGTACCCCGCACCCCTCCTACGGGCTCTCCCAGCATCAGTGCCTCTTCCTCATCTTCCTCATCATCGTCGTCGCCTGCGGTAGAGCCACCTGGAGACCTGCGTAGGGAACCCATGAACATCTATAACCTCAACGCCATCATCAGAGAGCAGGTGACTCCGTTTGAATCATTTGAATAAACATGTCAAACTGTGTCTTTGCCATACTTAAACAGAATATAGCTTCACTATTCGCAATACATTTACTAGCAAGCATATTTCGTTACACCTTTTGATTTCATTGGCAGTTAAAACCTGAAACAGTTTATCACCGTTTGTATGCCAGGTGTCACCTTTAACCTTCCAAATGGTCATCATGAAGCTTAACAGACACAGATTTCATTGTATATAACTGACAACATTAGCTAATGTTCGCTAACAATCCCCCTTGATGAACATGCTGTAGGTGAGGCACCTCCAGAGGGCAGTGGACCGGTCACTCCAGCTGTCCAGACAGAGGGCTGCAGCCAGGGAACTGGCCCCACTGTTTGACAAGGACAAAGAGGCCTGTATGGAGGAGATACTGAAGCTCAAGTCCCTGCTCAGCACCAAGAGAGAACAGATAGCTACCCTCAGACTGGTGCTCAAAGCGAACAAACAGGTCAGACATGGATATGGTATCCGAGATATGGATAGCTATGGACTTGGATTAAGCATCACGCTGGCCATTCGCTGTCTAACACGGCCTTGCTAGAATCTACTTTGAGGCTCGTCACAAGAAATCTCTGAAAGCTGTAGATGGGTCTCACAAGGCTACCAGGCTACAGTAGCCATTAGGATATATAGAGTATAAAGAGGCTCCTGTCACAGTCACACTAATGTCCTCACTTTGAATTTTCTATTGTTTTCTAACTCCCTTGGGGGAACAAAATGTATTCTGACTTCAATGGGACTTTCTGTTGAAATAAAGGTTAAAGAAATGTCCCTGATCCCTTGTTCTTACAGACTGCAGAGAATGCCCTGGCCAACCTGAAGAGTAAGTATGAGAATGAGAAGCATATGGTGACAGACACCATGATGAAGCTGAGGAACGAACTGAAGGCCCTGAAGGAGGACGCTGCCACCTTCTCATCGCTCAGAGCCATGTTCGCCACCAGGTGACTATTTCCCTCCTCGCTCTATCCCTTCATCTCGCTTTCTTTTATTGAATTCTAACTGTTCACTACCAGGTGAGAGACCAAGGACCAGGGACAGATTGTTAAAGGGAATAGACTCGTTCTACTTCCTACCTTTACTATTTCTCCCTGGCTCTCTTCATTCTTCTCGACTTCTTCTGATCACGTTATTTCTTCTGAACCCATCTCCACCTACACTGTGTAACCAAAACTTTTGTTTTTTGCAAGCACCCAACCCCTCTCCTTGAAACTTCTCAGGTGTGACGAGTATGTGACTCAGCTGGATGAGATGCAGAGGCAGCTGGCTGCGGCGGAGGACGAGAAGAAGACGCTCAACTCCCTCCTGCGGATGGCCATCCAGCAGAAACTAGCCCTGACCCAGCGTCTGGAGGACCTAGCCTTCGACCAGGAGCAGTCGCACTGCACCCGCGGCGGCAAGGTGGCCCGCATGAAGAGCAGCACCCCCAAAGTAAGTCCTGCTCCTCCCTCCAGCCCCACCACCGGCGCTGGCGCCCCCTTAAGCCTGACCTCTGCTACTACAGACGCCCTAGCTCTGAGCTCCCCTACGTCACATCATAGACACTCCGTCAGCCCCTCCTCCACGGCCCCCTCAGACCCTAAAGTACCAGGCAGCCCCCCCTCCCTGGAGGCGCCCTCCTCCTCCTGGACCCCCCCATCCACTCCCCACAGGCAGGCTCACTCCCAGTGGGCACTAGGTGTCCGGACATTAGAGGTCGACTCCCACAGTTTCGGTCTGGACTCCCATAGTTTTAGTTTAGAACGTAGCAGTACTGGGCTCTCCAGGCATTACTCCTCAGACTCACGGTCGTCTCCTAGCAGGGGTGCTCAGCCTGGCTCGGCCCCCTCCTCCCCCTACCGTTCTCCCATACTGGGGTCTCGCCGGTTGACATGGAGCTCCCCTCGAACTCGCCCCCTTACCAACCTGATGCGTACCTCAGCCCTTTATACCCCCTCTTCTTACACCCCTCCTAGTTCCTATAACCCTTCTAGTTCTTACACCCCTTCCTCCCCTTATACCCCCTCCAGTTTCTATACCCCTTCATCTGCTCATTACTCTCCTTCATCATATACCCCGCCCTCTTCGTACACCCCCCACACTTCATATAGCCACACCAGCAGCTACAGTCCACTCTACCCTAGGTACTACGGTTCCCATCGGCCCCCTCACTGACACTAAACCACAGTTCCCATTAACCTCCTCACTGACAACACTACAAATCCCATAAGTCCCCTCTCTAAACAGAACTACAGATTCCATCGGCCCCTTAGCAGACAATTCCCATCAACCTCCTCACTGACACTACTACAAATCCCATCAGCCTCTTTAATGATGCAAAACTACATTTCCCATCAGCCCCTGGGAGGGTGGGTGGGGCTCACAGAGAGGAGGACAGACTGGTTTCCTGTTTCTTGTGCCTAAGCCTCTGGCCTCGATGCAGCATGTGGATGTGACTCTGTATCGGCGTGAATGTTCAGACTGACTCTGCTCAGGGATTTAACACAACATGGAGCACAAGTGGCCCTGCCTTCCTCTTATTCACAGACTGTTGATCGGTCTAAACTACAGGAGAGACAGGACACTTTACAGACTATACATACACAGTCGTTTTGGTCTTGCCCTTTAAATCAAATCACCATCCACACAAGCAAGTGAACATGTGTGCAGGACCTTACTGCTGTATGGAAAGACGCATGAGAAGGACGTTTAGGGTAACTGGACATTTGAAGGAATTTGTTCACATGTTGGACTGAGGTCTCCACTTGACAGTGTTATTCGCTCTCTCTGTTTTTTTTTAATGAAAATCACAGATACTGTAACCAAATGTCATTCAAAGCAAGTATTGGATAAGACAGATCAATGATTATGGATTGTTTGCTATTTTTAATTGTTCAGTTATTACTCACAGCTCTGTACACACTGTCCTCACAATGTTATTGCAGTCATCCTCACATCTGCTGTGTAAACCTGGCACATATTTAGAGTCTAGCACCACTCAATGGCAGTTTGTAATATCACTGTATATTCAGAACTTAGACTGAAGACTTCCGTCGAGGTTGAATATCATATTAAACCTGTAACATAAATGACCTGGAATCAGCACACCGTGATGGGTTTTAATGTTAGCATTATGAGACAGAGCGAGATGGAGTGATTCTGGGTTTCATATCAGTAGGCGAGACAGACAGTGAGCTGTGGCTACGTAGCACCCCTAGTGCCTCGGAGGGTAACTCCAGAGGAACACAGCAGCATAGATGGATGAATGTAATCGATAGAGAACTCACTTACCACCAAACTCAGGGAAGCTGACACACGCACACACTTTTCAACTGGGGTTCAACAAGGAATTATCCTTACACTGTTATAGAAATATAGACAAACATTTGAATGACATTTAGGCTATGGGTTAGTTAGTATAGAGCTACTGTATGATGCATAGATGGGATTCCACCGTTTCTGCACATGTGAGTGTGTCACCTGTGTATGTGTGTGCCTTAACGACTACAGCACCTGATCAGTACAACCTGATCGTGCCAACAACAGTTTTCATATTGTTATGTTTTTATTTTTTTTGGCCCTATCCAATAGGTTAGAATGGACAATAACAAAGCCTTGCCAAATGATCAGCGTAAGTGTCTGTAAACAGTCCTCTTGATGAGGGATACACTGCTACTGGGTGTTGGCCAGTGAATAGCCTTTGCCAACTTTGGCCCAATCCATGCACAGTTTGGTTTTGACGGGAAGAACTAAGGGGACGTGGCTGACGTGCAAACCGATTATTTCATTTTTGAATTGGTTAAAACGACGTTAAGGTTATGAGTTTGGTTAAGGGTCAGTTCTAGATTTTGGCTAGTTGGGTTGTCAATGGGATGCTGGTCAGAAAAGTCTCCTTAGTCTCTCCCTCGTTTTGACTCCCGTCTCTAGTATTGACCCAGTCCAGTCTCCCCCTCCCCCACCAATCCCAAGTCTGGAGCCCAGAGTACCACAACAACACTGTGTCTATACTCTAACAACCCCAGTCTCCATTGGTTCAAGTGATCTACATATACCCCAACATGTTGTTATAACATGCAATATGGAGCAAAAAAAAAACGCATTTGACAGGACTCCTCTCAGCTACTTTGTTGACAACATTAGGTGAACATTTTACATATTTCTCATAACAGAAATACTCACTGTTCTTGCACTCATTGTTGGGCTGATTGAGCTGGTTGAATGTTTTTTTTCTCCCAATAGTCATCTAATGGTGACTGTACAGAAACACAATGAACACTGTAGATTTGGAGTGGGAACCACCTCAGTGACCTTCACGTTTTTATACATGGAGTTTGTATACCTCTGCTTTATTTATTACGCTTCATCACGTTAGCAACTACTTGACATGAGTCTGTCCTACACTCCAGTTTCTACATCTGCACCATCTACCTGCCTTGACACAACACTGTATGCCTGTTACTTTGAGCAGAAGACCTTTGTAGTTGTGGTATAGTGTAGGTTATAATATAGAACATTTCCATCGTAGGGTAAATTAGCTGGATATAGATATTTTCTGCAATAAGGGAATAAAAAGTGAAAGATTGTCAAATATCAAATAGATGCTAGGGGTCGCTGTCTTAGCTTCTCAAGAAAGGAAACCGGTGTGACCTCTCTGTGAAACCCTCCTCGTTCCGCCCGACTCACACACATATCACACACCCACCAAAACTCATTCCAGTTTTCGGTCCCGCTACATCATAATTCCATCCGTACATGCAAGAGGATTTTAATCCTATCAAATGCGTTTTTTTTACCTCCTTCCCCTTTCCGATTTATTCGTTTCCCACCGCATCTATTGGCCTGTGATTTCTCCCTCCTATGTGAATACGGTGAATGCCATTTTCTCCCTTCTGCTCTCTGTTTCAGGAGTCTTTCATAATGTGGAACATTGTCAATCTAAACATCCTTGCCTGTGCTAACGACATATCCATTTCCAGGCAGACTGTTAATAGTTACCACTGATTGTCAGCCTGTTAGCTTTTGAGCACTTTATATGCATGTGTATATAACACAGAGTATTGGAAAGCTGTATTCTGTGTGCAGTGCTATGTTCATACTCTTCGTATATACTGTAAATATCATGTATAAATGACCTGTATTTTGTGTGTCGTCGTCTTTTCTGTTTTGAGTGGCCTTGAGCATCTCTCTCATGTGTTCTAGGGAGGAATGCCTTATAATCTCAGTTTCATGAAGTAGCTGTCGTGTTTCCTTTCAGATATGAATAGGCCTACTTTACACAGCCTGCTCAGTTATTGCACAAGCACACAGGTTCATCATAGCATACTGTAGGCGTACATTCCATTGAACAGCACTATACATCAAATACATGAGTTGTTAGGCGTTTGGGAATATTTAAGAATAGGAACATTCTTGCAGAATGTTTTTTTTTTTACTAAATGTACTTCTTGAAAACGCTGACACTGGGGTGATTTTCTTGGTAAGTAGTCTGTATTTTCCCCTTGGATATGATCATCTGTGATGTCCCCTACTCCTCATCCCTGTCACCTCTCTACAGTACTGTCTCTCCATCTAATCTGTCAGTCTCTCATAGATCGTCAGAAGTCTGCTGCCACAGCGCCGCCAGTCTCCTCACAGCTAAGGTGGGAGAAGGCCTCCCAAGCCAGCAGGTAAACAATTTAGACCGGAATTTAGTGCCAGTCTGTTTGTGCTATCATCCCAACTCCTCACTCATTGTCATGCCACAAAGAAACAATGAGTTGGCAAGAGCACAAACAGATCTGGAACCAGGCTAAAACTCTACATGGGACTGAAATGTGTTTACAGTATATGTCAATTATTCCATGTCATTTTGCTTGTACACTATAGCCAGGGTACAGCATCAGGAAATCAATCCTGTGTGTTTTGGGTGTGTGAGTTTTTTTATGCCTTTCTTGACCTTCCATGAACACTATAAATGAGTCTATTTTAAATACTCATTGATACATCCTTTTGTCTGTGAGTAATTGAGGTAGATGTCTGAGATCTTTGTCAGGTACAGTGTATCTCCTGTTATCTCCTCTTGTCTTCTGGTTGTCTCTGGTCATGCTCCTCCCAGACGTAGCATTGCGTCGGCTATCCGGGAGTACCGAGCTCACTGCCCCCTGAGCAGCTACAGCAGCAGCCCCCCACGAGTGCCTCTCCTTTGGCTCGCCCAGCCGCCTTGTCCCCCTGGTCCTCTATAACCCTGGAACTCCTACACTGTGACCCCTGACCTCTAACACACAGGACTCTGCAGGGCAGAGCCAGAGCAGTGCCTCTCACTGTGGAAGAGAAGGATGACACTCACAAAGACTTATAAGAGACTGTCTGACTGAGGGTCTGTGGGAGAAAGAGAGCGACGTGCCACCATCTTTACTACCGCGCTTGCTATTAGTCATTATTCATCATGTATTTGTCTATGGTGTTTTGGGGGTTTGTTGAAACATACTTTTATGTTACGACCAGTGATGACGATTTTGTTGGGTTCAAGAGGTGGACAACTGTTGGGTTTTGCTGAATGTATAGCTAGCTGTACAATCATTCATGGTACCGTACAGTATGTAGTGAACGCCAAGGTGGCAGAGGACAAAGCCATAACTGTGTATTTGAAATGCATGTAAAAGGTATTAGCTTTCGCAAACCCAGATTGTTTGAGTCATTTTCTGCTCTTTTTGGATTGGATTCATTGCTTGTCCCCACCCCTCCCCAAGATCGTAGCTTGTTTTTTATATTCTATGGAATTTCTTTCAAATGCACTTTGCTCACACACCCTACGGTGTGTATATATATATATATATATATAAATGTTTCTATTGCACTTTGAATGTGTTTTACAGGATAAGAGATTTCCAAACATTGTAAAAGCTGACAGTGTTTGTACCGTTATCATCCTTCCTTGGTTCTACAGCATCTATGTTGAAACATCGTCTACGTCCCAAATGACACCATATTCCCCAAAGTAGTGCACTACATAGGGAATATAGGGTGCCATTTGGAAAGTACTTTTGGTCAACCTGTTTCTCTGAAGGCCTCAATCAACCTCCTGATTTACAAGCACAAACTGACCAATGCATTCCAATACTAGTTGTGATCGACTGTTAACCCCACTGGGTTAAATAATGATGTTGAAAGTAGATCTCTATCCAAGATTGCCTCTTGTTTTCTACATCCTGTATATGGAAGTAACCATGCTGGATCGGCGTGTAGACAGATTTCGCTATAGAATAGTAGTACTAGTAGCACTGTAGTTGTAGTAATAGTAGAGGTAGTTGGCAGTTTATGCTGTACTGTATTCAACCATGATGCTATGTATGCTAACCTAGAAATACCAATTTGGAGCTTTTCTCAAACCACCACCCAGCAACTTTTAACCATCTATATAAAACGTCCACTCACAGTCACAGCTCAGAGGCATGGCAATGGTATGAATTCACACACCTCAACCTGGCTTTAGACTGAACATTCTGTTTCTACAGGATCTCTGACCAGACCTGTGGTTGCTAACTACAGTAAGGTTTGAAAAACGTTGGGTTTTGTCATCCTTTTGTGTTATTCTGGTGAATGCTGTCCTATCTGCTCCATTCCCTACATCTATTGCAACCGGAAGCCATGTAACAAACTGCCAAAGATCGCACTAGGCTTCTCAGACATCACATGAAACAGATGAAGGAGAGGGGTCTTGTATAACCCGCCAGAGACTGTATTAAACTACAGAGCTAAAACCCTAGGCATTAGTTTGGGAGAGCAAACTGGCTTTGGAGCCCAAGGGCGAGAGTAAGGGAAAGGGGAAAGGAGTCAGTTTCACAATTGAACGCCTTCAAACGAAATTAGTCTCGCTTCTGTTTAGCGGATGGCACAGTTAGCAGTAACAATGTCTCCTCAACAATGAGGATATCGGGAGTATTCTGTATGTTGTAACACTGTGGTTCGCTCTGTCTATTTTCCCCACCATATGTATTTCTCATGTATATGAAGGTTTCTTTAAACGTATCAGATGGTTCAAAGACCATTGAAGTTGTACATAGGCCAACTGGACATACAGTAAGCTATGGAGAAAATTATGAATGTTACTAGCTACTTCTCCCAGACCTGGAGAGTGTATAGTAGACGGGGCACAAAGATGAAGCACTGAACGTGGTTTGCACAATTTCAACACAACTCGACAACTCAATAAAAAACATTAGACATTCAGACAGCAATATATAAATGTATGGTATCTTCAAATCATTTTTATTGCATATTAAACCATGTAAATCCTACATTTCAAAATACAATAAATTCCCCCTAATCTTATAGGGGACTGCTAAACACGTGTGTATCTTTTTGTAAAACATTACCATCAACACCTTTAGGAAAATGGCCTACAGTTTTGGAGTTTCCTCTACCAAAGGCTCACAGGGGCGGGGGGTTTATAAAACGGGGGCGGTGTTTGTGCCATTGTTAAGATCTATCGGATGCCATTTCACTGATTGAGACTCATGGTATGTGGAAATCGGTATTGGACTTTTGGAATTTGGTACGCTTATTTACGTTTTTGTTGGAGGAGCAGCTCGGTAATTACCTGCGTAAAGCCCTCCGGCGTTCGTAGACAACGCGCCTCGAATCCGATCATTATTCACGCTCAAGGGAACAACAAGTGGTATAAAGGTTATCATTATAAATCATATTACCATGTTTGACGGTGACCCGAGGGAGAGCGTGAAGACCACTCATCGTGAGACGGAGGAGTTTAGGCGGACGGCGGTGAGGAGAAAGTCGAAGGGAATGCCGCAGACTGAAGGTCAGCCTTCTCAAACTGCAGTTGTTTTAGGAAACTTTTGGAAACGTTGAGTGAGCGCGTCAGCGCAAATATAACTCACTGGACAGATTTCAAATGTATCCTACTATAGCCTAGGTTGTCTGTGTGTTTTGTTTGCAATGCATGTTATGATGGATTTGACTCATTTTGAGCAGAATAGTGGAGATGGACTCCTGATCCAATGTCATATTTTGAGGAAACGTTGAAGCTGCTACAGCCAAGTTACCTTTAGATAGACATTCTGACCAGAGAGAGGCAAACACTGGTGTGCTGTGTTGACATGGACGAAGTTTGCATGTCATTGGGGAGCCCAATCTAATGCTGTAGGAACTGTCTGCTCAACCCTGCACAGGAGTGACGGCCCCAGTGGCTCTTATTTAGTCCCTAACTTGAGGGCTTTCAGTCATGGCCACAATGGAGACCTGCTATTAGCGCCTATTCTTTACAAAATAATCCACTGTGTCATTCTCTTATTGTAAACTACTCAGGCATTGTATTATTAGTGGTTGAATTACCCTACACTTTCTTTAGTGACTATCTCAAGTGCATTGAAGTGGGTGAACTCAGCCATGTCTAAGGCAGAAGAGGAGCATGTCAGTAGTTTCACTGGTTATGCTAATCTACCACTGGCATGCCCTGGAGGCTGTGTCCTGACATAACAACACTGGTTATGCTAATCTACCACTGGCATGCCCTGGGGGCTGTGTCCTGACATAACAACACTGGTTATGCTAATCCACCACTGGCATGCCCTGGAGGCTGTGTCCTGACATAACAACACTGGTTATGCTAATCTACCACTGGCATGCCCTGGGGGCTGTGTCCTGACATAACAACACTGGTTATGCTAATCCACCACTGGCATGCCCTGGAGGCTGTGTCCTGACATAACAACACTGGTTATGCTAATCCACCACTGGCATGCCCTGGAGGCTGTGTCCTGACATAACAACACTGGTTATGCTAATCTACCACTGGCATGCCCTGGGGGCTGTGTCCTGACATAATAACACTGGTTATGCTAATCTACCACTGGCATGCCCTGGAGGCTGTGTCCTGACATAACAACACTGGTTATGCTAATCTACCACTGGCATGCCCTGGGGGCTGTGTCCTGACATAACAACACTGGTTTTGTTTGTTAACAACGTTCTAGGTATTGTGTGTTTGTGTGTGCAAATTGTCAGCAGCTGGGCTCAGCTCTTCGGATTACTGAAGTTAAGCTAAACTGAAGTCTCCTTCTTTCACCTGCACAAATCTGACTGGGTTTTGCCTGTGGCTCTCTAGACCTAGTCTATGTAGTTCTGAAGCCATAACATAGTGTCTGTGATGTCTGCCAAGGCATTGACTGAGCACAGCTGACTGGTATAATATGTTACAGTGATTTACTATCCCGTAGACGCTGATGTACAGTTTGTCTGTGGAGAACTGTATTTCTCATCAACGTCTCCTCACTGGACAATAATCTCACGTTTCTGTTATTTCCCCCAGTAATAAACTGGAGGCGGTGGGGAAATAAAAGGTTGTAGACAGGGGCGGAAATCCCGGGGGGGACGGGGGGGACACGACCCCCCCCCATCCTGGGAAAAATATGATTTGTCCCCCCCAATATATCACTGAAACATAACTATGTAATTTAAATAATATTAATAATACGCAATGAAAGCAATTGTGCTGATTATAGACACTTAATAGCGCGTTTTTAAGTTTCTAAAGATTGCGACACCCCCACCCTTTGCCTCACAATGGTTTGATCCACTGCCAGTTCCTTAGCTTGCTCCGTAACAGAGAGGTCGTATCTACTGTCTGAAAGGCACTCAATGAACGTAACTGACGTGAGGTTAGCCAGTCAATCGCGCACACACACTAGCTGAATATGCAGAGGTAGCGCGCAAATATGAACTATTAAGCTAGCTAGTACCTATTCCATTTATGTGGCCTCGTCAAAGATGGAATCTTTGCTATCGTCAATTTATTCCGAAATCAGCATGCAGATGATGTAAGTTAGTGCTTCAAAGTCCCTGTGATAAGGTTAGCGATAAACTGAAATCCAAACTGAACAGGTTCTAATTTTAAGACAATGGTCTTAAATATATTTAATGGTCTCGTTGCAAAAGCTAAATTGTCACAAGGGAACTTTTATTTATTTTATTTCAACTTTATTTAACTCGGGTAACAAAGATTATAGCAAACACCACTGAAACGGAATTGGCGCTCACTAGCTTTGCAAATTCAGCTATTGTTGGAAGCCAGCCAATATGAAACAAACTATTAAAATTACAAAAGGTTGCAGCATATGTTGTGTAAATGGTGAACTCATACAGCTGTCAACTCTTGTCATTTTAATCCGTTTCACATTTGCTAGCTACCTTTTAGATCGAAGTCCATATAGAATGATAGAAGATAAGATGATAGAAGCCCATCTCCTACTGTAAATAACCTACACACTGTGTGTGTGTGTGTAGCCAGCCAGCCAGGTAGAAAAATGGCAGAAAAAAGAAAAAAGACGGACATCAGAGTATTTTTCAGTACACCAAAACGCAAAGTAAGAACCCTAGTAGCCTAATATCTCAAAGACTAGTTGATAAAATGTTCATAAGAAAGAAATGAAATTCTAATGGAAATGTTTCACAATGATGTCATTAGGCAGAGCAGGCAACAGATGGCACACAGACAGCAGAGTTGGGGACAGATATGCAGGGACAGACTGGCAGAGACAGGGAGTCTCAGGTAAGTTTGTTGAGTCTTTGTTTGGCAACATTATGAAAGGTTCTAATTTTTTTGTTATCTTGTAAAATAGGGACATAATTGGAAAATGCCATAGATACCCCCACTCTCAACTTAAACTGGTGACTGAACTAAGATTTGTTTAAGGCAATGGTATTGCTGTTTTGATTAATTGTGTAGTTTTGGGTACCGGTAGTTAGGAGTACAGAATGAAATTCTGAACATCATGGCCAATACAGTCATTCAAGGCATTGCAGCTGAGATTAGGTCTCTTCCGATTGTACAATTTTCAGTAATTGTTGATGGTACTCAAGATGTCTCTGGTGCTGAACAGGAGAGTGTCTGCCTGCGTTATGTTGACCATGACCTTGTCCCTCACAAGGAGTTTATTGGGCTATACAGGGTGTCGGAGACAACAGGCGAGGGCATTGCGAAAGTGGCAACTGATGTGTTGTTGAGGCTCAATTTGCCCATGTCTGGCTTACGTGGACAGAGCTACGATGGTGACTCTAAACATGGCAGGAAAATACACAGGTGCACAGGCAATTGTGAGGAGGCAGCAGCCATTAGCCCTCTATGTGCATTGTGGAGCACACTGTGTAATCTGATTACACAGGCTGGCTGCACAGCCTCCCCACTGATCCGGGATTCCCTTTCTTGGGTCCATCAGTTAGGTGTCCTCTATGGCCAGTCAGGAAAGTTTAAGAGCATGTTTGAATCAATTGCCACGTCCAAAGATACAAATCTGACCACCCTGAAACCCCTATGTCCAACGAGGTGGACTGTGCGGAATACTGCTATTAGAGCTGTGCTAGGGCAGTATGAGCGGGTACTAAGCAGCCTAGAGGAGATGGCAACAACTGCATCCAAGACAGCTTCAACCGCCAGTGGCTTATTCGAGCACTTCAGCAAAGGCAAGACTGTGTTGGGCCTCACACTTGCCTCTGCTGTTCTTGGAGAGCTTGAATGTCTAAACATTTCACTGCAGAAGAAAACTCAGACTGTCTCTGGTATGCAGGCTGCAGTCGAGTGTGTGCGGTCATTTCTTAGGGGCAAGAGAAATGACGAAAGCTACCTTGCACTGTATGAGAAAGCAACAACATTGATTGACTCTATTGAATCCATTGAGACACACTCAAGACGATTTGCTGGCAAAGCAGTGGATCACTATAGGGCAGAATTTTTTTGTGTTGGATGGTGTGGAGGTTCAGTTTGGCGACCGTTCTGACCAGGACAGTCTAAACGTCCTGCAAAAGTTGGAAAGAGCGCTTCTCACGGGGGAGTTGGATGAGTCTCTAGATCAGTAGCCAGAGCTAAACATAGATTCTCTTTCAGTGCAGATCCCTCTCTTTCACAACAAATACCCCTGTAGCAGCAGTGGAGAGGCAGCAGAGGTCCTCAGGAGGCTTTAGTACATGACAGTACACTTACTAATTATTTATTTCATGTTATTTTATTTAAAATGTCATACTTTGTGACATACTTGTCCATAGCTGCTGTTTGAAGAGTTGAGACACAGACTGAAGGATATTTTGGTTGATTTATTTGGGTTATTCATTGAAGTAGTTATTTTGCTTTTAGAACTGTACTTATTTTTAGCTTTTTGTTCTTGTAAAGCTATTGTAGTAGACTCAGGCCAGTGGCACATATTTAATGACTTTATAAATGTATCAGAAAAAGTAAAATTAAAAGGTCAATTCAATACGGAGAACAACTTTGATGTTACTCAATGGAGATTATTTTAGACGAGATCACACCATGTTCATTGTATTTACGAAAACTGCACCCATACAGTGTACAGTACCATTGACACCTACTGGCTTTTCTTGGTATTGCTGGTTGTAAATACAAATACCTGCAGACATACTGGACTGATAAGGAACACTGCTATAACTATTATTATTAGTAGTATTATGATGATTTAAACATTTGAACAAGTTGGGACAACCCTTCTGTTAACTACTGTACCTATCAATTATCCAGTAGTAGTAAGTATGGTTCCTCAATATACATTTAACATATTACAACGTAGGCTATGTGTTACAGCACTACTTTTGGTGTCCCCCTCAAGAATTGCTCTTGAGAAAATGTAATGTAATTGTCCCCTCCAAAGTTGATGTCAGATTTTCGCCCCTGGTTGTAGATTCAACCTATGTAAGATGATAACCAAATACTCAGAGTTATTGATGGAACTGTTTTGTCACCTGATTTCACTCAGGAAGCTCCTCCCCTTTCACGTCCTCTGAGGAGACAGTCACACACTGACCACTCAGAGTCAGAAAGGACACTCGCTGATGAGCAGGGAGTGAGTGTGTAGGAGTCTTCGAGACCGATGCAGGACTCAATTCAAGGTGTGTGTGTGTGTGTGTGTGGCTCCTCTGTCCTCTCTGGAACAGTGTATATGAGAGGAGACTTCTGTCAGAGACCGACAACACGTCTTGTGAATTTAACTTGTGGTCTTTTTCTTGATCAGGAACATGCAAACGTTGATCGTTCAGTTGGTTTTATTATTTCACAGTGCCATTTTAAACCAGCGAAGTAACGTTAGATTTAACTGGCCGCTGTATGACAAACACAGGGTTTGAGTGTGTCTGTAAACACAAACTGTGCCAATACCGCAGAGTCAGTGTTATTATGCTAAACTCATGTGTTGGCACTTTCCATCAAATGTTTACCTAGCCTGGGTACCGGTCTGTTTGAATTATCATGCCACTCCTTATCATGCTAAACAGCGTGACACAGAGTACACGGAGTGGAATGTTCGCCTGAAATCCAGAACCTGTTTTGCGAACTTTTTTACCCACTTCAAAACAACAGACTGTCAGTTTGGCGGTCCCCTCCTCCTCTGTAGACATATAGACCCTGACCGTAGTCTGTTAAGACATGTCGCCTATTATCTCTCCAGCGACGTAAGAAAGAAAGGCTTTTAACGTGTTGCGGGAAGTGAGAATGAAAAGCAGTCCGATGACAGGGAGGAACACCATCTCAGCAACACGTTGTTCAGTTTAGCTCTGTATCACTTTGATTCCTGGCATCAGTTATAATATCAGTGAGCTTGGCATTGTTTTCGTCCAGGGATGTGGTTGTTCATCTTTCATTTCTCCTCACATCATTGGAGGAAACTCCTGAAAGCATTGGAAACTCGTAGAATAAGCACGCTAACGACTTTAGTGAAAGAACAATGTCCTCTTACCATAAATAAAGGCCACTTCATTTACAAAATAATTCAGAATTCACATTTGGAGTAGACAACAGTCTAGTAGTGAGCTACACCCTATGAATACTGTAACAAGGTGACACGGTTCTCCTGCTCAAACACTTTCTTCTTATTTTACACTGTTTATTCAGTTTTACACACAATATAATTAAAGAGAAGGAAAAAAAGCGGTGGGGGGGGACAAGTCAAAACTTTAAAGATACCCTACTTTACACAAGGTACAACTGTTAAATGGGCAATCTGCAGTTCAATCAACAACAAAGCAGCCACCGTGCTAATGTTCCTGTAAACAGCTGACGAATAGGGGTGGAGAAATGCAACCACTCTCACATTCATAGGCCGCGCTATGGATGCAAAGACTGACCATCCGCTGGACCAAAACTATATAGTTTGAACCATTTTTTTTGAGGCTATGGTGTTTGTTTTCAAGTACATTGTTCACAAACAACGGCGCGAAACAAGCTTACATTTTGGGTTCGGTCTGGGTAAGACGGTTGAACCCAGCTCATGAGGCATCTTACATTGATTCAAGAATCAATGGGCACACATCACCAATCTCAAAATCCCAAAATGGATGTCGCAAACACAGATTGCCCCTCTAACCAATAAGTCGCAGGGGCGTTGATTTACAGATTGATTTAAATGTAACCTTTTATTTAACTAGGCAAGTCAGTTAACAACAACATTCTTATTTACGATGACGGCCTAATAAGTATGCCATCAGAGGATGGACTGTTCAAAGTATGGTAACTTCCTCATACCCTTACTGTATGTCACTATGGCAGGTTTCCATTGTCACTCTAACTAGATCTCTCGCTGTCCCTCAGTACTGAGCAGCAGTACATGTGGCTCTGTGTATAGAGGAGGTCAATGGAAAGAGCCCTGCTAAGAAATCCCTACTCAAAGCAAAGCACAGTACGGGGGACTGAGGGGAGTGTGGTTGGTTTAAAATGCGGTGTTAAATACCACTACAAATGCCCAGTAGACTGCACTGCAAGATAAATGTAGCCTGGTCCTAAATCTGTTTGTGCTGTTTTGCCAACTTCTATGGTCATTGTCATGCCAATACACTGAACAAAAATATAAACGCAACAATTTCTAAGATTTTACTGAGTTACAGTTCATATAAAGTAATTAGTCAATTGCTTATTTCAGCTCATGAAACATGGGACTAACACGTTACATGTTGCGTTTTATATTTTTGTTCTGGAACCCGGCTAGGATAGATCCCTTACTCAGCTTCTCCCTCCCTGTCTCCAGTGTCTCCTAAACCTGCCCATCTCCAGAGCCCTGGGAAGAGCCCTGTCAAGGGGCCAGAAGGAGCTCTTCTCACAGGGAAGGGATCAGGACCCCAAGCTAGGGGGCTAACAGTCCACAGCCCAGGAAAGTGTCATGGGACCAGGCCAAGCCACAGCCTGGTGAAGGGGGTACCACCAGGGACCCAGAGCCCAGGAAAGGGTCTACGTGTCCACAGCCCAGGAAAGCGCTTCAAACTAGGATCTCAGTCCCCAGGGAAAGGAGCAGGATCCAGGCTGAACCAGCTGAGAAGCCCTGGGGCCAGGATGAAGAGACATGGACACATGGCAGGATCACCCTGCAGCCTGCCTGACCTCATTCACCTTGAGGAAAACCAGTCTGTGCTCAGATCAGCTAACAGCAGCCCAACACATACCACCACCTCTATAAGCCTGGACCAGCCTAGAGACCCAGACAGTGGGTCTACCGACAGCTCCCACACAGGACTGGATGCTCACAGACACAGTCCAGACAGGGCAGTAGTAGTGGCCCATAGGGAGGGCAGAGCGAGGGAAATCTCTCCCATAAATATGAACAGTTTGGACCTGATGAGGGACGCTGTACTGGTCGATGGCCATGTAGGAGACGGAGGGAAGGTGGATACAGGGCTCAACGTGGACCTGTCCCCCTCTCACAGAACTGAGATTGGGACTGAGGAGACCAAGCTTCAGGAGAGCTCTTCAGATGAGAAGATGGAGAGAGGGAGTGAGGAGGTGATGGTGCAGGAGAGCTCTACAGAAGAGAAGATGGAGGGAGGGAGTGAGGAGGTGAGGGTGCAGGAGAGCTCTTCAGATGAGAAGATGGAGAGGGGGAGTGAGGAGGTGAGGGTGCAGGAGAGCTCTTCAGATGAGAAGATGGAGGGAGGGAGTGAGGAGGTGAGGGTGCAGGAGAGCTCTTCAGATGAGAAGATGGAGAGGGGGAGTGAGGAGGTGAGGGTGCAGGAGAGCTCTACAGAAGAGAAGATGGAGGGAGGGAGTGAGGAGGTGAGGGTGCAGGAGAGCTCTTCAGATGAGAAGATGGAGAGAGTGTGTGAGGAGGTGAGGGTGCAGGAGAGCTCTTCAGATGAGAAGATGGAGGGAGGGAGTGAGGAGGTGAGGGTGCAGGAGAGCTCTTCAGATGAGAAGATGGAGAGAGGGAGTGAGGAGGTGAGGGTGCAGGAGAGCTCTTCAGATGAGAAGATGGAGAGAGGGAGTGAGGAGGTGAGGGTGCAGGAGAGCTCTTCAGATGAGAAGATGGAGGGAGGGAGTGAGGAGGTGAGGGTGCAGGAGAGCTCTTCAGATGAGAAGAAGATGGAGGGAGGGAGTGAGGAGGTGAGGGTGCAGGAGAGCTCTTCAGATGAGAAGATGGAGGGAGGGAGTGAGGAGGTGAGGGTGCAGGAGAGCTCTTCAGATGAGAAGAAGATGGAGAGAGGGAGTGAGGAGGTGAGGGTCGCCCAGGCAGAACTCTACAGAAGAGAAGAAGATCGGCCCAGAGAGGGAGCTGAGGAGGTGAGGCTGCAGGACTCCACTGAACAGAAGCTATATAAGATTGCTAACGAGCTTCTACTCACAGAGAGGGCCTATGTTGCTCGCCTTCACCTGCTAGACCAGGTCAGTGTGTTTCTGTTCATCCATTGTCGTTATCACCACATGACTTGATCAGTATGTATTCATTAGCAGTGTTTTAACACTGTGTGTGTGTGTGTGTGTGCAGGTGTTCTGTGCGCGGCTGACTCAGGAGGCCGGTAAAGGCTTGTTCCCTGTAGATGTGGTGAGGACCATCTTCTCCAACATCTCCTCCATCCACACCTTCCACAGCCAGTTCCTACTGCCAGACCTGGAGACGCACATGGGCCAATGGTGAGACAACCATAATAGATGATGTTGCAATTGAAGTACATGAAGTGATTATTTACAATGGAACTGAAGGACATGGTTGGATTGGAACCTTGTTATTAAATGAAAATACGGTTATATTTCATGTAATTCATCCAGCCTCACAAAGACCACAGTGGTTTTAACATTCCTACTTTAAATCGCTAGCATCATATCTAAACAGTGATTAAATAATCATTTTTTGACCTTTGATCTCCGACCCTTGACCACACAGGTCTGAGAGCCCTCGTCTGGGTGATGTCATGCAGCAGCATGCTCCCTTCCTCAGGATGTATGCTGAGTACGTGATGAGCTTCGACCATGCCATGGAGCTGCTTAGAGTCTGGACGGAGAGGTCCGCACCATTCAGGAACATCATACAGGATATACAGGTATAATGGCTGGACAGGGACACCAAGTAAAACCTCTGTTCACACTTTACCTGAATATCTTTATTCATTCTCTTAATCTTATCACCATTCACCCAATGGAAATCAATAGCTGCTGACTTGGCAGTGGTGGAAACATTTAGTCGGTCTTGCACTGTTGTTGATTTTGAGTTATCTTCCAGAGTCAGGAGGTGTGTGGTAGTCTGACCCTGCAGCACCACATGTTGGAGCCGGTCCAGAGACTACCTCGTTATGAGATGCTGCTGAGAGACTACCTCAAGAAACTGCCTGATGATGACTCGGACCACAGTCATGCAGAGAGTGAGTTGACACCTGCCTTAGTGTAGCATATAGTCCAACATACTGTAGATCCACAAAGGCTGGCCTCACTCTTACTGTAGCATATAGTCCAACATACTGTAGATCCACAAAGGCTTACTGTAGCAGAGATCAGGTAGTCCTCATCGCTAGCGAAGACTCACGCAGTGTCATCACACTTACTACAAGTCTGAGGAACTGTCACAGAAACCATAATAGATGAGGTTTTGTGGTTTTGCTATCCTAAAAAAAAAGAAATAAGGTGTTGATCTCTTTGTCTGCCTTCAGAGTCTCTGCAGGTCATCTCCATGGCAGCAACACACTCCAACAGCGCCATCCGCCAATCAGTACGTGCAGAACTAATATGCTAATCCTCTACTTACTGCAGATAACAGTTGTCCGTACAGTATATCTAGAGACCATTTTTCTTTAGGCATCGAGAGTAAAATGTTACTACTGTTAACCACTGTTACCGTCATGTACTTTGTTATTTTGCTATCGGTTGGGACAGAAGTTTGTGATCTGCTTTGTTGTCTAACATCCTCCGCTGTGTTGTCCTCTAGGAGAATCTGAAGAAGCTGCTGGAGATATACGAGATGTTGGGGGAGGAGGAGGATGTGATGAACCCCTCCAATGAGTTCATCCGGGAGGGACGCATCCTGATGCTGTCTGCCAGGCACTCCGCCACGGAGAGACACCTCTTCCTGGTTAGACCAGTTCACAGTATTTTAACCTTTATTTTACCAGGATGTCACATTGAGATCAGACCACCTCTTTGACCAATGGAGACCTTATGGCATTTAGGAGGACGCAACATTACATAATGTTGCTCTAGAAATGTATAGTGTAGAACAGACATGATTTTCTGCTATGTATAATCTGAAATTAAATCATCTCTATTTCATCAGAACCTTGAACTTCACTGACTAGGAATCACTCAACATCAATCCATTTAACCCACGCATGTCAAACTCATTCCACAGGGGGCGGGTTTTTGCTCCACCCTTGCACTTGATGAATTAAGGTCACCAATTAGTCAGGAACTCCCTCACCTGGTTGTCTAGGTCTTAATTGAAAGGAAAAAAACGGAAATCCGCAGACATCCTGCCCTCCGTGGAATGAGTTTGACACTCCTGCATTAACGGGTCATTCAGGAGACACTTAAAACCTCATGTCTTTCTTGCCTCTCCCTCCACCTGCTGTCCATCCAGTTAAACAACATGCTGCTGTGCTGCACTCCTCGGTTCAGCCTGGGGGGGCAGCGGTTCACCGTGCGGACACGGATTGACGTGGAGGGCATGACGGTGCAGCGCACCACCAACGAACACCACCCCCACACCTTCCAGGTGTCTGGCAAGGAGAGGACCCTGGAGAGGACCCTGGACCTACAGGCCAGGTGAGGGGGGGGGGGGGTCACAATAATATAACTCACCTGCAGGTCTTGGATGGATGTATATATTTTGTATCAATGTTAACATGTGGCGTTGTCTTTCTAGCTCTGAACAAGACGAAGAGGACTGGATAAAGGTAACAGTGCTTTGTCATATTTTGAAACGTGTTTCAATTACCAATGGCACATAATGAGTATATAGGGAGAGTACACAGGGTCTGACGTGCCTTGTACTTTCAGGCTTTCCAGGACGCCATTGATGTTTTCCGGCAGAAGAATGAGACTTTTAAGTCAGCTTCTAAAGAAGTAGAGGTATCTGTAATGATCCCTTATTTTTGTGCAAAACAGAGACCAATAGAATGTTTTCTTCCATTCTTTTGTGTGTGTGTGTGTTTCTCCATCTGTACAGTATGCTTGCTGTAATCATATAGAGGGATAAATCACAGGCAAATGGGTGTGGAGGGAAACTGATCATTTAGCAAAAGGGAAGGAGAAGCAACTCATTTGAGATCCTCTTGCAGGTACGGGTGGAAAAACAACTTGGCGAGACAAACTGATTTTGTGTGTGTGTGTGTGTCTTCGCCTCTGTGTGTGTGAACAGACGGAGGAGCTGGGTCGGCGTGCCCCTCGATGGATCAGGGACAGTGAGGTGACCATGTGTATGAAGTGTAGCGAACCCTTCAACGCCCTCACCCGATGGAGACACCACTGCAGAGCCTGTGGCTGTGTGAGTTAACATACACACATGCACACATTCACTTTACCTAAGGCTGGGGTTAGGATTAGTTGAAATGGCATTCACGTTCCGTTTACTTCCATTCTGTCTAACATAACCAGACCGATATGACCATGACTTCCTGTGTGTCCACCTGTTTGTCAGGTGGTGTGTTGGAGGTGTTCAGACAACAAAGTAACTCTGGAGTACGATGGCAACAAGGTGAACAAGGTGTGTCTAGACTGCCACTTCGCCCTGACCCTCCGGGCCAACAGAGGGGAAAGGGCAAGGAGGGGGGCCATTGTAGAGGTTCCACACCCCACCTCCCCATTTCCATCCCTTTCCCCAGGATCCGAAGGCCTTATCTAGGGTCCCCTTGCAGGGGACAGGTGACGGCGGTCGTCAATGAAAATGGGATGGTGGTTAACGGGATGACAACGCCATGGTTGGCAATGGCAAGGGGACTTTCATCAATAGCAACGGAAGTGTCACTGGTAATGGTTACGGGAGTGTCACCAATAGAAACGGGATGGCTGTCAATGACAGTGAGGAGGCTCGCTTGAACAGCCTCCGTGTTCACACACTATCCCCAAGTGTCTGTACTTGTGTTCAGTGTTATGGCCTTAATGAGATGGTGAGCTCCAAAAGTATTGGGACAGTGACAATGTTAAAGTGCAGACGGGTGACACGTTTAGAAATTACAGCACTTTTTGTACGTAGTCCCCCCATTTTAGAGAACCAACAGTATTGGGACAAATCCACTTATGGGTATTAAAGTAGTACAAAGTATTTTGTCCCATATTCCTAGCACGCAATGATGACATCAAGCTTGTGACTCTACAACCTTGTTGGATGCATTTGCTGTTTCTTTTGGTTGTTTCAGATTATTTTGTTCCCAATAGAAATGTATGGTAAATAATGTATTGTGTAGTTTTGGGGTCACTTGTATTGTAAATAAGCATATAATATATGTTTCTAAACACTTCTACATTAATGTGGATGCTAATACAGATAAGTGAATTTGTCCCAGTACTTTTGGTCCCCTAAAATGGGGAGGACTATATACAAAAGGTGCTGTAATTTTGTAAATATTGGATGAAAATACCCTCATTAAAGTTGACAGTCTACACTTTAATCCCATAGCCATTGTATCATTTGAAATCCAAAGTGCTGGAGTACAGAGCCAAAATGACCAAAAATGTCGCTGTCCTAGTACTTTTGGAGCTCTCGATACCGTAATGGGTTGGCAATGAGATGTATTTTGTAGAAAAACTCAAGAGATGCAATGTAAGAGTATTCTGGCTATTCCCTATCTGGATCAGAAAATCAAGTAACCTTTATAGTTTGTATTTGAAATGATTTACCTTTTGAAAGAATAAAGTTCAACTTGTTTAAAAGTGAAGCAAGGTGTTCATTGGACTAGAAAAGAAAAGTTTGAAACTTATCAGTTAAGTTTCTTATGTTAGCAAAAGGTGTTATTAAAGAGATTCTCCTATACTTTTTTGCCAGTAGTTCTGAAAGTAGCACTCGTGACCCAACAATGGTCCATCACATGTGCAGGTACAGTTGAAGTCGGAAGTTTACATACACTTAGGTTGGAGTTATTGAAACTTGTTTTTTTTGTGCATGACACAAGTAATTTTTCCAACAATTGTTTACAGATTATTTCACTTATAATTCACTGTATCACAATTCCAGTGGGTCAGAAGTTTACATACACTAAGTTGACTGTGCCTTTAAACTGCTTGGAAAATTCCAGAGAATGATGTCATGGATTTAGAAGCTTCTGATAGGCTAATTGACATCATTTGAGTCAATTGGAGGTATACATGTGGATGTATTTCAAGGCCTACCTTCAAACTCAGTGCCTCTTTGCCTGACATCCTGGGAAAATCAAAAGAAATCAGCCAAGACCTCAGAAAAAAACAGCAACATTTTAGACCTCCACATGTCTGGGTGTTCCTTGGGAGCAATTCCCAAACGCCTGAAGGTACCACGTTCATCTGTACAAACAATAGTACGCAAGTATAAACACCGTGGGACCAAGCAGCCGTGATACCGCTCAGGAAGGAGACGTGTTCTGTCTCCTAGAGATGAACGTACTTTGGTGCGAAAAAGTGCAAATCAATCCCAGAACAACAGCAAAGGACCTTGTGAAGATGCTGGAGGAAACAGGTACAAAAGTATCTATATCCACAGTAAAACGAGTCCTATATCGACATAACCTGAAAGGTCGCTCAGCAAGGAAGAAGCCACTGCTCCAAAACCGCCATAAAAAAGCCAGACTACGGTTTGCAACTGCACATGGGGACAAAGATCGTACTTTTTGGAGAAATGTCCTCTGGTTTGATGAAACAAAAATAGAACTCTTTGGCCATAATGATCATCATTATGTTTGGAGGAAAAAGGGGGAGGCTTGCAAGCCAAAGAACACCATCCCAACTGTGAAGCACGGGAGTGGCAGCATCATGTTGTGGGGGTGCTTTGCTGCAGGAGGGACTGGTGCATTTCACAAAATCAATGGCATCATGAGGGAGGAAAATGATGTGGATATATTGAAGCAACATCTCAAGACATCAGTCAGGAAGTTAAAGCTTGGTTGCGAATGGGTCTTCCAAATGAACAATGACCCAAGCATACTTCCTTAAGCCATTTTGCCACAACAAAGTCAAGGTATTGGAGTGGCCATCACAAAGCCCTGACCTCAATCCTATAGAAAATTTGTGGGCAGAACTGAAAAAGCGTGTACGAGCAAGGAGGCCTACAAACCTGACTCAGTTTTACCAGCTCTGTCAGGAGGAATGGGCCAAAATTCACCCAACTTATTGTGGGAAGCTTGTGGAAGGCTACCCGAAACGTTTGACCCAAGTTAAACAATTTAAAGGCAATGCTACCAAATACTAATTGAATGTATGTAAACTTCTGACCTATTGGGAATGTGATGAAAGAAATAAAAGCTGAAAGAAATCATTCTCTTACTATTATTCTGACATTTCACATTCTTAAAATAAAGTGGTGATCCTAACTGACCTAAGACAGGGAATTTTTACTAGGATTAAATGTCAGGAATTGTTAACTGAGTTTAAATGTATTTGGCTAAAGTGTATGTAAACCTCTGACTTCAACTGTATGTGCACCACGTCATTGCTCTCTTGATTATTCCCGCCCGGGCGCCCGTGTAGGTGTGTTTTGCATCGGCTGGAAGTTGATTGCCTTCTATTTGAAAGGGTTTGAGCCAGGTGCACTTTTCTAAGCCCCCTGCCTTCCTAATTAGACATTTTTGGAAAATTATATTATTTCATTTATGGAAAAGAGATGCACCATGCTGCCTTGTTGACAAAATGACAGCAGATTACTGTTCCATTTGAGAAGGGCGCTCCTTCCTCCCCGCTGTCGCCCAATGATGTAAGAGGACATAGACCGGTGCCTCGCCAGTTTATAATAATTGAATACGCCCTTTCTCTACTGTGGCCACTGAGCCGTTGGGCCCGCCCTGCGACATCATTGGATAACGCTAGGCAGGCCACTTGCTAGCTCAAATACGAGAGGCTGAAGCTCATTGGCTAGAACTTGAATTGCCAGGAGGCTGGCCCATGTAGGGGGAAATGTAGGGAAGTGGTGCAACACAGCTTCAAGAAAAGTCGCTTTCACTGTAGGGATTTCGTGGCTAATTGATGTAGAAAAGTAATTATTCTCATAGATTATGCATGTATGAACTAGAGCGTTGGGCCAGTAACCGGAAGGTTGCTGGATCAAATCCCAGAGCTGACAAGGTAAAAATCTGTCATTCTCCCCCGAGCAAGGCAGTTAAGGCAGCCCCCCCCCGCACCTCTCTGATTCAGAGGGGTTGGGTTTACATTTACATTTACATTTAAGTCATTTAGCAGACGCTCTTATCCAGAGCGACTTATAAATTGGTGGATTCACCTTATGATATCCAGTGGAACAACCACTTTACAATAGTGCATCTAAATCTTTAGGGGGGGGTTAGAAGGATTACTTTATCCTATCCTAGGTATTCCTTAAAGAGGTGGGGTTTCAGGTGTCTCCGGAAGGTGGTGATTGACTCCGCTGTCCTGGCGTCGTGAGGGAGCTTGTTCCACCATTGGGGTGCCAGAGCAGCGAACAGTTTTGACTGGGCTGAGCGGGAACTGTGCTTCCTCAGAGGTAGGGGGGCCAGCAGGCCAGAGGTGGATGAACGCAGTGCCCTTGTTTGGGTGTAGGGCCTGATCAGAGCCTGAAGGTACGGAGGTGCTGTTCCCTTCACAGCTCCGTAGGCAAGCACCATGGTCTTGTAGCGGATGCGAGCTTCAACAGGAAGCCAGTGGAGAGAGCGGAGGAGCGGGGTGACGTGAGAGAACTTGGGAAGGTTGAACACCAGACGGGCTGCGGCGTTCTGGATGAGTTGTAGGGGTTTAATGGCACAGGCAGGGAGCCCAGCCAACAGCGAGTTGCAGTAATCCAGACGGGAGATGACAAGTGCCTGGATTAGGACCTGCGCCGCTTCCTGTGTGAGGCAGGGTCGTACTCTGCGAATGTTGTAGAGCATGAACCTACAGGATCGGGTCACCGCCTTGATGTTAGTAGAGAACGACAGGGTGTTGTCCAGGGTCACTCCAAGGTTCTTAGCACTCTGGGAGGAGGACACAATGGAGTTGTCAACCGTGATGGCGAGATCATGGAATGGGCAGTCCTTCCCCGGGAGGAAGAGCAGCTCCGTCTTGCCGAGGTTCAGCTTGAGGTGGTGATCCGTCATCCACACTGATATGTCTGCCAGACATGCAAAGATGCGATTCGCCACCTGGTTATCAGAAGGGGGAAAGGAGAAGATTAATTGTGTGTCGTCTGCATAGCAATGGTAGGAGAGACCATGTGAGGATATGACAGAGCCAAGTGACTTGGTGTATAGCGAGAATAGGAGAGGGCCTAGAACAGAGCCCTGGGGGACACCAGTGGTGAGAGCACGTGGTGCGGAGACAGATTCTCGCCACGCCACCTGGTAGGAGCGACCTGTCAGGTAGGACGCAATCCAAGCGTGGGCCGCGCCGGAGATGCCCAACTCGGAGAGGGTGGAGAGGAGGATCTGATGGTTCACCGTATCAAAGGCAGCAGATAGGTCTAGGAGGATGAGAGCAGAGGAGAGAGAGTTAGCTTTAGCAGTGCGGAGAGCCTCCGTGACACAGAGAAGAGCAGTCTCAGTTGAATGACCAGTCTTGAAACCTGACTGATTTGGATCGAGAAGGTAATTCTGAGAGAGATAGCAGGAGAGCTGGCCAAGGACGGCACGTTCAAGAGTTTTGGAGAAAAAAGAAAGAAGGGATACTGGTCTGTAGTTGTTGACATCGGAGGGATCGAGTGTAGGTTTTTTCAGAAGGGGTGCAACTCTCGCTCTCTTGAAGACGGGAGGGACGTAGCCAGCGGTCAAGGATGAGTTGATGAGCGAGGTGAGGTAAGGGAGAAGGTCTCCGGAAATGGTCTGGAGAAGAGAGGAGGGGATAGGGTCAAGCGGACAGGTTGTTGGGCGGCCGGCCGTCACAAGACGCGAGATTTCATCTGGAGAGAGAGGGGAGAAAGAGGTCAAAGCACAGGGTAGGGCAGTGTGAGCAGGACCAGCAGTGTCGTTTGACTTAGCAAACGAGGATCGGATGTCGTCGACCTTCTTTTCAAAATGGTTGACGAAGTCATCCGCAGAGAGGGAGGAGCGGGGGGAGGGGGAGGAGGATTCATGAGGGAGGAGAAGGTGGCAAAGAGCTTCCTAGGGTTAGAGGCAGATGCTTGGAATTTAGAGTGGTAGAAAGTGGCTTTAGCAGCAGAGACAGAAGAGGAAAATGTAGAGAGGAGGGAGTGAAAGGATGCCAGGTCCGCAGGGAGGCGAGTTTTCCTCCATTTCCGCTCGGCTGCACGGAGCCCTGTTCTGTGAGCTCGCAATGAGTCGTCGAGCCACGGAGCAGGAGGGGAGGACCGAGCCGGCCTGGAGGATAGGGGACATAGAGAATCAAAGGATGCAGAAAGGGAGGAGAGGAGGGTTGAGGAGGCAGAATCAGGGGATAGGTTGGAGAAGGTTTGAGCAGAGGGAAGAGATGATAGGATGGAAGAGGAGAGAGTAGCGGGAGAGAGAGAGCGAAGGTTGGGACGGCGCAATACCATCCGAGTAGGGGCAGAGTGAGAAGTGTTGGATGAGAGCGAGAGGGAAAAGGATACAAGGTAGTGGTCGGAGACTTGGAGGGGAGTTGCAATGAGATTAGTGGACGAACAGCATCTAGTAAAGATGAGGTCAAGCGTATTGCCTGCCTTGTGAGTAGGGGGGGAAGGTGAGAGGGTGAGGTCAAAAGAGGAGAGGAGTGGAAAGAAGGAGGCAGAGAGGAATGAGTCAAAGGTAGACGTGGGGAGGTTAAAGTCACCCAGAACTGTGAGAGGTGAGCCATCCTCAGGAAAGGAACTTATCAAGACGTCAAGCTCATTGATGAACTCTCCAAGGGAACCTGGAGGGCGATAAATGATAAGGATGTTAAGCTTGAAAGGGCTGGTAACTGTGACAGCATGGAATTCAAATGAGGAGATAGACAGATGGGTCAGGGGAGAAAGATAGAATGTCCACTTGGGATTGATGAGGATTCCAGTGCCACCACCCCGCTGGCCAGATGCTCTCGGGGTATGCGAGAACACGTGGGCAGACGAGGAGAGAGCAGTAGGAGTAGCAGTGTTATCTGTGGTAATCCATGTTTCCGTCAGTGCCAAGAAGTCGAGGTGCTGGAGGGTAGCATAGGCTGAGATGAACTCTGCCTTGTTGGCTGCAGACCGGCAGTTCCAGAGGCTGCCGGAGACCTGGAACTCCACGTGGGTCGTGCGCGCTGGGACCACCAGGTTAGAGTGGCAGCGGCCACGCGGTGTGAAGCGTTTGTGTGGCCTGTGCAGAGGGGAGAGAACAGGGATAGACAGACACATAGTTGACAGGCTACAGAAGAGGCTACGCTAATGCAAAGGAGATTGGAATGACAAGTGGACTACACTTCTCGAATGTTCAGAAAGTTAAGCTTACGTTGCAAAAATGTTATTGACTAAAATGACGAAGATGATACAGTACTGCTGGCTGGTGAAGTAGGCTAGCTAGCAGTGGCTGCGTTGTTGACTTTGTTTGAACGTGTAGCTGGCTAGGTAACCTCGATAGTTTCAGTACTACACCTTATCATGATACAAAAGCAACTATGGCGTCGCGGGGGACGAAAATAGCTGGCTAGCTAACCTTGATAATTACTCTAAACTACACAATTATCAAACTATGACAAAGACAACTAACACTGCACTAGTCAAATCGTTCCGTTGTAGTGTATTAGTTTCTACAGTGCTGCTAGTCAGTAAAGGTTGGCTAGCTAGCAGTGGGTTTGATGATGACTAGGTGTGTTGACTAAGTCTGGACAACGGCGTCGCGTCGCGGCTGGCTAGCTAACCTCAATAATTACTCTAAACTACACAATTATCAAACTATGACAAAGACAACTAACACTGCACTAGTCAAATCGTTCCGTTGTAGTGTATTAGTTTCTACAGTGCTGCTAGTCAGTAAAGGTTGGCTAGCTAGCAGTGGGTTTGATGATGACTAGGTGTGTTGACTAAGTCTGGACAACGGCGTCGCGGCGCGGCTGGGTAGCTAACCTGGAATAAATTAGTCTAAACTACACAATTATCTTAGATACAAATACAGCAAAGACAGCTATGTAGCTAGCTAGCACTACACTAATCAAGTCGTTCCGTTGTAATGTAATAGTTTCTACAGTGCTGCTAGTCGGTAGAAGTTGGCTAGTTGGCTAGCTAGCAGTGTTGACTAAGTTAGGAGGACGAAAACAGCTGGCTGGCTAGCTAACCTCGATAATTACTCTAAACTACACAATTATCTTTGATACAAAGACGGCTATGTAGCTAGCTAAGAAAAAATTGCTCAGATCAAACAAATCAAACCGTTGTAATGTAATGAAATGTAATATTACCTGTGGAGCGAAGCGAAGTGCGACTACCCCCTCCAAACCCGGAAGGGTTAAATGCAAAATGCACATTTCAGTTGAATATATTCAGTTGGACAACTGACTAGGTATCCCCCTTTCCCTTTCCATTGAATACATCCAGCCCAAAGTGGGAGGTTTAAAAATTATTTCACCAAAGTACAGGAGCATCTCTTTAAGTAAATATATTCCTATGCAAAAGTTCTACACATTTTATGGAGATGGAGACCTTCCACTAAATACACTACATGACCAAAAGTATGTGGACACCTGCTTGTTAAACATCTCATTCCAAATCATGGGTGTTAATATGGAGTAGGTCCCTCCCCTTTGCTGCTATAACAGCCTCTCCACTCTTCTGGGAAGGCTTTCCACTAGATGTTGGACCATTGCTGCGGGGACTTGCTTCCATTCAGCCACAAGAGCATTAGTGAGGTTGGGCACTGATGTTGGGGGATAATGCTTGGCTCACAGTCAGTGTTCCAACATATCTCAAAGGTGTTTAATGGGGTTGAGGTCAGGGCTCTGTGCAGGCCAGTCAAGTTCTTCCACACCGATCTCGACAAACCATTTCTGTATAGACCTTGCTTTATGCACAGGGGCATTGTCATGCTGAAAACAGGAAAGGTCCTTCCCCAAACTGTTGCCAGAAAGTTTGAATCACAGAATTGTCAAGAATGTCATTGTATGCTGTAGTGTTAAGATTTCCCTTCACTGGAACTAAGGGGTCTAACCCGAACGATGGAAAAACAGACCCAGATCATTATTCCTCCACCACCAAACTTTACAGTTGGCACTATGCATTTGTGCAGGTAGCTTTCTACTGGCATCCGCCAAACCCAGATTCGTCCATCGGACTGCCAGATGGTGAAGCGTGATTCATCAGTCCAGAGAACACATTTCTACTGCTCCAGAGTCCAATGGCAGCGAGCTTTACACCACTCCAGCCGACGCTTGGCATTGAACATGGTGATCTTAGGCTTGTGTGCAGCTGCTCGGCCATGGAAACCCATTTCATGAAGCTCCTGACAAACAGTTATTGTGCTGACGTTGCTTCCAGAGGCAGTTTGTAACTCGGTAGTGAGTGTAGCAACCGAGGACAGATGATCTTTACACGCTTCAGTACTTGGCGGTCCCATTCTGTGAGCTTGTGTGGCCTACCACTTTGGGGCTGAGCCGTTGTTGCTCCTAGAAGTTTCCATTTCACAATAACAGCACTTACAGTTCACGGGCAGCTCTAGCAGGGCAGAAATGTGACGAACTGACTTGTTGGAAAGGTGGCATCCTATGAAGGTGCCATGTTTAGCAACATCACGCCAACAGTGATGGTCGCCTCGCTTTGAGTCTTTAGAAAACTATGCAGTATTTTGTTTTTTTATGTATTATTTCTTACATTGTTACCCCAGGAAATCTTAAGTCTTATTACATACAGCCGGGAAGAACAATTGGATATAAGAGCGACGTCACCTTACCAACATTACGACCAGGAATACAACTTTCCCGAAGCGGATCCTCTGTTTGGACCACCACCCATGACAATGGATCTAATCCCAGAAGCCGACCCAAAACAATGGCGCCGCAGAAGGGGCAGACAGAGCGGCCTCATGGTCAGGCTCCGTAGACGTGCACATCGCCCACCGCTCCCGAGTGTACTACTCGCCAATGTCCAGTCTCAAGGTAGACGAAATTCGAGCAAGGATTGCCTTCCAGAGAGACATCAGAGATTGTAACATTCTCTGTTTCATGGAAACATGGCTCTCTCGGGATATGTTGTCGGAATCAGTTCAGCCACCGGGCTTCTCCATGCATCGCGCAGACAGAGATAAACACCTCTCTGGGAAGAGAAAGGGCGGGGGTGTATGTATGCATCATGATTAACGACTCATGGTGTAATCATAACAACATACAGGAACTCAAGTCCTTCTGCTCACCCTACCTAGAATTCCTTACAATTAAATGGCGGCCATATTACCTCCCAAAAGAATTCTCATCAGTTCTGCTCACAGCTGTGTACAATCCTCCTCAAGCAGACACCACGGCGGCCCTCAAGGAACTTCACTGTACTCTGTGTAAACTGGAAACCATATATCCTGAGGCAGAATTTATTGTAGCTTGGGATTTTAACAAAGCAAATTTGAGAACAAGGCTACCTAAATTCTATCAGCTTATTGATTGCTGTACTCGCGGGGATAATACACTTGATCACTGCTACTCTAACTTTTGCGATGCATACAGAGCCCTCCCCGCCCTCTCTTCGGCAAATCCGACCACAATGCCATCTTGCTCCTACCGTCTTATAGGCAGAAACTCAAATAGGATGTACCAGTGACTTGAACCATTCAACGCTGGTCTGACCAATCGGAATCCACGCTTCAAGATGATTTTTTTCACACGGACTGGGATATGTTCCTGTCAGCCTCAGAGAACAGCATTGATCTGTGAGTGAGTTTATAAGGAAGTGCATTGGAGATGTTGTACCCACTGTGACTATTAAAACCTACCCTAACCAGAAACTGTGGCTGGATGGCGGCATTCGCACAAAACTGAAAGTGCGAACCACCGCATTTAACCATGGAAAGAGGTCTGGGAATATGGCTGAATATAACCAATGTAGTTATCCCTCCTCAAGGCAATCAAACAAGTGAAATGCCAGTACAGGGACAAAGTGGAGTCGCAATTCAATGGCTTAGATACGAAATCACGGACTACAAAAAGAAAACCAGCCATGTCACGGACACCGACGTCACGTTTCCAGACAAACTAAACACCTTCTTTACCCGCTTTGAGGATAATACAGTGCCAACGTCGCAGCCCGCTAACAAGGACTGCACCCCCCCTTCTCCGTGGCTGACGGTAAAACATTTAAACGTGTTAACCCTCGCAGGGCTGCTGGCCCAGACGGCATCCCTAGCCACGTCCTCAAAGCATGCGCAGACCAGCTGGCTGGTGTGTTTACGGACATATTCAATTGCTCCTTATCCCAGTCTGCTGTCCCCACATGCTTCGATATGGCCGCCATTGTTCCTGTACCCAAGAGGCAAAGATAACTTAACTAAATGACTAACTCCCCGTAGCACTCACTTCTGTCATCATGAAGCACTTTGAGAGACTAGTCAAGGAATATCACCTCCATCATACCGGCCATCCTAAACCCACTTCAGTTTGCATACCGCCTCAATAGGTCCACAGACGATGCAATCGTCATCAGACTGCACACTGCCCTATCCCATCTGGACAAGAGGAATACCTATGTAAGAATGCTGTTCTTTGACTACAGCTCAGCATTCAACACCATAGTACCCTCCAAGCTCATCATCAAGCTGGTGGCCCTTGGTCTCAACCCTGCCTTGTGCAATTGGGTCCTTGAGTTTTTGATGGGCCGCCCCCATGGTGAAGGTAGGAAACAACATCTCCACTTCGCTGACCCTCAATACTGGGGCCCCACAAGGGTGCATGCTCAGACCCCTCCTGTACTCCCTGTTCACCCATTACTGCGTGGCCATGCATGCCTCCAACTCAATCATCAAATTGCAGACAACAGTAGTGGGCTTGATTTCCAACAACGGCAAGACAGTCTACAGGGAGGAGGTGAGGGCACTCGGAGTGTGGTATCAGGAAAACAACCTCTCACTCAACATCAACAAAACAAAGGAGATGATTGTGGACTTCAGGAAACAGCAGAGGGAGCACCCCAACTATCCACATCAAAGGGACAGCAGTGGAGAAGGTGGAAAGTTTTAAGTTCCTTGGCGTACACATCACAGACAAACAGCGCCTCTTCAACCTCAGGCTGAAGAAATTTGGCTTGTCACCCAAAACCCTGACAAACTTTTACAGATGCACAATCGAGAGCATCCTGTCGGGCTGTATCACAGCCTGGTTGGCAACTGTACTGCCCTGACACCTCCAAACTACCTGACACCTCCATCACCCGATGTTATAGGAAGGCCAAAAAGATCATCAAGGACAACAACCACCCGAGCCACTGCCTGTTCACACCGCTACCATGCAGAAGGCGAGGTCAGTACAGTTGCATCAAAGCTGGGACCGAGAGACTAAAAAACAGCTTCTATCTCAAGGCCATCAGACTGCTAAACAGCAATCACTAACTCAGAGAGGCTGCTGCTTACATGGAGATCCAATCACTGGCCACTTTAATAAATGGATCAATAGTTTAAATAATGCCACTTTAATAATGTTTACATATCTTACATTACTCATATCATATGTATATACTGTATTTTATACCATGTATTGCACCATGCCTATGCCGCTCGGCCATCGCTCATCCATATATTTGTATGTACATATTCTCATTCACCCCTTTAGATTTGTGTATTAGGTAGTTGTTGGGGAATTGTTAGATTACTTGTTAGATATTACTGCACTGTCGGGAACTAGAAGCACAAACATTTCGCTACAGTCGCTTTAACATCTGCTAACCATGTGTATGTGATCAATAACATTTGATTTGTTGAACGTCCCTGAGCTCTTCAGTAAGGCTGTTCTACTGCCAATGTTTGTCTATGGAGATTGCTTGGCTGCGTGCTCGATTTGATACACCTGTCAGCAACGGGTGTGGCTGAAATAGCCGAATCCACCTATTTGAAGGGGTGTCCACATACTTTGTGTATATATAGTGTAACAGGTTCAGTTCTCTCACACCTTTTCCCTGCGTCAGCTTAAAATGATTTTCAGTTCAACATGTTATATTTTTCTCCTGTTACGTCAAAAGCACGTTACATTTCTCCTACAGTGCCTAACTACATTTTGTATGTGTGTGTTTGAGGGGTGTTTTTCTGGGGCATGGGCTCAGGGAGATTGTGGAGGGGGCAGAGAGTTTGATTGAGAGCCAAGGGATTAAAGCTACAGACACAACCCATAAGCACTAGCAGTCAGATCACCACCCACCCCCCGACATCTGGGATGAGCTGAAGCAGCCGAGAAACATGGTGCACAACCCGGGAACCATCGTGGTGAAGATGAGGAAGATGGAAGCCAGACTGGAGAGGAAGAATGCAGGTACATTGCATTTGAAAAGTATTCAGAACCCTTGACTTTTTACACATTTTGTTATGCTACAGCCTTATTTTAAAAGTGATTTTTTTTTCATCAACCTACGGACAATACCCCATAATGGCAAAGCAAAAACAGGTTTTTAGATTTTTTTGCAAATTTATTAAAAAAATAAAAATTGAAATATCATATTTACACAAGTATTCAGACACTTTACTCAGTATTTTGTTGAAGCACCTTTGGCAGCGATTACAGCCTTGAATCTTCTTGGGTATGATGCTTTGAAACCTTGGCGTTTCTCCCATTCTTCTCTGCAGATCCTCTCAAGCTCTGTCAGGTTGGATGGGGAGCGTCGCTGCACAGCTATTTTCAGGTCTCTCCAGAGATGTTAGATCGGGTTCAAGTCCGGGCTCTGGCTGGGCCACTCAAGAACATTCAGAGACTTGTCCTGAAGCCACTCCTGCGTTGTCATGGCTGTGTGCTTAGGGTCATTGTCCTGTTGGAAGGTGAACCTTCACCCCAGTTTGAGGTCCGGAGCAGGTTTTTATCAAGGATCTCTCTGTACTTTGCTCCATACATCTTTCCCTCTATTCTGACGTGACACTTGGCATCCAGGCCAAAGAGTTAATTTTTTGTTTCATCAGACCAGACAATCTTGTTTCTCATGGTCTGAGAGTCCTTTAGGTGCCTTTTGACAAAATCAAAGTGGGCTGTCATGGGCCTTTTACTGAAGAGTGGCTTCCGTCTGGCCACTCTACCATAAGGGCCTGATTGGTGGAGTGCTGCAGAGACGGTTGTCCTTCTGGAAGGTTCTCCCATCTTTACAGAGGAACTCTTGAGCTCTGTCAGAGTGACCATCGGGATCTTGGTCACCTCCCTGACCAAGGCCCTTCTCTCCCGATTGCTCAGTTTGGCCGGGAGGCCAGCTCTGGGAAGAGTCTGGGGTCTAAACTTCTTCCATTTAAGGATGATGGGAGGCCACTGTGTTCTTGTGGACCTTCAATGCTGCAGAAATGTTTTGGTACCCTCCCCCAGAGCTGTCCCTCAACACAATCCTGTCTCGGAGCTCTACAGACAATTACTTCGACTACATGGCTTGGTTTTTGCTCTGACATGCACTGTCAACTGTGGGACCTTATTTAGACAGGTGTGTGCCTTTCCAAATCATGTCCAATCATTTGAATTTACCACATGTGGACTCCAATCAAGTTGTAGAAACATCTCAAGGATGATCAACGGAAACAGGATGCACCTGAGCTCAATTTTGAGTCTCATAAGAAGGGTCTGAATACTTATGTAAATAAGGGATTTCAATGTTTTCTTTAATCAATTTTAGAATAATTTTAGAATGCACTGTATGTATAAATATGGAATTTGCTTCATTATGATATCGGTTCAGTGGAGGACAACAGCTTTTGAGTGTTTATTTTAATTGTATTTTTATTCCAGCCATTGGTGCCAGATTGAGTGCCAGTTAGAGGGAGGTAGGGGAGCTGAAAACTGATAATACAGGTATCGGACTGACCAATGCAGATCCCTGTGGGTTTGTTGAATGTTTAACCTGTTAGGTATTTTAATGTTTACTTGCTAAGTGTTTGTCTACTACAGTCTTTCATTGTAAATTGTAAAGTGTTATGTCTGTAGTGAATGTTTTGTTGTGATTATGGACCACAGGAAGATTAACTGTTGTCATGAGGAACCAAATAAAGATACAGATCTCACTGGGGACAGACGTCAGTTTAATGTCTAGTTGTGATTTACATTTGGTTGAGTTGTCAAGTAATGTGAATTTATCGTGAAATCAACCAAAAAAATTCACCATGTCATTGGATTTAGGTGAAAATTTGGTTGAAAAAAAAGACTAAATTCCCTTATGTAGATAATTTTTTTCAAATACAATCACTTTTCCACGTTATTTCAACGTCATCACATTGATTCGTTTGGTTGAAATGACGTGGAAACAACAATATTGATTCAACCAGTTTTTGCCCAGTGGGATATAGGCTACTGTATGTGTAGGCCTACAGATGTTCATTTGGTTCACTGCAGCTGTTCATTTGGTTCGCTATGAGTTTGGTTCAATGAGTCTCAACATTTTTTGAGCATTGTTTTTTTTCTCCATAATTCCAGCCATGGGGGTCAGACTAAGTGCCAGTGAGAAGGAGGTATAGGAGCTGAAGACCAAAAATTCAGGTAATGTGCATTCTGTATAAGATTGGAAGTTAATTTGGTTCATTATTATATCGGTTCGTGAAAGATCTGTGGCTCTATTCAATCTGTATTGCTGAAGCCTTACAGATTGCGCTATAGAAATGTAAAGATAATTTCCGATTGAGCCGGCAAATACAGTCTCCGCTAATGTGAGACCATTGCCTTTCAATCACCCTGTAGCGCTGAACTTCTGCGATACAGATTGAATATAGCCCCAACGGCTTTTGAGAATGTCTGACCATAATTCCAGCCGTGAGTGCCATACTGAATGCCAGTGAGGAGGAGCTGAAGAGAAAGAATGCAGGTTCAAGTCAGTTGGCCAACAACTGTTTCTCATTTATTTTTTATAGGCAGTTTATTTTATGGGTATTTCTCATATTATTTTTAGTTTGTTTCCTTTCATATTATTTTAGCCCTGGGGGCCAGCGTGACAGGCAGTGAGTGGCAACACAGGTAATTAAACTATGTGAAAAACATTATACTTAAGGTAGGTTTAACAAATGTTACGTTTACTAATGTATCCTTTCCTGCAATCACAGCATTGGAGGCCAGACTGTCAGTGAGAGGGAGGTTGGAAGAGTTAGAGAGAGAAGGCAGGTATAACCAATACAGAAAAGGAGTTGTTTTCCAGTCAAGAGGGCTGCACCTGTTTGTAACCCGAGGAGGTGGTTGTTGGTGAACGTTTTTTTGTTTAGCTTCTTAGCAGAATAATGTTGGCTTTCACAGGCTTTATTTATCTTCCAATACTGACACCACACTTCTACAGCAAAGTCTTCACCAACATCAGTAAGGCCTGCAACCCAACTACAGGTAGCCTACTAACCACACAAATCAACACACACTGAATCCAGCATTACCAACAGTTTCTCTAACCCTGTTTATACCTGCTGTTAACATGCGTCCTATCTTGTCTTTTTACACTTTTAAGATTTGATCACAGTCACATCACAATGCGTCTTTTAATCGTCTACACCTGCTTAAAAATGTGGGCACAATCAGAATGTGGACAACATCAGTACAAAGGCCGCATGTTAGAACCAAGTGTAAACAGGGCTTCTGAGAGACGGACAATGCTGATCCCTCCCTCTCCTCTGATGCAGGTATCTTCACACCGCCAGTGAGAGGGAGTCTACTACATCAGATTCACTGCAATGGATTACCTCACATCGCCGTTCGTCTTTACCACAATGACAAAAGTGTTCCGCTAAATGACTAATACGGAACCCATGGAGATCTACTTGTCTAATGCACTGACTCTACAGCTGGAGGGGGATGAGATCTACATGTCTCCCCTCAGGCTGGGGGGAGATAACTACAACTGATAACTACAACATGTGAAGGGAGCACCGTAAATAATGTCATGATTTCTGATGTGAACTGTTCTGATGAATCAATAAGGAGCATCATTTTAAAAAAAAGCCAGACAATTCTTTTGTTTACATTTTTTTTTTTCAACATTCTTTGTAATTTAGCAGACGCTCTTAGGGTTAAGTGCCTTGCTCACGGGCACGTCAACAGATTTTTCACCTATTCGGCTCTGGGATTCAAACCAGTAGACCATTCGGTTACTGGCCCAACGCTCATAACCACTAGGGTACTTGCCACCCTCAGTCATTCACAGTTTACCATCATTGGCGTAAAGTGTCTCCATCACAGGGGGTTGGTGGAACCTTAACAGGGGAGGACAAGCTCGTGGTAATGGTTGGAGCGGAATCAATGGAATGGTATCAAATACATTGTTTCCATGAGGTCGATACCAGTCCATTAACTCCATTCCAGCTGTTATTATGAGCCGTCCTCCCCTCAGCAGCCTCCACTGGTCCATTACTGTACATCTGCTTTTCTTTGTATTTCTGACAGTCAGAATTACAGAGGCGCAAACCAAAAAACAATTTAAAACCTCAACAGAAATGGAGACCGTTTTTTTTTTTTTACCATTCCCTTCATATGTTTGACATCGAGAGCTGCGGCAACACTTTGTTTTGAACCCACAACCTCTAAGCTTTGAGGTAGAGATTGAACCACCACCATCACATTGTTTACCCTTCTCTTTGTATGTTTGACAATGAGAGTTGCGGAAACGTACACAATAGCTGAATAGATGAGGTTCGGAAGCTAGAACCTCTTGGTTTCAAGGCAGTAATTGAACCATTGCACCACCATCTCCATCACATTTTATACCATACTCTTTGTATGTTTGACATCGAGAGTTGCTGAAAGGTACACAACAGTATAAGAAATTAAGTTTGAACCTACAACCTCTTGGTCTGAAGGATAGGATATAACCATTGAGCTACCAGCTCATTCACATTTTTTCACTCTTCGTATATTTGACAGAGAATTGAGGAAACACACAAGCATATGTTTAAATTTGAGCCCAAAACCTCTTGGTCAAACGGCTGTGATTAAAAGTACATTTTAAAACTCACATAAAGTTGTTACATTTCTATGTTGGACGTCATAAGAAAGTGTGCTGGTGAGTCCAGACCCCTCTTTCACCAGAAACCACATCCGCACGTGAGCTAGTGTTGTGTACTTAGGACTCGATTCAGTCCGTATCACGGAAGTTGCGTGACTGAAATGTAAAGGTCATTTCAGAATGAGTTAACATATGCAGCGGTTACCGTGAATGCAGTCTCCATGAACGCGTAAACATTGCCTTTAAATGTATATCGCACTGTAGCGTGGATCTTCAGCGCTACGGATTGAATCGGGCCCTTAGTATCATGTCCTTAGTATCATGATTTTGGATGGTGTCGGTGGCCATTTCTATACAATGCTGACCACAGTGGTTTTGGGCTTAGTAGTGACTTAATGGGATCATTTCATAACAAAACACATTCTACAGATCCCTTTCTATTTACAGACAAAAGTTTGGTGATTTCTTCTCTCAAAAACATAAATAAATAGATGTCCTATTAAGAGAAGGAACAAATCCTCCCTCCGTTTGAGGACATGACCACAGACTTTAGATTTGACTCCCCATTTGAAAACATAAGGAAACCTAAGCATGACTTCCTTGGTAAGTTCTGCTCATAGGCACCGAATCTCCAGAGTTCCAGGATGTTTCTGGTTGGCTCCACTCCTCCGGAAAAAGAGGGTTGGGGATAGACATGAATGACATTCCTCTGTAATGTACATTTTATTGACAGGCAGGAAGGCGATGGTTAACAATCCAGATTGAACATCCATGAATGTCATAGGACAGTACCAAGAACCAAATTCCATTAGTCTTTTCTTGTTCAGTGGCTCTCTCCATTCATTTGCTTTTTTTGGCCTGAGGGTCTCCTTTATTCATAAAGCATCTCAGAGTAGGAATGTTGATCTAGGATCAGGTCCAACCTTGTCCACGTAAGTCTTATTCAATGAGGTCTAAAAGACTGAATGGATGCGAGATCAGCACTCAAACTGAGACGCTTTATGACTACAGGCCCTTGTCTCAGCCTTGCCAAAGTATTCTGACCTCTCAGTCCAGACTCCAGACTGTCTGCATTGAGTCTGTGTGTGCAGGATCCTGTAGGTCAGTCAGTGTGCCACCCAGGCCTCAGCTGCAGCAAGGGTGCTCGGTGACCAGGAGGCTGTCATAGCCGTATGTCTCCAGCAGGTGGAGCAGGAAGAGCCTGTCTCCGTGAGGGTCCAGCCCCATGGCCCTCACACTCTCCTGGGTAAGGATGGGCTCAGGTCTCCCTGCCACCTCACTCAGTGTCTGGAAGATACGGTTATTCTGCTCCAGGAAAAACCTACAACGGTAGGGAAAAAATGAGAAACACTTATTTTTTAAACAATGTTTTCATGGACATTTTATTTTGTTTATAGAAATAAACTGCTTAAGTGTAAAAGAAAAAAACAATTTGAAGGGTTCTTTATAAATGCCAGTTGTAGACTGGGTCCTGGTGTAATATACTGACAGAATGAAGTGGTCCTCTTCACTGGACACACAATCTCCATTCTCCTCCTGAGAATATAACAGCATCTGCCTGGAAACACAATGTTGTCATTATTATCATCACCTCTGTGTCGACTACAAGAAGATAACATTAACAACATTCTCCCCCTCAGGTTGTTTTGCAGACTGTAATGTACCTCTGTTCAGTGAGTTTGCGGTACTTCTCTCTGTCTGCAGCGCTGAGCCTCAGTAAAGGCTTCAGACTCTCTCTGGTCGTCCTCACATTCTGGTTATCTACATAGACGTCGTACAGGTCCCGCTTCTCCTCAAAGATCTTCTCTGTGGTGCCTACACACACACACACACACCTCAGTTTTATTGAAATAGTCTGAAGTGTATTCCGCTCTGTCTCTCACCGATGTGAAAGAAATAGACGGGTTGCAGAAGTGATAGCAAAACCCTACAATGCATCCACCATATTGCTTTCACCCATCTTCAGTTTTCAGATCAGTGCAGATTAATGGAAGGGGATGTTTAAGAGTACGTAGATGCCCTATTCTCTGACTCCAGACACTCACACGCTACGTAGGACAGTTCTGTATCCAGGGTATCGATGTCTGCCACGTTGACATAGAAGAAGGGGCGGAACTCTGGCACGGCCACGCCCACCCCCGGGATGGACACGTTGGCCAGGCAACAGCAGCAGTACACTAGGGAGGACGGGAAATAGAGAAGGTTAATGAAAATGTATATAAAATGTGTATAACGTGTGTATAAAAGTGTATGTTTAAGAGTACATAGGGGAGTAGCATTGTGTTCCTTTGAGCATGAAGAAAACAAACGCAACTGAGAAGTTACTGTGCGTGTCTGTGTCTGTGCTTGCGTCCGTATCAGTGTGTGTGTGTGTGTTAGTGCTCCCCCTCACCTCTATAACAGACCACCCCTACAGGTGGAGGAGAGAAGATGAGGATACGTCTCCTCAGCAGAGCTAACTTCCACAGGACCATGATCTGCTCCCCAAAGAACTGGATGAACTGAGACATGCAGCCAGCTGGGTGGGTGATCTGGAGGGAAGAGGAGAGCTACTGTCATCATCATCATCATCATCATCAATACTAGCAGCACAAAAACACACACACAGAATCCCGCCGCCTGAAATACCATTTCATATTGGCGTAATAGTAAACCACACCCTCTCACCTTCATCTCAGGGTGCATACAGTGGTTGAGTGCTACTCCCCAGGCACTGCCAGGACATGCAGTAACCACACTCTCCACATCGGGGGGCAGCACTGATCTCTTATCCTCAAAGAACGCCTCCAGAGGAGAGTACTGGCCAGGAGTTTTCAACTGGAGCCTGGATCTCACACACACACACACACACACACACACACACACACACACACACACACACACACACACACACACACACACACACACACACACACACACACACACACACACACACACACACACACACAAATTGAAAGTAATACAGGCAATGTAAGCAGAATGCATGCAGGTAATTATATTCGAGCAAGGGCCTGAGATGGACAGGAAAAGACAGGCAGACAGAAAGAATGAGACTGGGATTGGGATTCACATCAGGGGGCTCTAATATCACCTCTGAAGGGTTAATCCCAAAATATGGTCCATTTAACCCAAGATTAACCAGTGGTAATCCAAGACTTGGGTTCATTTGTAGTTATCTAATGTAAAGCCATTGTGTATCTGTCTAGGAATGGGTCTGTTTATGTGTCTGGGGGAAGATTACCAAAGTGGGGTCTCTCCTTGTCACGCTATAATAACAGAGTAGGTAGAAGTTGCTCCTCAACACTGATACCGGAACAGTTGTTTCCATCCCCCCTAATGATAAATTATTGGGAGTAAGGTAATCTGATCCTAGATCTGTTGTTAGGGGCAACTTCTACTTCAAGTTATGCTAACATCGTCAGCATTCTCTCTTCAACTCTACTAAGGCTTGACATCTAAATTGCAATCTGTGTGTATAACATTGACAACAGAAAATGTGAGTTATGCATGCAGAGTAGGCCTCATGTTAGGATTCATCCTGGACTATCAATGCAACAGTAGTGTCCTTGAAATAACAGATGAGCATGCTACTCACACTAAAAATGATGGGCTAAAAACAACCCACTGTTGGTTATTTGGTAAGCCAGAGCTGGTTAAATAATGGACAGAACATATGTTGGGTTATTTTGACCCAGCCAGTTGGGTTACATGAATAGACCAACAAATTGGGATTACCCAAATGTGGGTTAATTTAACCATCAATTGGTTATTTTTACTCTATGCTGGGCTGACCTAGCAGCTGGGTCTTTTTTAATGTCATCCTTTGGTTATTTTCAGGAGGCGTGGTTTATTAGGGGCGTGGCTTTCAGATACCTCTTATTGGCCACCCATGAGAGTAAATGTCATTCCTGTTCATCATGTTAAGTTTACATACTGCAAATAAAACGATTCCTTTTTTATTAAAGATGCACTATACAGAAATTGCTCTGCCATTTTCTGGTTGCTAAAATTCTAATAGTTCGCTTAATTTCAGTGACAAAACAAGCAAGTATAGTGTAGAGAATCATTGTACCATCTAAACCAGGGTTTCCAAAACTCAGTCCTGGGACCCCCCCCCCCCCCCCCCAGGGTGCACATTTAGTTTTTTGCCCTAGCACTATATAGCTGATTCAAATAATCAAAGCTTGATGAGTTGGTATAATAAGGTATACCACCTTATTGGATCTCATAGGCTTTTAGGGAACACTTCTGTAAGCAGCTACAAAAAATGCCAATGTTCAACCATAACATGTGATAACTATGCAACAGAAGAGATGAATAGGAATTACATTTACACTCGTGGGTGGCTAAAATGAGGAAGTGAGAGGAAGCGCAAAAAAGAGAAAGGGCTATCTGGAAACTACAGTATGTCTGTGTCCAAAATGACACCCTATTTGTACAATACTTTTGACCAGAGGGTGCCAGCACAACTTTTGACTGGTAAAAAGTAGTGCACTATATAGGGAATAAGGTGCAAATTTCAGACTCAGCCTATCTTGTTGAGCAGGATATGTGACAGATTGCGTGTGACACCCCTCTCACACACCATGTTTAATGCATGAGATAATTATAAATACCAGGGAGACGACTGTGACTTGAGGAGAGAGAAAGAGAGACTGACATGAGAGAGGATACAGAGAGTGACAGAAAGTGAGAGAGTTAAAGAGAGAATGGGGGATATAGAGTACAAGAAACAGAGAAAGAGAGATCCGGAGACAGACTGGGAGAGGGGTAGAGAGGGCAGAGGGTGAGTGAAAGAGAGAGTACAAGAGAGAGATCCGTTGACAGAAATCGAGAGAGTGAGGGGAAAGAGCATTTGTGTGAAAAACAGCGACCAAAAAAAAAAGAGACAAAGACAGAGAACAAAAAACATAGAAAATGTATATTATTGATAGATAACATAACTTAAACAGGTTCTACCTGACTTGGTGTTCCAGGAAGCTCATGTATCGGTACAGCAGGGTGTAAGAGGTTGACAGGATACCCACAGACTTCATTCTTGCCCCCCTCTCCACCACACTATCCACCGCCATGTTGGCAAAGCACGCCAGGCCAAAGTACCCGCCCTTACGGAAGTATCTGTGGGGGGCAGAGAGAGGACCATGTGTCAAGCCAAGGGAACATACTGCCCTGCCAGTTGGCCGATTTTTCTGCTGACCATCAGTTCTAAAGTGTTACTGTCCTGCCAAGGAGGCACAGGGGTTGCATCTAAATGTTCAGTCTAAAAGGTCTTCCTCGCCTTCACTTGTATGCTTTCCTTCATCAGCTTTGCTATTAAATAACAGGGCAGAAGGCTGATGCCTGGTAGCGTTCCCCCATTTCAGATTAGTTTAAATGAAGGAGACGAGGACAGGACGCATTTTAGACTACTGCGATGCATCCAGGATAGGATACCAAGTAAGGATGCCACTTTATACTATTGATATGCACTCAGGACAGGTAAAAAAAAATAAAGGACTCAAGTTTATATGATTGAGATGCAGCCGGGTGTACTTACATAAAGTCGCTGGAGACTCTGTGGGAGCCGCTGGCCATAGCCTTGAACTCTACTCCCTCCAGGTTCATGTCCCCTGGCAGACACCACTCTAACATGTTACCTAAACAGTAAACACATGCACACACACACATACATAAACGGGAGTGAATTTAGGCAATACTGTCGCTATGGTTATCACAACAACTGTCCTAAAATGTGAACGTTTTCACAAATGTGCAAATCTGCATGTAGATTAACCAACTAAACATAGGCCTCAAACTATTTGGAATAGTTACCATCATTACCAAATGAAGTCAATGCCCTCATTGATTAAAGTAATTCAATCTGCAGTGAAATCCACAGGCTGACTCCCTCTCTCTCCTACTCACTCATTAAGAATGTATAGTCCCAGACGGCCTCGAGACTACATACATAACAACTCATTGGCTGTAAAGCCGGTTGGTCAGACATTACCAATAGATGTGTATATCTAGCCTACTATGGCTTATACCTCTCTGATATTCCGAGGTGAACGACAGGGGTTGCCTTTAGGGTGTGGTCATAGAGAATTCACACATCCCCTGTGACTTTGGAGTTCCTGAGTAAGAATATAGAGGTCTTTGTGTTGAAGAGCATCCCCAAGGCGTAGGCGAATACCACATATGACCAGTGCATCCAATGGTTGGGGACATCAATTATCTGGCCTATAGATCAAATGAATCCATCCCAAGCTCTCTGATGCAATTTCTGAAAATAATAACCTATAATAAGGCCTAAAATGTACAATAAAATAATTATTATATGCATGGATGCTATAGGCGTATAGGTGTTACAAATTGATGGGTGTGACCATGCAGCTGCTTCTCTAGGCAGCAGCACAGTACGAAAAAAAGATCCGAGGTCCTCGACTCGACTCACCTGATCTTGTGTCAAATGTCACCACAAACACGGCCACGATCGGATCTTTTTCCTCCCATTTCACCATAATATCGTGCGGCACCTCTCCTTGTCCTGAGGCCGGGGTATGGTCATCCTTGTCGGGACACTGAGCATCCCATTCCGCAGGGGTGGGGATCGTGCTCCTGGATGAGAGGGATGTGTCTATGCTAGAGACTGCTGATGTTAAAAACCCAGGACCCCCCGGACTGGTGCTCCACCCTATCCCCGGCGCAGTGCATCCCGACGCCCGACTATTGGCGGGGCTCGGCCCCTTGACGTCCTTCTCCTGTTCTGGTGTGGGAACAGGCTTCTCCGCTGGAGGAACCTCCTCCCAGTCCAGTAGCGGTGCCCGGTCGGACTTCTCCACCATTGCGGCTCAGCTATCGGCGACCCCGGGCTTGACTCTGTGACGAAGGGATGCAGGGGAACAGAATCGTGTACAGACACGGAGCGGAGAGGCCATTCGTAATGCATTAGCTAAGCGTTGGTTGAAATAAATCCATACTCACAATTGCAAATGTTAATTGATTGATTCCGTTGAAACACAAGCTGTCTAATTTGTGTATCATAGCCTGCTCCTTTTGCATAGGGCCATCCAATGATGTACATCCACTTAGGTATAATACGAGTGTACATAAATTATTCTTCCGTTCTTTTGGAGTGCGTTCAAGATTCCACAGTATTATACGTGCTATTTGCAGCTCTTTCTACAGGAAAAACGATTTGAAACGTTGGCATCTTGAATACAGCTCATTGTAGGTCTCCAGTTCCGAATCAACGCACATCCAATATAGTATTTTTCTATCGGAACTCACAACTAAATACTAAGTGGACAATTTTCTATAAAACAAATCATATTTATCGTTTTATGCGACTGTGTTTGAACTATTTAGCGTTTCAAAATATTTGTCTGACGTTGAATGTGCGGACAACGAACCCGGATTAACCATTAATGACGTGTTCCTGCGACACGTCACTGAATGCCAACAGCTACGGAAGCGGTGCGGTGTCGAGATCTACAACGTCGTTGATCAAGGGTTCAGTGTCTTCAAAATGGGTACGTTTTTAAAATATATTTTTAATCTATTTGAGAACTATAATGGGAATTCGCACGGTTGTGTTTTATGTAGAAATGCAGGCTATTCTGCCAGCTCCTGCTACGCACCATGCAACTGGGCCACTTGCTAAGTAACAAATAGAAAACGTTAGCTAACAAACATGCATACATGTAATAATTATTGTCGTCTCGCGGACAGCGAAAGTTGTTAAGTTGATAAAGCTATTAAATCCCTCTAAGGTGTCTGAGTCATTAATTGTAGTCGTGATTCGTAAATACTGAGTCTAGCCAAGCATTCTAGCTAACGTTAGCTTTACTGCTAACTCCCTGTGGCAACATGCTGAGTACTTGTAGCCCAGCTAACGTTACAGCGTCAAATAGCCCAATAATTAGTTGACTAACGTTAATCAGTATCTATTCGACTAGCTTTTTAATGGTAAAATGCAGGAATGTGACACGGCATGTTTGTCATAGTAACCATGTGTAGCCTCCCAGTATGGTGACTTCGTCTACCAATAGGTCTGGACCTTTTATAGAACAGACAGAACAGGAAATAGCCAACGACACTAGCTAGCTAATATAGTCATTAGCTAGTGTGCTTACCCCTGCTGGTTTGCACATTTTGTTCACTCCCCCACAAAAGATGAAGGGGGAAATCTTAAATTGCACCACCATCTAACCCAGCACCTATACACTATCCCCACCCCCAGCCTCCCAGTCGATCCCAGTCGAATTGCTCACTCTAGGGCTATCATCTACTCCCTTCACTGCCTCAACATAGGAAACTTTCTGCCCCACTGGCAATTTCAACCTGTCTCTCACAGGGCAATTGGGATCCACAGCTGCATGGGCGCTCCCACAGTTGACACGCAGTGCTTTCTCCATCCCAAATGTACACTCCCTCAGATTATGCCCTCCAGCACTTCTCTCACATCATGGGATCTCCCTTATACTCACTCCTGCAACATGTCTGAATCCTTGGCACCTGAAGCACCGTAGCGGGTTCAGAACACTGGCCCTCACAGAAAAGCAAACCTGACCTTATCAGGTATAAATTCTGTGTCAAAGCTCAACAAGACAGACGGGGTATTCTCAGTCTCGCCTTTGCCTCCGGGTCTACGTCTCACCAAACGGCCGGCGTCTCACCAAACGGCCGGCGTCTCAAACGCCAGGGTATTATTTTTCATTTGGTCCACCTCTACACTCAGCTCTACCCCACTGATCACGTCTTTGAGCGGTCACTGCTCCGGAGAGAAAAGCACAGGTTGAGCCCCAAGACGCGTCACACACGCTTCCGCTGACTACCTCATGAAGCTGGTTGAGAGAATGCGAAGAGTGTGCAGAGCTGTCAAGGCAAAGGGTGGTTACTTTGTAGAATCTCAAATGTAAAATATGTTCATTTGTTTAACACTTTTTTTTTTTTGGTTAATACATGATTCCATATGTGTTATTTCGTGGTTTCGATGTCTTCACCATTATTCTACAATGTAGGAAATCGTCAAAAATAAAGAAAAACCCTTGAATGAGTAGGCGTGTCCAAACTTTTGACTGGTACTGGGGGAGCATCAATGACGTCTATCAACTGTTCGGCACAGTCCCGTTGATCACTCTAGAAAACCCTTCTCTCCATATGTTTTTTTAGCGGGTTCGCTTCGCCCACGGCTGGCCGTGTGATCTACAATTCCGACAGTGTTAGAAACATCAATCATCGCTTCCTAAATGCTTTTCTAAACATATGGCCCTTAAAATAATATTTTAAATAAAGATACTTACTGTGTGTGCCTCGAGTTGACGAACTACACTTCCACCCCAGTTACACTTCCACTCAGGTTTTCGGAGCGCTAGATTGATTGTTAGCACAGGTGGTCACCTCTGTCTTATGTCTGTCTTCCGTAAACAAGCGCTGTAACGTGGCGGTATAGGGTTAGTGTTCCCACACGGCCAGAAAGGCGCGTGACTTTCCAAAACCGTACCGCATGTTAACACTTCGAGCAAGCGTCAGGGCTCTTGACAAAAGTCAACCGGGAAGAAGATGCCTTCATCGATAGGCGCTAAAGGTAGTTCACGTCTGTACTACCCCTGATTGTCTGTCTAACTCCATCTCATGTCCATGTGCTGTAGGTGGGTGGTTTTCCAGTCTCTTCTCTGGCTTGTTTGGCACCAGAGAGATGAGGATCCTGATCCTGGGGTTGGACGGAGCCGGTAAAACTACCATCCTGTACCGCCTGCAGGTCGGAGAGGTGGTCACCACCATTCCAAGTACGTAACTCTTTTCTTTCTACTTCGAAACACTGCTCACGCAATATCTGTTGCGCAGGTGCATGCATGGAAAATCAACTGTTAGTGTGCTCCCCAGTGAGTTGAATTGGTCTTCCCACGTGTTTGTCGACGACGTCAAAGAGGGGGATGGTTAAAGTGCATTCCTTTCTTTGCCAAGGTTTTTAAATCTCTGCCATTGTGCTGATTGTGTTGTACAGCAATCGGCTTCAACGTGGAGACGGTTACGTACAAAAACCTGAAGTTCCAGGTGTGGGATCTTGGTGGACAGACGAGTATTAGGTAATTATATGAATATCACAAGTGTTTCCTGTTTATCAAATTAAATTGTATTAGTCACATGCACCGAATACAACAGGTGTAGACCTTACAGTGAAATGCTGACTTACAAGCCCTTAACCAACGAGGCAGTTAAAAAAAATATGGATAAGAGATTAAAAGTAACAAGTAATTACAGAGCAGCAGTAAAATAACAATAGTGAGACTATATACAGGGGGGTACTGATACAGAGTCAATGTGCGGGGGGCACCGGTTAGTTGAGGTAATATGTACATGTAGGTAGTTATTAAAGCGACTATGCATAGATGACAATAGAGAGTAGTAGTAGTGGTGTAAACACACACAGACATTGTTGAATTTAAAAGGTAGACAGAAGCTTCCTCAAGACAGCACAACTTTCCATACATTATTGTCCCAAACCGCTTTACAATTTAGAGGGTTTGGCCTATTTGCCTCTGCCCTTCGCTCTCCCTCTAACCTTGGTCTCTCTCCTTCAAACCCTTGTATCTCTCTCTCCCAGGCCATACTGGCGTTGTTACTACTCCAACACAGATGCTGTCATCTACGTGGTGGACAGCAGTGACAGAGACAGGATGGGCATCTCTAAGTCTGAACTTGTTGCCATGCTGGAGGTAGGTCATGTGGATAGGCCTGCATTCATTGCGTTGATAAGAGTGGAGGTGTCATTTGAGTGAGGCAGGTATATAATGACCATTGTTTGAGGTACTCTGGAGGGCAACTTTGGGCAAATGGTCATGCTCAATGTATTTTCTCCATATGACTGACTATCTCTCTCCATGTGTGTGTGTTTTGTCTCTTCAGGAAGAGGAGTTGAAGAAAGCCATCCTGGTGGTGTTTGCTAACAAGCAGGACATGGAGCAGGCCATGACCCCGGCTGAGGTGGCCAACTCCCTGGGCCTCCCCGCCCTCAAAGACCGGAAGTGGCAGATCTTCAAGACCTCCGCCACCAAGGGCACGGGCCTGGACGAGGCCATGGAGTGGTGAGGGTTTGCTTTTGGTTGACATTATAGTCATGTAGCAGATGCCATTTTATTTTTTTTCAACAACGATTTTATTATACTTTCATTTAACCTCAGAGTTCTCATGGTCTAGAACAGGCTGTCAACCACATTGCATATCAATAGGTAGAATAGTTGTGTCCTGTCCTCGTGTCACCCCCCCCCCCTTCTCAATAAACCCACAGATGACATTGCGCAACACCATGTCATCTGCATGTTGTAATATTATTCAATGTTTGCTCTCTCCATAGGCTGGTGGAAGCCCTGAAGAGCAGGCAGTAAAGACAGCCCACACCTCTTGTTCTCTGTAAATACTCCTGACCTCCTGTATAAAATATTTCCTGATTGGACTGCTCAGGAGGACCAGTGACTGCACTCCTTCCAGGGGCACGTTCAGTACGCAAACGTTGTAGATAAAAATGTCATGAATAGAGCTGACGTGATTCCTTACTCTACGTGTCACGTGTGTTTGTTCTACACAACACATTTCTATATGAAGGTCCCACAACGTTGCGCCCTGCTGAAAACAGCCCTGAAGCCTTCACCATGCCTTCCAGCCTGGGATAGAGAGGCTGCAATATAGTATACTACCTGGTCCCAAAATAATGTTATCACCCCAGCCCATAGCCCTGGTGTTTGCAGATCTGAAGGGAACTAGATGGGTGTAGGTCAGACCAGGTAATGTGGTGATGGCTTCACACATAATGAAAAGTATCTGTTGTGGAGCTTCTGCCGTTTTTGGTGAACCCTTCCGATCTATAAACACCCAAGGGAAAGGGGCTTGGGGGTTGGTGTTGGCTCAGGCTCAATTCTCAGTGGTAAAGAACTGACTGGCCCCTTCAAGGAAGAGGCCGTGAGCGATGACAGACTGACCTATGGCGATGTTACTGCAGCTGGTGCTGTTTTTGTATTGTACTACTCATGCTGAATCATGTCTTTTTTTTCTCCCTTTTCTAAAACTTCTGTTGGGTGTGTAATTAAAGTTTGAGGTTGTTAGTTTAGCCCTTCTCATTGGAATGCTCAGACTTTAATCAGATTGTGTCAGTTGTTGAACACTAACTGCTTAATTTGTATGCTACAACTTTTATTGCATATTTATAGGAGCTTGTACAGTGTAAACAACCCACAGTAAAACTGATTTCACACTGAATATATAAACCTTGGTTGTCAAATTACTTTCATCCCACCCAAGATAAGCAATATCCAACAGGACCACTGATACTTTTCCAATAACAAGATTGTAGCACTTATTTTTAATGAAAAAGTTACAATTAACTGCACAAACATATATATAAACCCATTCTCAAATCCTTGACTGAGAATTCATACAGAGGTGGCTTGCTCCTGCATTAAGCAGGACATGATTGCCTGGTCGTCTCATCCATCCTTGCTATATAATAACATCATTTCACCATAGCCAAGTCCTTGAGTGAGTTCCTCTGTCTCTTGGCTTTGTAGCCAGGCCTCAGGAACTCGATCTTCCTCTTCTTGGCCTCGATCTTGTTCTTGTGTTTCTTCAGCTTCTTCCTGGCTGCGATGTCGGGGTTAGCCACCGCCTGAGAGAGAAGGGTAAAAGGTGAGATGCTTGGTATCCAACATTACCCTGCCATTGTGATAAACAGTGTCTGATGTATTATATCACTATCTCAAAGATGGCAGGTTGTCAAAATATATTTAAAACAAAACATGTAAATAAATATTAACAGATTCAATTAATTTTAGCCAAGGATCTGAGGAATAAGTTCAGGGTGTAATAATCTACAATTTATGTTCTTAACTGTGGGTAACAGGGATATTGGTATCCACCTATGTTATATTTTTCAACAATACCTTTTGTATTAAAGTCTCTGCCACATGACACAATCTGTAGAATTGCAGGTAACGAGGTTGAAAACTGCTAAATTGTCTCTCTGTGCCAAGAGGCGGGCCTTTAATGTTATTTCCCATGGCCTGAGACTTTGGCAGTGAATGTATGCTATTTTTATCTCACTCGAGTTGTGTTCTGATTATGAGGGGGCTTCTGATGAATTTGCTGTCAAAAAAGGGGTCCCCGAGCACAAAAAGTTTGAGAACCCCTGCCGTAGGAGTACACACCTGCATAGCCTTGTGTTTCTTGCGGTTGGCCCTCCTCTGTGAGGCATCCTTCTGAACGGCTGAGAAGGCCAGGGAGAAGGTCTGCAGCCCCACCTGCTTCTTCAACAGCTCTATCAGCTCCTGGGACAGGTTTTTCAGGGTAGGGTCTGGGGAGCAAAACGTCTAATTAAATAGAGCACTAACTTTATGCTTCTCTGTGACCAACACCTACAGAGGGACCAGTCGGAAGAGAACGACACAGAGTTGAGTTGACACAGAATAACAAGAGAGAGCAGTCAGACAACACGGCAGCCACAATGAGCACACAGAACAGAGAGAAAACTGAAAGGCCAGAGAGAGGCTAGTTCTGATTAGGATGATGAATTTGAGAAGTGGTGAGAGGAAGATGACAGTGTTGTGTTAGCTTGATCCTCGTGGTGGTTATTAAATGATGAGGACAGTATTACAGGATGCTACCTTGGTCTGCATAGGTGCTGTCCAGTTCTCTGTAGAGAGGGGCGATGATGGTGGTGAGGTAAGGACCCAGCCTGTCTTTACCCAGGTCCACAGCTATAGCTCCCAGGAACTTAAACACACATGTTCTCTATGGGGGGAGAGAAAGGACAAATAACAATATGAACATTTATTGCAGATATTCGTCAACCCACCATCAGTAAATAAGCAGTGGTGTTGGGAAAATATATAAAAGGACCACGTATTGGGGTGTTGGTGTGTACCTTGAGGGGTATCTTGGGCGTGTCTGCAGCTTCCCTCTTAGCCATTAGAGACAGCTTCTTCATCATCCACAGTAAGGATGGAGGACGATCATCCTTCTCATCCTCCTCTTCCTGCTTCTCTTCCTCTTTTTCTTCATCAGCTTTCTCTCCTTCGTCATCGTTCTCCCTCTCTCCTCCGTTCTCCATCTCTTCCTCCTCCCCTCCCTCCTCCTCTACTTCCCGGGCAGGTGTGATTTCAGACTCAGGTGAGATCAGGTAGATCACCTTGGCGACGAACAGCAGGTTCTTGATCACCTGGGGAACGGCAGACGAGGCGATCAAACCTGTCAATCGAACTACTGCCTGACGTGTGACACCTCAGACTTAAATAGTCTGTTTATAACATCATCGGTGTAATATCGTCGTCCTTACCTGTTCTCCTGTTGACGTGTCCAGGTACTTCGACTGGAGCTGGTGACAGAAAGACAGGACCAACTCTCTCATCTGGTGGAGGGAAGGAGTGGGGAAAGCCAGGTAAAAGACACATAAATCAGTATTGCTAAACATCACTCGAGTCAAACCCTCGTTTACAATACAACGCATTCAATTATCTCATTGTTATTCAAACCCCCCAAAAAGTTGCATGCCATTCTAGAAAGTTGTTCTCCCTGTTTCCGCCTCATTCACTGAGTAGCCCATCTTGATGACGCGTTTGACCGTGGTCACTCTAAGCAGGTCAAGTCATCGGTCTGTGTCTTTGGTTAAGTGATGTTCAGACTCGTCTCACCTTCTTGTCTAGGTTGGTGGTAAGGAACGTGGTCGCCACAGGTTCTGGTGTGCTGGTGTTGGCACTGCCCTTCTCTGTGGTCTCCTCTCTCCAGCGGGCAACCAGCTGGTCTGGCCGGTGGGCAGCAAACAGCTGACCAAACAGTTGAGAGGCGGTCAGCCACACCCAACAGTGAGGGTAGCGCAGGTGGGTCTCAACATGACCTGGTGGAGGGGGGGACGACGACGCATTGCTCCGTTACACAAAGGGGAAGTCAGCAGCTTAGAGTGTAAAATATTACATTCAATGATCGATGAATTGATGTAGATCTATAGGTTCTAGACTTTATCATCAGCCCATAGAACAAGAGAGACATTTCAGGTGTAAACGTGTAGGCACATGGGTTTAACCACACTGCTATACAGAGCAGGCAATAAGCTTAACATACCACAGTACTGTAGGCTTATTCATCTCACCCCAGACAACAGACCGGGCCCATCTGATAGATACGTGATGTTTGATCTACGACCATAGGAAACGGCAAGACCGCACAAACAGATGTGGGACCAGGCTAGAGGTAGTAGTGTCTTACCCAGGATGTTAGTGAGCGTGTCTTGAGGCTTGCTGAGCTCCAGTAGGCTACAGTCCTTGGTGAGTTTGGTGACCAGGGTCAGGTAGCTGAACAGCAGTCTGTCTGCTGCCTTCTCATCTTGCTCCTCCTCAATCTGACACACACACAGATGTAGAGCAGCTGTTAGAAAGTAGTCAATAAAATACGAATACCCGCGTCGTGCTTAGGTAATGCTTCTGAAAGTGTAACTGTTCACATAGTTTATATAAAACAGTTCATGTTCGACTCACGTCTTCAAAGTTGTCGGGGTGGATCTCTTTCTCGATGAGGGGCAGCAGGGCATCTAAACGGCGGCCAAACTGAACCCCCTCTACCTCCACAAACAGCCCACACACCTGGGCCCCCAGACGACGCAGAGACACCTGGGGGTCGGGGTCAGAGGTTACAGCAGGAGGACATGGGGTGCATCTCAATAGTCTGAAGTGGATTGCTCTCCTTTCCTTTATTTGCACTTCATCAGACATTTACATTGCTTTATTAGACCTGTAGAGAAAGACAAGACTAATGCGTGTGTGTGTGTGCGTCCATGTCCATACCTTGTCTCCAGACAGCCAAGTGTTGACCAGGGTGAACAGGGTGTTCTGGTGTTGCTGGTCCAGTTGACTCAGCAGCGATTTGATGGCCACAGCGGCCATCTTCTTACAGCGAGCCGAGTCATCGTTCACCATGGCCAGAGCCAGAGGGACGAAGAACAACCCACTGTGCTGCAGCAGCAGGTTCTAGGACAGAGACGAATCAGTTACACACAGGAGTAGAATTAGGTTGTGCCAAAAGACTGATCTAAGGTCAGTTTTGAGTTTATTCCCTCTAATGGTTAGGATGTGGGATCTGCTTCTATAGGCAACTTCTACCAGGAGCAGTGGGTATAGAAAGCGACCAGAGTTACTGCAAATCTAACTCAGGTAATTATGGGATGTGTGTGTCAGGAGGATTGTTGTGGATACCTGAGGAAAGGTCTGGAAGATATAGGCCATCATCTCCAGGGCAGCCTCTCTTCCTGTGTTAAACTCATAACTAACACAGAGAGAGAGAGATTTTAGTATCAAAAGTCACAAACAAACGACTTGCATCTAAAATAACGAATCCCTTTAAACACAAATATATCCTACCTGAGCTGGGCCACGATGAAGTCCAGATGTGATCTCAGTTTCTTCCCCAGAGGATAATCCAGGATATACTTCTGGTAAATCTACAGGTGAAAATAACAGAAAAAACTCAAATAACAATCGAAAAATACAAAAATGTGTTGCCTTAATTAAGCACAGTTAAACCACTGTTTTAACAAGGCACCTTCAATAATACAATACAAACGGTAAAATACAGGTTTAAAAATGAATATAAAAAGAAACAAAACCGTACATGTCTACACTGGACCCTGATCATGCCGTTCTGCCCGGTAACAGACAGCTTGGCCACTTTCTTCATCAGCTCCTCCATCTCTGGTACTACCAGCTTCCTGGACAGGATGGCCTGTAGGGGGAGATAGAGGAGATACAGTACAGAGGATGACAGATTAAGAATTTCATTATACACTTTGAATGCAAATACATCTATATGCCTGGTTAAATAAAGGTGTAAAAAATGCTGGGGTCTGATGTATTAGCTGTAGCAATAAAGTATGGTCTCCCAACGCCATCTCTCTCCTGGATTTGGACAGGTGGAGAGGGAGGGCGTTAGCTACCTTTAGCAGGCCGAAGGCTGTCGCCTGACGCGATTGGTCGTAAATGTCCTCCTCGGCGTATCCCAGCAGCACTTGCAGCTGCGTCTCAGTTATCTTGTGTGTCTTCGTGTTCTTTACTAGGATGGTGATGGACTGACAGCGAAAAGAAGGATCATTCAATTGTTTGATATAGCCACATTTCTGTCATTTCAAATCATTAAAACATTAAAGCCTCATTGCTATTATAAACTGGTTACCAACATAATTAGAACATTAAACAAGTCGTCATACCTGTGGTATATTTAAGCAATAAGGCCTGAGGGGTTGTGGTATATGGCCAACATACTTAGCTGTGGAATATTTGCCATATATCACAAACCCCGAGGTGCCTTATTTAACCAATAAGGCCCGAGGAGGTGTGGTATATGGCCAATATACCACGGCTAAGGGCTGTTCTTCCGCACCTCGCAACCCGGAGTGCCTGGACACAGCCCTTAGCCGTGGTATTATAAACTGGTTACCAACGTAATTAGAGCAGTAAAAATACGTTTTGTTATACCCGTGGTATATGGTCTGATATACCCCGGCTGTCAGCCAATCAGCATTCATGGATTGAACCACCCAGTTTACAATGTCTCATATACCACGGCTTTCAGTCAATCAGAATCCAGGGCTCGAATGGCCCCGTTTATAATTGATACTATAGTAAAATGTATTCATTCAAACATTTCCAGGATAGAAAAACACTTGTGCTACCTTGAAGCAGTTCTGGACAAGTTGGAAGTTCTCTCCACGGGCAGCGCCAGCCTTGGAGTAGTCTTTGAGCAGGACGAACAGCTGCTTAGTGAGCTGGCCTGCATTCTGCTCTACAGCTGGCAGGGGGAACCGTAACAGGAACGTAAACGCTAAGAGAGCCTCTGTTATCACCTGGAGGCACGGAGAGAGATATACACTCAGATACAGACACACCCACACACCCACACACCCACACACACACACACACACACACACACACACACACACACACACACACACTACTGACCTTGACGTGCATGGAGTTGAGACAGTCTAGTAGCAGAGCAAAGAAGGGATCCAGCATCTCAAGAGCAGAGGCCTCAGAGGAGTTGACCTTGGATTTCTTCAGACTCATATGGAGCAGCTGGACAGAGAAAGAGCGACAACAGTCAACCAACATTCAACTGACCACAGATGAATGAACAGCAAACCACTATTGAGCCATTGGTTACTATCTATTCACGGGACTGGTCGTTGTTTATCTTAATGCCTGCCTGCCGCAAAACACTATTTCATCTTCTAGTCAACCTGTGTGAAAGCCTGTGAGAAAGTTTCTGAAGGTTTTAGGGAGGTTAGCTAGGTTGGTTTACCCGGAGTCCAGTGTCCACTAGGATGTGCATGTTGGTGCGGCTGCTGACGGGGGCTTTAAGTCCCCCTCTCTTTGGCGTGGGGGGCAAGAGGAGACAGCTGGGAGGGGGCAGGCGAGGGTCCGGGGGCGCCTGGGGCTTTTTGTCCCTACACACAAACAATAAAGACACGACGTCAAATATTTGCGTGAGACTCCGTGAGTGAGTGAGAGACAGAGCAAGGAAAAGGGAGCGTGCATGCAGTGTGAGTGTGTACATACTTGTTCCGCTTGGTGACGAGGGGCAGACTCTCTGAGACCAGGCCGTGGCTGAGCAGTAGTATAGCCTGATGGTCCATGGCCTGGTTCACCAGTAGACCTGACACTATCCTCTTCAACACCGCATGGGCACGACGGGCTGTCTTCAGATTGGCTGTGTTCTCCAGGATCTAGAGACAGATGGAGAGAGCGAGAGACAGAGAGATTCAGACAGAAGGAGAGAGAGAGATAAATAAAGTCACATACACACAGTAATCTGTTGTTGTCCCTGCTGTCTGAGGAATTTCAGACACGTCTAAGTCATACTTACATCTTTCATCGGCAGTATGAGTTGTATGACTCTGTCCTTGCCAGAGTACTGGCCCAGGAACTCATAGGAGTCCATACTCTTACTGTGGCGAGCCTCCATCAGCTTAGAGACGATCCCCTTCACCTCCTTCTCCTCAGCCACTGCACCAAACAGCTCGTTGTTGAAGATCTACAGGAGAGGAGTGGAACAATGGTGGATGTATGAAACGTGTGAAAGGAGAGCTGGCAAGGTTGTGTATCAAAATGGATTATGCACAGTGACACACACACACACACACACCACACACACACACACACACACACACAAGAACCAGCATAATCATAGAAAACCACAGGAAAATAGACATGAATAGGTCAGAATAGTTACATCGATTAGCAGGCCCATGCAGTGGTCCAAGTCTCCAGGCCTCAGTATAGGGGCGAGGTGAGACAGGAGTTGGTACACTGTGAACGTCAACACATGGACCTGAGCGAGAGAGAGCCAGTGGGTCAAAACAAAGTCATATCATTTAGAATAAATCACTTAATGATTGAATACATTCACACAGACAGAGATGGAGTCTCAGTCTCAAAAACATAGTCGGTAGTCTAAAAAATATATCAATTGTTTTTGTCAAACTTGCTCAGTAAATTTGGTTGGAAATCATTTATGAACAGCAATGACCTTTTCTCTGACTTCCAAGCAAATTTAAGTTAGAACTTGAGACTGGACCACTCAACACCTACAGGAAAGCCATTCTGGTGTGTCTTTGGCATAAAAATGTGTGTAATTGTCCCACTGAAAAGTAAAGCTATCCCCTTTATAGACTTTCACTAGGCACTGTAACAGTGGTCTTGGAGTAGCCTCCCACATAGCACCGTATTCCCTTTGTAGTGCCCTACTTTTGATCAGAGGCCATTTGGGACGCAAGCCTGGGCCTCGTACCCAAGGTCTGAGGCGAGGGTGTTGGTCCATCTGTATGAAAAGACAGAGGAACCTATTCAGCTGTAGTGTTCACCTGGTAGCCCTTAACCAGAATGGACTTCATCTCCTTCAGTAGGTACTGCAGGTATTTGACCCCCAGAGTCTCGATGATCTTAATCAGGGTGTTACGAGCCACGTCTCTGATCTCCTGGAAACGATTCCTCAGCAGCACACACATCTTCATCAGGATGCTGTCAACACACACACTGTTTATTATATACTGCGCACACTCCCAGACACGGACACACACCGACAGAGCCACATTTACAGGGCGTACCACAATGTTTACATTAACTGGGTGTACATACCCGGGCAGGTTGACGTCCATGACAGTCGTGGGTAGTGTCTGCATCAGTTTGACCATGGCGAAGGCTATAGGAACTCTGGCCACCTCCTCCTCCTTCACATCCTTAGACTTCACCGCCTTGCACTCATCATCTCGCTTCACCTACACACACACACGATGTCATCACTCTGCGACAATACTAAACACGGGTTGGTGACACATTCCAAAAGATCCCCGACAGCGAGTACAACTGGTGTGTGTTTGAGCGTGTGTGTACCTTGGCGGTCAGACACTTGTGTAGCCTGGGCAGGACAGCATTTTGAACAGTGGCATGGATAGAGGTGATCAGGGCCTCCAGCTCCGCTTTGTTCTGGGGTAACCCACTGGGAGCCGCAGGGGCTCTAGTGGAGGGGGTCGGCTTCTTCACCGGAACAGCTTTAGGCCCCGCTGTAGATTCTGTGGCGTTCGTTTCCATAGCAACACCCTCAGCGGTCTCTGCGACGTCCGTTTCCATAGCAACAACCTTGGCCGTTTCTACGGTGGCTGTTTTCGTGTCGGTTTCAGTTTCCATGGCTTCCTCAGTGTCACTCTCTTCTGATTCGACAGCTGCCACCTCATCCTCATCACCTTCTTCATCAACGACGGTGCTCACAACTAAACAGAAAGAGGCAACGCCGATCAATACATCACACGCTTGGGATGGAAATCATATTCTACTTCATTGGGACCTCTTGGTCACCGATGTCCAGCCTGTTCCCTCACCCTCTTTGGCCCTGGTCTTAGCTGCCTCCATTTCTCTCTCCAGAGTGTCATGGTCAAAGTGGAACGCTTCCAGAACAGTCACCAACAGACTGTGGATGGACACAGGTGTGAGACAACAGTACTACTGGAAAACAAACATATATATCACCCTCCGATACACACAGACACACACATAGCACCTACCTGACAGCCAGTTTCTGTTCAGCCTGTCCAGTTTGCAGTACGTGAACAAAGTGTTTAAGGTAGTAGAGGTATTTAGACCAGGTCAGTCTCCTACACACTGCTCCTATCACCTCTACTGAGGCTGCCGTCATACCCTCATTCTGCAGGACAGAGAGAAACACACAGGTTACACACACACACACAGCCAGTCACTCACACACCAGAAAGAAGGATAACATTATTCAGTGTGTTGTGTAACTGACCTTGAGCATCTTCTCGTCGAAGAGGGCGGTCATGGCGTAGGGCATGATGTAGTTCTGGAGGGAACGGGATGACAACACAACCGTACCCTCCGTCAGCTGCTTGGCTAACTTCCTCAGAGCGCGACCTCTACGGTGGATCTGAGAGACAAAACAGGAAGCACTGGGCTGAACACCACGCGTCCTGACTCGTTTGAAGAGCGTCGGCCGTACGGCTACAATCCAAGTTGCCCCGTGCCAGACTAAACGGTGCATTTTCCCGGCACAACTCCTTACGTTCCGATATCTATACTAGCGTACCACTTAGAACGCACGCCCAACACGTTGCTTCGTTCCACGTAGTACGCCGGTGTGAATACTGGAACAGTGACTGAAGTCTTACCTGGATGTGCTTCATGTGCTCAAAGAAGTCAGACTCGGGGTCGTTGTAGTCGGTGAGCTGCACCAGATCTCTGAAGTCTCTATGGGTGGGGAAGGTCTTCACCAGACACGCCAGCACTGTGGTGTAATCATGCTGCACACTCTGAGAACACAGGAGACACACACTGGAACCAAGTTCACTTTAGTGTGTGTGTGTGTGTGTGTGTGTGTGTGTGTGTGTGTGTGTGTGCACTAACCTCCGTCTTGCTCCTCAGGCCTTTCCTGACTGCGTCCAGTATGGTGTGCTGTACTATCTCCTTGTAGTCCCTGTCTCCACGACCCACTGCAGCTAGACGTGTAAGGACAGCAGACAAACACAAGGTGGCGTTGTCTACCAGGGACATGTCTCCAATCTACAACACAGGAAGGAAGAAGGTTGAATGTAATGAATGGACGAATTACATTACTGTTATTAATCCTTTAAAGATTCAATTATTTCCACAACTCGTCCAATACATTAAGAGCAAAAACCACAGACATGCATGGACACGTGTTAACTTGTTATGGATAGGGGGCAGTATTTTCATGGCCGGATAAAAAACGTACCCGATTTAATCTGGTTATTACTCCTGCCCAGAAACTACAATATGCATATAATTAGTAGCTTTGGATAGAAAACACTCCAAAGTTTCTAAAACTGTTTGAATGGTGTCTGTGAGTATAACAGAACTCAAATGGCAGGCCAAAACCTGAGAAGATTCTGTACAGGAAGTACCCTCTCTAACCATTTCTTGGCCTTCTTTGTCATCTCTATCCAAAACAGAGGATCTCTGCTGTAATGTGACACTTTCTAAGGCTCCCATAGGCTCTCAGAAGGCACCAGAACGTTGAATGATGACTCTGCAGTCTCTGGCTGAAAAACAGTAGCGCATTTGGATAGTGGTCGATCTGAGAACAATGAAACGGGCGCACGCGTGCACGTGAAGAGGCCATTTTACATTTTCAGTCTTTGAACGAAAACAACGACTCCCGGTCGGAATATTATCGCTATTTTACGAGAAAAATCGCATAAAAATTGATTTTAAACAGCGTTTGACATGCTTCGAAGTACGGTAATGGAATATTTGGAAATTTTTTGTCACGATACGCGTCCGCGCGTCACCCTTCGTTGCCCTTCGGATAGTGTCTTGAACGCACGAACAAAACGCCGCTATTTGGATATAACTATGGATTATTTGGAACCAAACCAACATTTGTTGTTGAAGTAGAAGTCCTGGGAGTGCATTCTGACGAAGAACAGCAAAGGTAATCCAATTTTTCTTATAGTAAATCTGAGTTTGGTGAGTACCAAACTTGGTGGGTGTCAAAATAGCTAGCCTGTGCTATCTACTCAGAATATTGCAAAATGTGCTTTCACCGAAAAGCTATTTTAAAATCGGACACCGCGATTGCATAAAGGAGTTCTGTATCTATAATTCTTAAAATAATTGTTATGTTTTTTGTGAACGTTTATCGTGAGTAATTTAGTAAATTCACCGGAAGTGTTCGGTGGGAATGCTAGTTCTGAACGTCACGTGCTAATGTAAAAATCTGGTTTTTGATATAAATATGTACTTGATTGAACAAAACATGCATGTATTGTATAACATAATGTCCTAGGAGTGTCATCTGATGAAGATCTTCAAAGGTTAGTGCTGCATTTAGCTGTGGTTTTGGTTTTTGTGACATTATATGCTAGCTTGAAAAATGGGTGTCTGATTATTTCTGGCTGGGTACTCTCCTGACATAATCTAATGTTTTGCTTTCGTTGTAAAGCCTTTTTGAAACCGGACAGTGTGGTTAGATAAAGGAGAGTCTTGTCTTTAAAATGGTGTAAAATAGTCATATGTTTGAAAAATGGAAGTTTTCGGTTTTTCGAGGAGTTTGTATTTCGCGCCACGCTCTATCATTGGATATTGGAGCGGTGTTCCGCTAGCGGAACGTCTAGATGTAAGAGGTTTTAAGCAATACACGCCACAAATGTTTCGTCAAAAGTTACATACAGAAACATTTATTGATTCATAAAGCGAATAGGACATCTGAAATAAGACGGGAGCGTTCCAAATTACTACCAAAGCCGACGCAATAGTCAAAAGATCAGACTGTAGCGTAACCCCCATCTGTAGTGTCTGATCTCTCCTGTGTGGTTTGTCGTGCGTGTGTTGGGTCTCACCTCGAAGGAGGCGAAACAGTTGTGCATCATGGTGTAGATGAAGTTCATATCCAGCGTGTCCATGTCGTTGATCCTCCTGGTGGCCTCCTGGAAGGCTGTGAGACGCACGTCGAAGTACACCTCGTCCAGGTGACGACTGTCAAACGCATTCAACTGGAGGGAGAGAAAGGGGCGATGATCATACATGGCTGTGTGTGTGATCAACATGGGTTGTTTGTTCCTGTGTGTGTGATCAACATGGGTTGTTTGTTCCTGTGTGTGTGATCAACATGGGTTGTTTGTTCCTGTGTGTGTGATCAACATGGGTTGTTTGTTCCTGTGTGTGTGATCAACATGGGTTGTTTGTTCCTGTGTGTGTGATCAACATGGGTTGTTTGTTCCTGTGTGTGTGATCAACATGGGTTGTTTGTTCCTGTGTGTGTGATCAACATGGGTTGTTTGTTCCTGTGTGTGTGATCAACATGGGTTGTTTGTTCCTGTGTGTGTGATCAACATGGGTTGTTTGTTCCTGTGTGTGTGATCAACATGGGTTGTTTGTTCCTGTGTGTGTGATCAACATGGGTTGTTTGTTCCTGTGTGTGTGATCAACATGGGTTGTTTGTTCCTGTGTGTGTGGTTTTTTCGAGCCTTACCTTAGCAGCTGTATCTGTGATGTACTTCAGGCCACTATCCAGGTCTCCCAGAGTCTGTTGGGAGACAGTAACACAGGTAAACATTCTGCTATTCACATCACATTCATACGGACCACTAGATATGAGTAGTGGGAAGCATGTAAGGCCCGGCTTCAGCAGCTAAAGATGTGAAAATGAGTGAGCGCAACAGAACACACACGTCGAGTCAGGCTACGGGGGCTTGGGGTCCTACCTGGAAGACGGAGGTGAGGGCCTGTCTGGGCAGCTTGTTGTGGAGGATGGAGAACAGTCTACTGATAGGCTTGAGGAAGGAGGCGGGATTAGAACACTGTCTCAGCAGGTTCTGGACTGTAGCCAGGATGTCAATCTCGGTCTCCTGAAAAAACAAGGGAAGGGAAATACATTTACAGCGCGTTGCAAGCGCTGTGCTGTACCAACTGAGCTACACGGCAAATACTCATGAGTGTAACATTATAACATATAACCTACCACAATGCAAGGAAATGACAGGACAGATCAATAATGAGTGGGAGCTCATGTAATACATACCATGGTATAACGTAACACAACCTTAACATGACGCGACCTGGCATGACGTTACCTTCGAATAATCCAATACAGCACGAACGCCTAAACAAATAACCACAACACAGACATAACATATCACTAGAAGAGTAACACGTTGTTGTACCTGTGGGTTGCGGGCCTTCTGGAGGTATGGCAGCAGCAGGCTGATGAGCACTGAGCTCTGGTCCTTATCACTCACAAACCTGCTGAGCCTGGAGAGGAGAGAGATCATTACATTAGCCTATAGAAACCACAACTATCGTCATCGCCATACAACGACCTTAAACCTGAGAAGGAGAGCTGTGATAAGATCACAAAGAGCAGAGGCTAGAATACGCCATCTATGATCAGTTGGCATTGGAGATATTCGACTGTCTACAACAGGGCTCTCCAACCCTGTTCCTGGAGAGCTGCAGTCCTGTAGCTTTTCGCTCCAAACATAATCTAGCACATCTGATTCTAATAATTAGGTGGTTGATAAGCGGAGGCAGGTTAGTAAACAACTGGGGTTGGAGTGAAAGCCGACAGGACGGTACAGTAGATCTCCAAGGGTTGGAGAGCCCTGGTCTACAATGATCACATAAAGTCAGCACGTCACCACAGCACAGTAGTCAACGCTTCATAAAGGACGCAGGAGGATGTGAGGACCCGAAGGACTTACTTTGAGAGGATGTTGAGCTCCTTGGCCACCTGGGACCTAAACCTCTTCTTCTTGAGTCTGTCAGAGTTGCGTATGATGCCACTGAGGTACTGTAGCAGGGTGGAGATGTAGGGCAGGAGCAGCCTGGCACCCTGGGTCAGATGCTCTGAACAACACAAACAAACCATTCGTTTCTGCACTTTTATCAATGTGCATGCTTTGTATTTGCTATTATTTACAAGTAATTGTTTTCTTACAAACGGTAAACTTTGTGGATACCACCCATTTTGCATTTGCTTATACCTACTAGGGCCCATAGTTTTCCCATGTAACCAAACGAGGAAAAACTCTGGTCCATAGTTATACTGTTTAGTATTTACTTTTATTAGTAGCATTTGCATATTCTAGCAGTGGCCCTGTAAACATTGCATTTGCGTATTCTATTCGTTGTCCATAGGCCTCACCTGAAGAGATGTCGGCTCCCTCTGGTGGCTGGGGGAACACACTGCCGTTGACGCTCAGCTCCGCCTCCTCACCCTCCGTAACCAGAAGGTCCTTCGTGGTCACCAAGGACTCGGCGATGTCCATCACCATGGCAACGGTCTGGGTGGAGACATTCTTGGCGGAGAGCAGGGCGAACACGTTGCGGAGGACGTCACACTCTGGGTGACCAGACTGCTGCTTGGCCAGGAGGGGGAAGTACCTGAGAAAGAAGGTGGTCACTTTCAGGCGGGTTGAATCTGTCACCTACCACTGGGTCATGGCAAATTCCTCCTAGTTCCACACTGGAAACTGGATTGTTGCAAGAAACATTCTCCCATTCATTTACTGATCTCATTGTGAAAGGACTTAGTGTAGCTGAAGTCTCAACACAAAGACTGTTTGATAAGTGATAAGGGATTTATATGTTTAAATGTAATGATTAAATAATTCTACCCTGAAACTTGACTATTAGTGATTATTAGTTTATGTAGCATGTATAATGAATAATTAAAGTACTAAACTTAAGTCCCATAAGGTTTAGTAGAGGCCTGTGAGGAAGAGAAATGTATGTGTGTGTCTAAGAGCACACCGAGAACAATGAAGACTGTGTTTGGCTCGACCTGGCTAGAACTCTGAGAAACTTATGATAGGACAGGGAGTACTTCTCAAGGTTCCTCTAACCTCGGGGAAATGGGACGGACAGCGCTGGGTAGTGATTAACCGTGGTGAGAACTCTGGCGAGGGATACAAATCGCCTACTGTTCGTGTGTATGTATGTGCGTAGGATATCTACTGTTTGTGTGTATGTATGTGCGTAGGATATCTACTGTTTGTGTGGAGGTATGTGCGTAAGTAGGGAGTGAGTTATAAAATGAATGTCTTTGTATTATGGACTTCAGAACGTTCTCTGAATAAACTGAACAAACCTTTTGCAGAAGCTGAGTCTTTGACTAATTATTATTAACCCAGTGTCTAACAAACCTCGGGGATTAGTCAAAGCTTATTGATTGTTAGTTATTATCATTGGGATTCAAAATTCTCTCGACAATAAGCTTACCTGGCATTCTTGCTCCAGACGTGGATGAGTTTGAGGAGGGGTGTGGGGGAGTAGGGGCTCTCTGTCGGCAGGCGGCAGACCTGGGGCCAGACGATAGCCTGGAAGACGGCATCTAGCTCATCTGGAGTGAAGCTGTACGAGTCGAAGCCATCAAAGAAGTCCTGGATCCTCAGGACGCCCAGGCGCCTCAGGTTCTTCAGAGGAGCGATACAGCCCACCTTTAACTGGGCAGAGAGAGAAAAAATACATTTAGGAGTTTTCAAAACCTCTTAATCTATTTTCAGCCTTCAGCTACAAAGACTAGAAAAAAAACAAGAGGCGACAAAACAACTTCAAGGAGTTACTGACTTGTCCTAAAAACTGATGTTTGTGTGCAGTATCATACATGAACATCAACATGCTTTATACATGCTCACACCTGCAACTGCCAGGGCAGGCTTCTCTGAGCCTCCTGTCCTAGTATCGGTCTCAGAGGGCGAGCTGCGGCATACTGCCACAATGGCCACACTGCAGCTCCTGCCCAAGACCAGAGTTACTGACTTGAAACTTAACGTTTTTCTCAAGAGACATCAAATCAAATTTTATTTGTCACATGCGCCCGAATACAACCTTACAGTGAAATGCTTACTTACAAGCCCTTAACCAAAAATGCTGTTTAAAGAAAAATAAGTGTTAAGTAAAAAATAGATAAGTAAAAAGAAAAAAGTAACAAGTAATTAGAGAGCAGCAGTCAAATAACAATAGCGAGGCTATATACGGGGGGGGGGGGGGGGTACCGGTACAGAGTCAATGTGCGGGGTCACAGGTTAGTCGAGGTAATATGTACATGTAGGTAGAGTTAAAGTTACTATGCATAGAACCCAGGAGCTTACTATCAAGCTTCTCGGAGTAGGAGTGCCGATCTAGGATCAGGTCGCCCCCTGTCCATATAATCATATTAATTGTGATCTAAAAAGGATAAACTGATCGTAAATCAGCACTCCTACTCATCCAGCAGCCTCTTGTTACATACCTCCCCTGGTCCAACACAGAACATACAGTAGGTTTCTCAAGACTAAGCCTATATGAGACTCCGGCTGGGTATATACCTGTTCTCTCTGGTTGAGGATGGTGGAGACAGAGGCGGTGACACACAGTAGGATCTGCAGCACCTTGGGCAGGTGTGTGTGGATGAGGTGGCCCAGTTTACTGATGACTGTGTTGACTATGTTCAGCAGGCTGTGCTGCCGACCCAGAGGAAGGACGGCAGAGAAGTCTGTCTCGGCTATCGCCTTGTCTACTGCAGCTAGACACAGACCTGGAGAGAGGGAGGGGAGAGAAAGAAGAAGAGTTCTAAGTGTTCATATGTCATACATTTAAAACAAAACACAGGTCCACACACACACACACACACACACACACACACACACACACACACACACACACACACACACACACACACACACACACACACACACACACACACACACACACACACACACACACACACACACACACACACACACACACACACACACACACACACACACACACACACCTAGGCTAAAGCTACAATATAATGGCAGAATAGACCAATGAGACAGAGGGCAACAGAGCCGTTCAGTGAGGAATAAGACGAGAAACACTCCACTCCCATACAGGTTGTATATCACATGGCGGAGGGCGACCTACCTTGTCCGTGGTGGCAGACGGGCTCCAGCAGGAGGTCAATGAACATGCCCAGCTCCTCAGACTGGCATCCTGCCAGGAACCTCAGCACGATGGAGGAACGCTGCACAGCGCCAGACTTGCCCTGGAACTTACTGCCAGTCCTACTGCGCATCCGCCCAAACAGAACCCTACAGAGGTTGGAGGGGGGGGGGGGGGGGGGGTTATATTGGAGTGGTAAAGGTGACACATAAATAGGCCACAAGTTTAAGTTCACTTGAAGATGTGACACACACACACACACACACACACACACACACACACACACACACACACACACACACACACACACACACACACGAGTAATAACAAACGAGAGTAACCGCACACACACACACCTCATAAGCAGCGGGATAAGCTGGGCCCTGTGTGAGGCGTCCACCACGGCCTGCTCCTCTGAGACGTTGAAGTGAACGATCTCGTCCTTGAAGTGTTTGTCATCCAGCAGCCTCTCCAGATTCTCCCTGAACACAAACAGTCACGTCAAAGACATTCAATAGCGCAGGACTTTAGGTCCAGAAGCTCAAGACATTTCAGATACAGAAAAAGACATCAGATGAAGACATTGTATTACTATATCACATCAAACACAGAAAGACAGTGTATCAAATGGCCTGCCACCAGATACTGAATCAAGATATATTAGCAACTCTAAGCCTATCGGCCTGTACAGCTTCAAAGAGGCACCAGAGCAATGTTGTTGACAGGATCTCCAGGGTGATTCTGTGAACCAGGTCTGTGGTACATTATGGGAAATGAAATAACAGAACAACTCCGATTTCCTTCCATCATTCTGTTTTCAGTGCCGTTAGATGGTTAGTAAATGGATAGTTTAATAAGGGAAGTGAATAGAGGAGCTCCTGTCAGATCTGTGGTCCTGGGTGGAGGTTAACATTCCTGCTCAGTGGAACCTGAGAGGGTCAGTGATGTCTCTGATCTCGATCAGCACTGGTAACAATGACTCCCATTGAGAGACCGGCAGTCCATAACAGTTATTACAGTATCCCTTACTCTTACTCTGATCATCTGAATAAAACAAAAAAAGTTAAATGGTGATTTTGGAAAGTACGTTTTATGCCTGGCACACTGTATAAAAGGACTGAAGGTATGTTAAAACAAGAGATAAGACGAGATGTTGAGCGACAGTGTCGTTTGGAAACAAGCCAGAGAGCAAACCTACTTGTAGGGGAGGACGTTTGGGTCTTTGTAGGTCAGGACACATTCCAATGCTGCCCTCTGGATCTGCTGGTCCTGGTGGCACAGCAACTGGACAGACACACAGACACACACTTATAGCAGTACACTGACGGAGGCTACCTACTGTTTAGGTAGATAGGCTGATAACGGGTCAGAGAAGTACGTTTAACTGAGTACACGGTTGACGCAGGGTAAATAGGCATATAGTGAGAACAGCTGAGAGTGAATTGATGCGAGTAGCCGATGTGCGTAAGACCTTTAAACAGGTCAAAATTCACAAGGCCGCCGGGCCAGACGCATTACCGGGACGTGTACTCCCAGCATGCGCTGACCAACTGGCATGGGTCTTCACTGACATTTTCAACCTGTCCCAGACTGAGTCTGTAATACCAACATGTTTTAAGCAGACCACCATAGTCCCTGTGCCCAAGAACACTAAGGTAACCTGGCTAAATGACTACCAACCCGTAGCACTCACATCTGTAGCCATGAAGTGCCTTGAAAGGCTGGTCATGGCTAACAGCAACACCATCATCCCAGAAACCCTAGACCCACTCCAATTTGCATACCACACCAACAAATCCACAGATGATACCATCTCTATTGCACTCCACACTGCCCTTTCACACCTGGACAAAAGGAACACCTATGTGAGAATGCTATTCATTGACTACAGTTCACCGTTCAACACCATAGTGCCCTCAGAGCTCATCACTAAACTAAGGACCCTGGGACTAAACACTTCCCTCTGCAACTGGATCCTGGACTTCCTGACGGGCCGCCCCCAGGTGGTAAGGGTAGGTAACAACACGTCCGCCACGCTGAACCTCAACACGGGGGCCGCCCAGGTGTGCATGCTCAATCCCCTCCTGTACTCCCTGTTCACTCATGACTGCATGGCCAGGCACGACTCCAACACCATCAAGTTTGCAGATGACAACAGTAGTAGGCCTGATCACCGACAACGACGGGACAGCTTATAGGGAGGAGGTCAGAGACCTGGCCGTGTGGTGCCAGGACAACAACCTCTCCCTCAACGTGATCAAGACAAAGGAGATGATGTGGACCGAGCACATCCCCATTCTAATCGACGGGGCTGTAGTGGAGCAGGTTGAGAGCGTCAAGTTCCTTGGAGTCCACATCACCAACAAACTATCATGATCCAAACACACCAAGACAGTTGTGAAGAGGGCACGACAAAGCCAATTCCCCCTCAGGAAACTAATAAGATTTGGTATGGGTCCTCTGATCCTCAAAAGGTTCTACAGCTGCACCATCGAGAGCATCCTGACTGGTTGCCTCACTGCCTGGTATGACAACTGCTCGGCCTCCGACCGCAAGGCACTACAGATGGTAGTGCGTACTGCCCAGTACATCACTGGGGCCAAGTTTCCTGCCATCCAGGACATCTATACCAGGCGGTGTCAGAGGAAGGCCCTAAAAATTGTCAAAGACTTCAGACTGTAGACTGTTCTCTCTGCTACCACACAGCAAGCGGAATAGGAGCGCCAAGTCTAGGTCCAAAAGGCTTCTACCCCCAAGCCATAAGATTCCTGAACAGCTAATCAAAGGGCTACCCAGACCCCTCTTTTACACTGCTGCTACTCTTTGTTTATTATCTATGCATAGTCACTTTAACTCTACCTACATGTACATATTACCTCGACTAACCTGTACCCCCGCACATTGACTCTGTACCGGTCCCCCCTGTTTATAGCCTCGCTATTGTTATTTAACTGCTGCTGTTAAATTATTTGTTACTTTCATTTTCTATTTTTTTACTCAACACTTATTTTTCTTAAAACTTCTTAAAGCACTGTTGGTTAAGGGATTGTAAGTCAGCATTTCACTGTAATGTCTACACCTGTTGTATTCGGCGCATGTGACAAATACAATTAGATTTGATGATGATAGGTGAGATAGGTAAGTTTACCTGAGTATACAGGTCATTGAGGCTATTCTCCAGGTACAGAGAGCGAGGGTTGGTGAACTTGGCAAACACCTTCAGGTGAGCGATGAGTTGCCTGGGAAAGAAATTAAAAGTCTTTAGAAAATGCTATATTTGCTTTAAAAAAAAAAAAAATAGCACTGAAAATGTATTGTGAAACAAAAATAAAATGTTTTATTTCCAAAATCTTACTTGGCTGCTGCTCTTTTTGGTGGCATCTTCCTCTCTGGTCTAGCCTTCTCCTCTTCCTCCCTGTCCTCCTCTTCCGTCATGCTAGCCTCCATGGCAGCAGGACTGCTCCTCTTCCTCAGGTCCTGAGTAGGCGCCACCAGCAGGTCAGCTGGGTAGAACTCATTCCTGCCAATCATGAGAGGGGAGGGGCATAGGATCAGTTAAGACAGTGGACAACGGTGCTCTTTCTCAAAAAGCCTTTCCTAGAGTTATTGCGTCTTGTCTACCCGCCTCCTCCTCAAAATGAAAAGACCTGAGGCTCCTCTCCGTAGGAGGGCGGTGTAGTGTGTAAGGCTGCAGTATCTAGTGGTGTGTAGGGTATAGTGTAGGACGAACCTGATGAATCGTAGCAGGAGTGGACTGAGCTCCCTACTGCGTGGTTCTACGCGGTCAGGGACCAGAGCCATGGCCCTCCACAGCAGGCCCCTGAAGTTAGTGAAGTCTGTCCTCTCGCTGGGGTCAGAGGTCATCTTCAGACGCTGCAGGAACAGCACCCCCACGTCCCCGCTCTCGATGACGTCACAGCCCGGCTCCCCTTGCAGCTCCGAGCCGCCATCTTCATCATCATCGTCGTCGCCTTCACGCAGCTCCTTTTCTGTTAGACAGAACATTTTCTTGATCGTTTTACACATCGACGCAAACAGCTCATCACCGTGTTAAAAAAACAGATCACCAATGAGCACGCACTCACCAGCAAGACCTGCCACCAACTCCAGCTGCTCATGGTAGACCTTCCAGAAGTCTTTGTTGTCCATTCCTCTGGCATGGGTCCTGGAGAGAGAGACACAACACGAGGAAGAGATGAACTGCGTTATTGGAGGGGTTAAAAGGTCATAGAGTATAATCCTTTAGATTTATTGTGGTTGTGTGTTCTTACACTATGAGTTCAATGACTGGGTCCCACAGGGGTTTGAAGTTGATGAACAGCATGGAAATAAGATAGCGTAGAGGCACCTGCAAATGGAAGATGCAGAACGTAACCTAATCATCCACTAAGATAATCAAACGTTAATCAAAGGTCCAAAGTCTGTTCGAAATCTAGGTTCCCATATCTACGTTTTAGGTTCCAAATCTAAGTTTTATGTTCTGGGTACCTGTTGGAAGGTCCCTTGTGGCCCCCGGGGTAGTGATCTCTCTACCAGGTCATGTCTGAGCTTCCTGAGGTGCAGCAGCTTCTCTCTGTAGTCCTGCACGGAGGCAGGGACCAACTCAGCCTGAACACACACTGCAAACACAGGCTGGACCTCCACACTCTCCTCACTCTGAGAACACAGACAGAATCAGAGTTCAAATGTGTTATTATTGTCCATTTAGGCTCAAAATGGAAAGTTCTCTCAATTATCTTCTGCCTCGTGAACGAATTCAATTAACTCGAGCAAATAAAGTCATAATTATCCATTTACAAGTTATCATTTGGTTGTTCTGTACCAACCTCTGACGGTTTGAGCTCAGCCTCAAAGTGGGTCAGAATCCTCAGTGTCAGCAAGCGGATCTGAGGGAGGAAGCATGGTGGAGAGGGTTAGGTCACAGTTTAAACACAACTAACAAAGTACCCAAAATAATTAAATCTAAACAAATAATTAAATCTACTTCCATACTTTGGAGCTGTTGGAGGATAGGTTGACGTGCAGCATCTGGTGCAGATCGAGCAGTGCACTGTGGGATAGGTGATCGGAGAAGCCGTTGACTGACAGCCGGGTGTAGTAGAGGTCTCCTAGCAACAGAGCCGACATGTCTGTAGGGAACTTCCTGTGACACACACAAACACAGGAAGTTGATCAGGGTCAAAGTGCACCAATTACGAGAACAAAACCAGTTACCACATTATATAACCAAACATTAATGGCACCAACAAACACACACACAGACTTACTGTACCAATCCAAAGCTTTATCTCTGGTCACAGCAGTTATTCCCACTAAATGGGAACTACTCTCTAAGAGCTGGTGATATTTCTCTACTTTTAGTACTTACTGGATGATGGGCTTGACCCGCTCCACTGGCACCAGGGAGAGAACCTCAGCAGATCCATTCAGACTGAGCAGGGAGCTGAGGGCCTGCCTGGCCACAAACAGACCGCCTGGAGGACAGGAAAAGATCTTTATTGTCCCAGCTCCTGGGTTACTACTGGAGGGACGGTTAGGAGCTAGAACAAATTGGCATCGAATGGAACACAACGTTCATCTGTACATCAGATAAGAGCAAACAAGGGCAGCCCATACCTTTCCCCAGCTCTTCTCTCTCCACGTTCAGTAGCAGGCGATTGAGGAGGGCTATCAGACTGGGAACGACACACCCTGCTTCCAGTGGTCTGAGGTGGGGCAGGAGGACCAGGGCTGCCCAGGGCAGGGACAGGTCAGTGATGGTCTGGTTCGGGTCCTGCGGTAGGCTGATCAGAGAGAGGATCAACTCTGGTACTGACACCTCTGTCCCATCACCTGGCTCCTTACCGGGAGTCTTTCCGGTGAAGACCAGGGGGTAGGTCTCGAAGGCCATGGAGCCGTCTGTAGGGGGCGGGGCTTTAGCCAGGATGAGACTGACCAGCACCTCCATGGCAGAGTGACGAGACACAGAGTCTAGACTGGAGAAAAACCCCTCTAGGTACTGTAGCAGGCTGGGCAGGAAGAACTGGAGAGAGAGAGAGAGAGAGAGAGAAGAGGGAGGGGTGAGGAGAGATGGAGAGAGAGAGAGAGAGACGTAGGGGGTGGCAGAAAGGAGAGAGAGAGAGATTACGTTATCTATGTCCTGTGAAGGAAGCTTTCTCTACCGGAGTCAGCTAGGATGACATTTCCTGGTGTATTGATGAGATTAGTCGATGTACCTGTTCAAACCCTTTCATGGTGAACATCTCCTTAGTGAACTCCAGTATCAGGTCCTGGTCCACCCCACTGCTGAACACCTTTTTGACCGTGTCCAGTGTGAGTGTGTTAGGCAGGGAGACATTCTCCCCCAGCAGTAGAGAGGAGATGATCTGGAGCACGAGTCTACAGCAGGATCCTGGGAGGGCTGGGGTCTGGAGCAACTCATGAACTGTCTACAGAGGCACAGAGAAGGACAAAAACATCAGAGGAATCGATACATATGATACCAACAGTCAGATTTGAAACCAAACTGGGTTCAGGCAAAAGTGTGATCTGAAAATGAAATGGACACAAAGGATTCTTTATTGATTCGATTGTTGTAGTTTTTTTCCCTTCTTTTTAAATGTATACAGTATAAATGGAGACTGTCAAATACATACAGAGATACACACAGCCTCTGAACACAGAGCAAACTCTATGCTTATTCTTAGTTTTACTTATTCATGTCGCACAGATAAATGGCGAGCCCTACCTGACAGACAGCGTCTGGCTTGGTGATCTTGGCTCCATTGCGGTGTCCCACCAGGGTATGGAGGATGAAGAGCAGACGCTCCAAGTGCTCGGAGGCCTGACCCTCCTCATCAACATCTGTCTTATTCAGGTTCCGTAGGGCCTCACTCACACACGTCTAGAGAAAGACAAAAACATGATTTAGACATGGGACACGTCCTCAGTCACAGTTAAACAGCCCTGGACCAGGATAATGAACAGTATCACTCAAACAGTCCGACAGACAGATGACAACAACCCATCTGTCACACAGGCCTTGAGACAGACAAGACAACCCATCATTCAGCCACACAGACCTACAAAGAGTTTACATTGGCACTATGCAGAACCAGTTGTGAGGTAAAAATGCTCCGTAACCTGTAGAGACTCCCACAGAACCAGGAAGTGCTCTTTCTCTACGTGATTGGCTGCTGCCTGGGCCATTTGATCCAGTGCATCTCTGACAGCATCCCAGGGTAGAGATACTTCCTGGTCAGCACTTGGTCCAAGCTTCCTCAGAGCTAGTGGGAGGGCCTGGAGGAGAGGAAAGAAGGATACAACAGAAAAGGGTTGTGAATGAAAGCTCTTTCAACTGAATATACATGCATAAGACTCCACTTTGTTAACCTTTTTCGCAAAGAGTCTAATCTCCTATTTCCTACTGTATAACCTAATGAACTCACCGTGCCAGCGCAGGAGTGGAACATGTTGCGGACTCCTTTACACATCTCAAACAGCAGCTGTCCCACCCCTCCTGCCTTCCCAGGGTGCTCCTCCAGGTCCAGGAACATGTGGTTGAGAAGGGCGTCAAGATCTGGCACCTGGCGGGTATCAATACAATTTATTCAATCAGATCTGATTTCATCGCCACTGGATGTCACCTAGTTAATAAGACCAAAACACACCTTTCTCATCAGAAAAGAAAAACTCTCTGCCGCAAACTTTCGTATGTGTTCCTTCTTGTGTGCCAACAGTGTACTGTACAAGCTGTAGGGGAGAAGGAGAGATAATTAAACACCGATGTAATATATGCCAATATGACATAGATAGGAGACGATGAGAACAATAACGCCGGAGCTTCTAGCACCGTCTGTCTACTCCTACTGCAGCCAGGTAGGCCTAAGGCCCAGTCTCACCTGTACATCTTGGTCATGTCCTTGACCATGAGTCTCCAGAGGTACTTGTAGAGGTAGGAGAGGCAGGTGAAGGCCCACTCCAGTATCTCGGTGTTCTGGGTTTCCAGGAGAGAGGTGACGAGGACAAAGAAGTCAGGGAAGTGGGGGTAGAAATCCATCTGGAGGTCCCTAGCCAGCTGGACCACCAGGCTGATGCATAAGGGAGGAAAAAGTTGTGATTTGCAGCACACACACACACACACACTGCAAGCAACAAGCTTGCCAATGAAGAACAAACATGACATTTGTTTCCACATGATATGACGCTTGTATGGATTATTTATTGGCAAATTTAGGAACATTCTACAGAACATATTCCTATTGATAGTTTGTACCTTCCTCATTAAGCCTCACACAGTAATCTCAGGTACACACACATACACACACAGTAATCTCAGGTGTACACACACACACACACACACACACACACACACACACACACACACACACACACACACACACACACACACACACACACACACACACAGTAATCTCAGGTACGTACTCCAGTAGAGGCTGGCAGGCAAGGCTGTTCCTGGTACTAAGGTGAGTCTTCAGGCTCTCCACTATAGACCTCTGATGGAACACCAGAAGGTTGAAGGACTGGCTCTTGTTGGACACCTCCCTCAGGAAGGTGGCTGAGAAACAGGTGAATGGGTTTCAGATTAGTCACTGGGTTCTGCTCATGGGGACATGTTTGGAAGCTTGACAAGGACATGTATTGGGCCAGATGTGATAGTAGTAGTGAAGCTCCTGGGTGTGACGAGTTATGTACTTACTGAAATGCTCTGTCAAATTCAGGTCCCTCCATTTTGTCAGTCCTTCTGAAAAGTAAGTGTCTACCTCCTACAACGGAAAACAGTGTTACATGCCATGGAATGATATTAACAACGACAAAAACGTCATTTTGAACAAGTTTAATAGGGGATCTGCAGTCTCAAGAGAACGCATACCTCATCATAACTCCCAGTTCTGTCAATGCGATGGATGACATCGATATTGACATTGGCAAGCCTTTCAGCAAACGTGAGAAACTGTAAAGCAAACGATCGTGAGTTAGCTACTTTCTGTGGTGTACTAACGTTACAGTAAGCGATACAGTACTGAAATGACTCGCTAGCTAGGCTACATATGATATTTAACATATCCAAGCAGCTACGCTTGTTGGTTCATTAATCGTAGCAATGGGAAAACATGTTTAATTTGAAACTGTTCAGACATTATGAAAACCAGGCATGAGAGATAGCTATATTTTGTTATTTTCAATGCAATAGCTAAGCAGTCGCCGCTAGCTATGCTAACAACTGTGCTACACGAGTTACCAACAACACTCACCCTGAATGTGTTCTCAGATTTATGATACGACGACTTGGATTTGATCTTCATTTTTGACGGGTCTATTTTTCTGATGTATGTTAAAAAAAGATATGTAATCCACGATTCAAATTTGTATGAAAACTACAATGTATAGACTAACTGTGTTTACACACATGCCTGGTGCCGGGGCGCAGCCATATTGGATGAAGCATCATGGGAACGTTTTGCTTTTCCACGTGGTGAGAAGACAGAAGGTTGCGTGGTTTTGCAACAACTTCAAGGATTACTTCCTGGATACTTTTGTTTCTCAAGGACAGCTCAGTCAGTGTCCATACAGTGTCCATACCAGTGGCGGCTGCTGAGGGGAGGACGGCTCATAATAATGGGTGGAACAGAGAAAATGGAATGGCATTAAACACATGGATGTATTTGCTACCATTCCACCTATGCTGCTCCAGCCATTAACACGAGCCCATCCTCCCCAATTAAGGTGCCACCAACCTCCTGTGGTCCATACATGTACTAACTAGTGGACATGACATACTGGACTGGACATGTTAGTATAAAGAAATGTTAGTATATTTTCTCTGGGGTTCAAACTTTTTCAGAAGTGTGTGTACATGCTTGTGTGTGTGTGTGTGTGTGTGTGTGTGTGTGTGTGTGTGTGTGTGTGTGTGTGTGTGTGTGTGTGTGTGTGCGTGCATGCCTCTGTGTGTACCAGCCATCCAGGGGGTAGGGCTGATGACAAGGGTACTTATCGGTTCAGCCAACAGAACAATCCCAGCTCTTGATTTTGTGGAGAGGTGGGCTCACTGCTACCTGCTAGTAATGTCTTTGAGAAACACACAGGCAGTGAAGACATCATAGCTCACTGCTATCCTGTTTCAGCTCATATCCTTTCTGTGACAAGGACATATGGACAAGGACACAATTTTATCTGAAAACACAGCAGCCTACTGTGAGCTATCATAGATTTCATAGAGAAATACGAATTCTCTGCCGTTCGTTGTGGAATAGGACAATCTTCCACTGAGTACAGTCGCCTATACCTCACAATCAGATGGCTACAATGGCAGCCTCTCCAGTGATTGGATCCTTTGTCGCTGCGGACTATGCTGTCTTTGCTCTGATGCTGCTGGTGTCTGCAGCCATCGGGGTGTACTATGCCATCGTCGGAAGGGGCCAGAGCAGCTCCAGAGAGTTTCTGATGGGGGGCCAGAGTATGACAGCCGTACCTGTGGCTCTGTCCCTGACTGCCAGCTTCATGTCGGCTATCACAGTGCTGGCCACCCCAGCCGAGGTGTACCGATATGGGGCAAGCTACGGTCTCTTCAGCCTCTCCTATGTGCTGGTGGTGGTGGTCAGCTCAGAGGTCTTCCTCCCTGTCTTCTACAGGCTGGGCATCACAAGTACCTATGAGGTTAGAATCAATCCACCCTGTTGAGTTGAGTTGTGATCTATTCTATTCAACAGAAATAGTATAACATGTTTGGTAGAGATTATCCTGATTAATTGCAATGCAAATTCTAAGTAATTCTAAATCCCCGAAATCAATATCTTGGGGGTCACAACGTTTTGTTCAAAGTGACCAATTGACAAATGCAATCTATTCAGGAAATAAAATACTGACCTAATTGTGTAGTTTTTCTATAAAACAAACAGATTGCTGTTTCAGGTATAGTAATCATAGAAGTCACGGTTCCATTACTTAATATCGCTGCACAGGCTGATGATTAGATTATGATTATGATTCAAACAGCTAAAATATGGGTCAGTGTTTTATCTTCATTAGCTGACTGAAACAATCCTGGCACAGTCTTGTCATCTCATCCTCTTACTTTCTATACTCTTTGCTTTGTCTTTTGGGCTTCACACATGAATTCATGTCACTGTCCTGTCCATGGGAAATGTAACAGAAAAGTGTCATATTTCTTTTTTCTCTTCATGGTCATCATTCTGCAGTATCTGGAAATACGGTTCAACAGAGCCACCCGTCTGTTAGGGACAGTGATGTTCATTGTTCAGACTGTGAGTACCTTATCACAACACTTTCACCCCACATATTATGAATTACATGAACATGAGAACAAACCTTGTGCTACAGATGATTATAAGAGCCACATATTATGTCTCTCTGTCTCCCAGATACTCTACACGGGAATAGTCATTTATGCTCCAGCTCTGGCATTAAACCAAGGTGCAGTAGTCTCTAAAAGTCATGAAAGAATTTCATTTCATGCCCCATCGGCATTGAGTGCACTTGAAACCACTCCTCTGCTAAATGACGTCCCTCTCTCTCTCTTTTTTCCTCCTCTCTCCAGTGACTGGGATGGATCTCTGGGGTGCTGTCATTTCAACAGGAGTGGTTTGCACCTTTTACTGCGCTATGGTACTGGACAGGCAGTGATGTCAATAAATAATGCTATAAACACCATTTATCCCCTGATGTAAGGGAAATACAGATGGAGGTTTTATTGAGACATGTAGCACTGTGGTGACCTTTGCGGTGACCTTTAAACCATATATGTAACACGGCTGTGGTGTGTATTGTGACAGGGCGGTCTGAAGGCGGTGGTGTGGACGGATGTGTTCCAGGTGGGCATCATGGTGGCAGGCTTCCTGTCTGTCATCATCAGAGCCGTGGTCCTGCAGGGAGGAGTCGCCAACATCCTCAACCACGCAGAGTTCGGAGGACGACTCAACTTCTGGGAGTGGGTAGATTGTCATGGAGATTATAAATGTAAAAGAGCAGGAGAAGAGTCTGCACCTGGACTTTGTGCAGTATGTTGGCACAAAATACAAGACATTGCAAAAGGGCGTACTGAATCTCTCTCTCGCTCTCTCTCTCTCTCTCTCTCTCTCTCTCTCTCTCTCTCTCTCTCTCTCTCTCTCTCTCTCTCTCTCTCTCTCTCACTCTCTCTCCTTTATAGCTTTGATGCTAGTCCACTGAGGAGGCACACCTTCTGGACAATCACATTTGGAGGCACGTTTGTCTGGACCAGTATCTATGGGATCAACCAAGCCCAGGTGCAGAGATACATCTCTTGCAAATCCATGACTCACGCCAAAATGTGAGTCATCATCTTCCTGGAAGGATAGAGTAGAGCATGAAGATCTATTTCCTGTTTGCCCCAGTATTAAAAGTGGAACTGACAGCACTTTAGCAACATGAAATCTTATTCAAATGTGTTCATCTACACCCCCAGGAAGAATATGACACTTAAAAAAGAAAAAGATCTGGCAAGCGAGCACTTAGATATGGTATTTTTAACGTTCATCAATTCTTAGAATGTTTGGGAATCACGTATACTAAGGCATTTGTGAAAATTCAATAAAAATATAGAGTGGGAGCTCCTGAGTGGCGCAGCGGTCTAAGGCACTGCATTGCAGTGCTTGAGGCGTCACTACAGACCCGGGTTCGATCCCAGGCTGTGTCACAGCCGGCCTTGACCAGGAGACTCATGAGGCGACGCACACATGGCCCAGTGTCATCCGGGTTAGGGGAGGGTTTGGCCAGCCGGGATTTTCTTGTCCCATTGCACTCTAGCGACTCCTTGTGGCGGGCCTGGCGCCTACAAGCTGACTTCGGTGAGCAGCTGGACAGTGTTTCTGCTGACACATTGCGGCTGGCTTACGGGTAAGCGAGCAGTGTGTCAAGAAGCTGTGTTTTGGAGGACGCATGACTCTCGACCTTTGCCTCTCCCGAATCCGTAAGGGAGTTGCAGTGATGGGACAAGACTGTAACTACCAATTAGGGGTAAAAAGTAAAAAATAATAATATAGAGTGGGAAAGTGGGCGAGCATTTGGACCATTAATAGACACTGCAGTAAATTAAATCGAATAAAAACATCTGTCTCGTCCAAGACTCCAAGTCTACACAGACCGGTGCGCTATAGCAAATCAGAGATACAGTAGGGCTTTATACAAACAAGCCATTTGAGTAAAAGTCTGAAAGTATTTGGTTTTAAATATACTTAAGTATCAAAAGTAAACCAAAGGGTGCGATTTTCTTGTTTTTTTAATATAGGGATAGCTAGGAGCACACTCCAACACACATCATTTACCAAAAAAAGAATTTGTGTTTAGTGAGTCCGCCAGATCAGAGGCAGTAGGGATGACCAGGGATGTGAATTGGTCCATTTTCCTGTCCTGCTAAGCATTCCAAATGTAACAGGGACTTTTGCGTGTCAGGGAAAATGTATAGTATAAAAAGTACATTCTTTCTTTAGGAATGTAGTGAAGTAAAAGTAGTCCAAAAAATAAATAGAAAAGTACTGATACCCAAAAAAACTACTTAAGTAGTAATTTAAAGTATTTTCACTTAAGTACTTTACACCACTGGTGTTTACAGGCAGTTTGCAACAGCACAACTTTAGATTGTTAGCTAGGACGCATTCGCCAAAAGCCACAAAATACACCTGAATGGATTTCTGCAAATATGTAAACACCACGGGAGTCCCCTTACTTTTGGGACCCACCAGTCTTATTGATCAACCAACCATGAAAAGGTAGGCTCTCTCTCCCTCAGTTATGCACATCAACAACTAATAGTAGCCAGAGCAAGATGAGCTAAAAATCTAACAAAGGAACATTAGATAAACCTCTTTTTCAGATCGTTGGCCACCAAAATTGCACTGATAAACGCCTACTCGTCCTTCTGATAACACAAACTCGCTCTCTCCCCCTCCCCGTTCTCGCTCTCTTTCTCTCTCTCCTTTCTCTCTCGATCCCCTCTTTCTGTCACTCTTCTCTCTCTCTCTGTATTCTATTCCCAGGTCTCTCTACATAAACCTATTAGGACTGTGGGTCATCTTGCTGTGTTCTGTGTTTGCGGGGCTGTGTCTGTACTCCGTCTACAAGCACTGTGACCCCTGGACAGCAGGCATGGTGTCTGCTCCAGATCAGGTTGAGGACACAAACCAGGAAATAACACTTTAATAAGGACTGCAGGTTGACGTTTATTGGGATGAGTCTTGTCCTGGAGGCAGAACTGAGCGATTTCTGATAGATGGGCCAGGTTAGGTATTAGGGTCAGCAGTGTGATTAATGTTAGGGTTGAGATTTTATGACAGATTTTGTGGCTGTGTCAGCTAGTGACCCCTCTGCAGAGCTGCCTCCAGAACAAGATTCATGATGAAAAATGCTAACCTACATAAATACCAGGCACGGTCAATATTACTATTCTGCAAGACTGCCACTTTATAGATATATTTTCTAAAATATTTGTTTAAACTGATAACATTCACCGCCACTAAGTGTAACCACCTTAAACTATTTTTTTTGTGGGAAAACTGTTTTTTTCCCCGCACCGGCCACTCATCCAGATTGTTCCCAGGAAAATATCTCAAATAACCCAAACCCAGTGGTACCACTCAGATAGACTACTGACCACGCCCTCTTTCTCTGTGCAGCTGATGCCATATATGGTGATGGACATCCTGAGAGACTACCCTGGACTGCCAGGATTGTTTGTGGCTGCAGCCTACAGTGGGACCCTAAGGTTACTATTCCCATCTAGTACTTATACTGTATGTCAAACTTAATCTTACGTTTGATTATGTTAGTATGTTACATTATGTTATATGTCTACTAGATTAAGTGCCCTTTTGTTACTATTTGTACTGTATGCAATATCTCATGGTTCATAATATCACGACTATGACAAAACGTTTACTCTCACAGCCTATGGTGGGACAAAAAGATGACTATTTCCATAGCACTCACACACACTGTATGTTACATTTCTAGGTAAATAATGGCATTATATTTGCTCTCTCTCGTCCATAGTACAGTATCGTCCAGTGTCAATGCTCTGGCTGCCGTGACTATTGAAGACCTGATCAAGCCGTACACACACATGTCAGAGAAACACCTGTCCTGGACCTCTAAAGGCCTCAGTGAGTGTATAATATCAATAGGTGTCTTTGCGTTTACCACAGAACTCAGAGAGCTATATTCATGTTTGATGATATATTTATCTTCTTATTGATATATTCTTGCTGATATTAGAAATGAATAAACCATGATTTATCATGATTTTAACTGCTATCCCTATGTTCCATTCTAGGCTTTCTGTATGGGGCTCTCTGTATTGGAATGGCTGGCATAGCCTCACTCATGGGAAGTCTGCTGCAGGTATGCGATACAACAAAAGGAGTATGTCCTTCTACAAAGAATATGTTGTCTTGAGGTTCGCAACTCTAAAATATGTCTCTGTCTCCTCCTGTAGGCAGCTATCAGTATCTTTGGGATCATCGGAGGGCCTTTACTGGGTCTCTTCTCGCTGGGGATCCTCTGTCCATACGCCAATGCCACAGTCAGTACAGTCTCTTTAACAAAAGCAGGATTATAAGTGTCTAACTGTTAGCTAATCTCTCTGAATGTTTATGTTGAAGTGTTGATGTGTTATTTCTGTGTGTTCTGTGCTGCAGGGGGGCTTGGCTGGTCTGCTCTCTGGGCTGGTTATGTCTCTGTGGGTGGGGATAGGGGCCCAGTTTTACCCTCCTCTACCAGAGCAGAGCAGGCCTCTGGGTCTGACCACACATGGCTGTAACTTCACAACCGCAGCCGGTGTGTTCAACTGGACCGCATCCCCAACAGAACCAAGCCTATACACTACAGTACTACAGCAAAATACAGCAGAGAGGTACGTTGTGGGCTTCAGTATCTTTGGTTAAGGACAGGACACACTTTTGCTGAAGGGAACAAGTATATTGATATGGGCACAGTTAAAACAAATATTCAGTTAGAAATGTACTGTAGAACAGGAATAATTTTGTCATGTTAGAATAGCGAATTGCATCAGCTGTAAACAATATATGCAACGTTATAACTGTTGGATGCCACTATGTTTGTCTCCTCTACAGACCCTTCCTGGCTGATAACTTGTACTCCCTGTCCTATCTCTACTTCAGTCCTATTGGGACACTTACAACACTGGCTGTTGGACTGGTGGTCAGTCTACTTTCAGGTACTCTTTCCCAAATGGTAGTGTTGCTTCTTACCGTATTACATGTTGTGTCTAATTAACATGTTTTTTTTTTACACTAAAACGTGTCTCTTTCCAGGGGGTATGAAGTTGAATTTGGAACCAAGGGTGACTTTGATGAAAGAAGATACAATGTTATTTTGCTTTTACAAGCTCTTTAAAGAAAGGGTAAGTGATTTGAGTGTTTCAATAAATAACCTCCAAGATGTTCTCTCTCTTTCAACCACTTTCCTGTATTAATTTAGCTCTCATTCATACCTAGGCCATGAGAAGAGCAGGAAAGCTGGACCTCACAAAAAACAGAGAGAACAAATTGGGAAACAATAACCCTGGCTTCTGCAATGTCCACGAGTTGGATTTTACAAAGAGCAGTCTTCCTACATAACATACTGATAAAACCATGACTTAACAGTTGCTCTTTCTTCTCATACTTCTCCCTCCCCAGTGCCGCTGTTTTTCACGTGACTCATGAATGTCCTGACAGATTGTATCAATATCTCATCTATATCCTCATATTTCTATATACAGTGTCCTCAGAAAGTATTATTCAACATTTTGTTGTGTTACAGCCTGAATTTAAAAAACTATTCTCACCCAGCTACACACAATACCCCATAATGACAAAGTGAAAACTTGTTTTTAGAAATACAGAAATATCTCATTTACATAAGTTTTCACACCTCTGAGTCAATACATTTTAGAATCACCTTTGGCAGTGATTACAGCTGTGTGTCTTTCAGGGTAAGTCTCTAAGAGCTTTGCACATCTGGATTGTACAATATTTGCCAATATTTTACAATTCTTCAAGCTCTGTCAAATTGGTTGTTGATCATTGCTAGACAACCATTTTCAAGTCTTGCCACATATTTTCAAGCAGATTTAAGTCAAAACTGTAACACGGACACTCAGGAACATTCACTGTCTTCTTGGTAAGCAACTCCAGTGTAGATTTGGCCTTGTTTTTAAAAAATTTAATTTATTTAACTAGGCAAGTCAGTTAAGAACAAATTCTTATTTACAATGACTGCCTACACCGGCCAAACCTGGACAATGCTGGGCCAAATGTGCTCCACCCTATGGGACTCCCAATCACAGCCAGTTGTGATACAGCATGGATTTGAACCAGGGTATCTGTAGTGACGCCACAAGCACTGAGATGCAGTGCCTTAGACCCCTGCGCCACTCCTGCTGAAAGGTAAATTAATCTCCCAGTGTCTGGTGGAAAGCAGACTGAACCAGGTTTTCCTCTAGGATTTTCCCTGTGCGATTTATTTTGCAGTATTACTTTAGCGCCTTGTTGCAAACAGGATGCATGTTTTGGAATATTTGTATTCTGTACAGGCTTCCTTATTTTCACACTGTCAATTAGGTTAGTATTGTGGAATAATTACAATGTTGTTGAGCCATCCTCAGTTTTCTCTTATCACAGCCATTAAATTCTGTAACTGTTTTAAAGTCACCATTGGCCTCATGGTGAAATCCCTGAGCAGTTTCCTTCCTCTCCGGCAACTGAGTTAGGAAGGACACCTGTATCTTTGTAGTGACTGGGTGTATTGATACACCGTCCAAAGTGTAATTAATAACTTCCCCATGCTCAAAGGGATATTCAATGTCTGATTTTTTATGTTTACCCATCTACCAATAGGTGCCCTTCTTTGCAAGGAATTGGAAAACCTCCCTGGTCTTTGTGGTTGAATCGGTGTTTGAAATTCACTGCTGGACCTTACAGATAATTGTATGTGTGGGTACAGAGATGAGGTAGTCATAAAAAACAATGTTAAACACTATTATTGCACACAGAATCCATGCAACTTATGGGACTTGTTAAGCAAATTTTTACTCAACTTATTTAGGCTTGCCATAACAAAGGAGTTGAATACTTATTGACTCAAGACATGACAGATTTTCATTTTTAATTAATTTGTTACAATTTCAAAAAATATAATTCCATTTTGACATTATGGGGTATTTTGTGTAGGCAAGTGACCCAAAATCTAAATGTAATACATTTTAAATTCAGGCTGTAACATAACAAAATGTGGAAGGGTGTGAATACTTTCTGAAGGCACTGTATGTAGCCTACATCACATCAACTTGAAAAAACAAGTAGAGTTAGGATTGTTAATAATGAAATATCTTTGACTTGACTTATGTTTCCCATTTATTAAAAAAATATGGCTATCAGTGTTGTACATTTAAAATAAATATTAATTTGAAATAGCTGTGTCTCGTTTATACTTAGATCATTAAGTTACATTGTACAAGTTATCAATACATTCTATAATGTATTATTTACAATTATATACACAAGAGAACTGGAGGCATTTGAACTGTATGTAGTCATTTGGTGGATGTCATTCCACAGCTCGAGGTGGGTAAGAGAGGCAAGTGTAGCTCATTTGGGGAGGCAGGTAGCCTAGTGGTTAGAACGTTGGACTAGTAACCGAAAGGTTGCAACCGAGGGGCTGCCAGATCGAATCCCCAAGGTAAAAATCTGTCATTCTGCCACTGAACAAGGCAGTTAACCCACTGTTCCTAGGCCGTCATTTTAAATAAGAATTTGTTCTTAATTTACTTGCCTAGTAAAATAAAAATGTTACTGTAATATATAGCTAACATTTGTGTCTAAGTATGTTTAGGTTGCTAATAACACTCTTGTTCATGGACGGCTAAACTAAAACTTGCATACTGAAGATTTAACTGCCAAACATCTAGGATATCAATCTATCGGTCAGCCTATATTCAGCATGGTGGACAATTCTTCTTCGTAGTAACGCTTCTTCATGGCTCTGTACTTCCTCAGATAGTACAGGGCCTCCAGTTCCTTTATCACAAACTCCCCACGGTCGACTAGCTTTTTGATCTCCTTAGGGTCTGTGACATCTTTGTTCTTCATAAAGGCTCTCTTCAGACGTTCCCCGAAGTAGTCTGCTCCTTTGGGGTATTCCCGTCCCAAAAACAGGAGCTGCCAATGGAAGAAGACCGGTTACCAATTATAATTCAAGGCTTTGGGAATTGTTTTGGAAACATAGCTAAATATTGCATGAGTGGAAGCAAATCTGGTGTGTGGGTAACAACAACGGTTGGGTGCATTGACAGCAGTCAGTCAGCGTTTAACTTACGTTCTTGTATAGCTGTCTAACCTCACTCCTCAGAGGGTTGGCCATGTCACTGCCTGAGACTGTAGCAGCCTTCACTACTGGGATGGAAGAAAAGTACAGAACATACAACAAGTGATTTAGCATACAGCAGCTGATTATGTAAAACAACAGCTCAGAAATGTGCATATGTCTGATTGCTGGCACACATCACATATCCTGTGAGCCTCACAATCTTAGCTGTGTCATGCATACATTTGACCTTACATTGGTTCACTTAGCAGGTAGGATAGTTAACAGTGCAAAAGGGCCAAAATGCGACAAAGTCGCAAAGCGAATGATTAGCTAGCTGGCTAGATAATTGGCAGCTGCAATTTAACCAATAAGTGTCTTTGTGCCGGGATAAAAGTTACGTTATGTCTCCCAGCACAACAACGTCAACAGACAATTATTGTTCGAATCGTAGCTAATTAGCTCAACACCCTCTGTTACAAAAACATCCATTGTGATTAATTCACACGATATAATCAAGATTCCATTACATTATAAGGTCCCTTATAAATAAATCCTTGCAATTAAGTAGTGTCGACAACTGCTTACGTTGCCCTTCCGGAGTTCATAAACAACGCCGTAAATCCTTTGACATGTCGCAAACCAAAACATTGACCTACTGCGCGTGCGGTTGCATTTCAATAGTAACTTGGACGCGAAAAGAGTTGAAATATATCCCACCAAGAGAAGATAGTAACCAGTTTTCCAACAAATGTTATTTCATTACCTATATAGCAAGCTAACCAGTTAGAAAATTAATATTGTGGTTAGGTTGATATGTTTACAAGCCAAGTAGCTAGTTGCATAAGTAGCCATGTGTTAATAGCCAGAGTAAGTTAGATTACCAGTTAGCTAGGACTCAAGGTGAGCAAGTGACAGCAAATCAGCTTCCTTTTACTGGAAGCGTGCTGCAAGTCTGTGTTTTGCTTCTTTCAGCCTTATCTTCCTACAACTAAATACTATATCTCCTAACTTTCTATTCTCTGTCATTTCCTTGTAAGCTACCCAAGGATGCAAAGTTAACTTTGTTATTAATAGCATCTCTCTCTCAACATTAGATTCATGAGATATATTAGATCTAGTAGATATAAGCCTAGCTAGCTAAATTGAATATAACATGTTTCAATTTCTCCCAGGCAACCTGAGTCTAGTCTTTAGATATGTTCTTTACTTTTACTCACTTTTCCAATGCCCACAAATTACAAGCATACAGTAGCTTGCAAATTTGTTTATGATCACATTTATATTCATCAAGTTGAATTGTTGATTTGGTTCAAGTCTGCCAAAAAGAAAGGAGGCAAGCTCATTAAGGCTGAAAAGGAGCAACTTCAGAAAGAATAGGTGAGAGAAGACAAAAGGAAGAGGGTACTCTAGGACTTCTCATTTCATTCAATCAGAGCTCATCGTGCATAACATGTCAACCCATAGATAGGTTAGAAATATTTTTAAAACAGCTTGCATTCGAATCCCCTTTCCTGTTGCTCACAATCATTATTTTTGGGGGACCATGTTAAACAACTCCAAATGTTCTCAATTCATGGAGCAACCCACATACTGAAGATTCAGCTGCCAAACATCTAGGCTATCAGTCTATCGGTCTGCCTATATTCAGCAGGCCTAACAATTCTTCTTCGTAGAAACGCTTTTTCATGGTTCTATATTCCCTCAGATAGTACAGGGTCCCCAGTTCCTTAATCACAACCTCTCCACAGTCGACAAGCTTTCTGATCTCCTTAGGGTCTGTGACATCTTTGTTCTTCATAAAGGCACTGTTCAGACGCTCCCTGAAGTAGTCTGCTCCTTGGGGGTATTCCCGTCCCAGATACAGTAGCTGTCAGTGGAAGGAGGCAGGTTACCAGTGATAATCCCAGTGCTTTGGGGATTGTTTGGGACAGACAGCAAAAGATTGCATGAGTGGCAAATCTCATATTGAAAGTAAGTGTGGGTAACAACAAAGCGCGGGTGCATTGACAGCAGTCAGTCAGTGTTGAACTTACATTCTTGTACAGCTGTCTAACCTCTCTCCTCAAAGGGTTGGCCATGTCACTGAGACCTTCAGCCTTCACTACTGGGATGGAAGAAAAGAACAGAATATACAACAGGTGAATTACTATTCAGCAGCTAATGATGAAAAACAGCTCAGAAAGAAATATGCTTGTCTGATTGTTGTCACATCACATATACCGTGAGCTTACAATCTTTAGCTAGTTATGTGTCATGCATAGTGCATTTTAGCTTGTTTTACCTTGGTTCACATAACAGGTAGTTTAGGTAACAGTACAAAGTCTGCGGATAGGTAGCAAAGCTCTGGTAAAGCGAATGATTAGCTACCTAATAGTAACGTAATTGGCTAAACACCCTCGGTTATAAAAACATTCATTAGCTTTGTGATTAATAGATTTATTCACACGATATAATTTAGCTTTCATTACATTGTATCTAGACTCCCTTACCGACAAATCCTCGCAGTGCTGAACGCTGTCTACCTTGCTGAAAACTGGCTACATGGGAGCATTACGTCAAACAGCGCGTCGATTCCAGGGTTACGGCTAGAAGGGATCCATCTTTTCTCAAATTAACATCAGATTTGACTTTTCATAGCAGTTTAGGATAATTTACGCAGCAGGTTAGAAAACGGTTTGAAAATGAAATTTAAAAAAAATGACAATTTTAAATGAATTTGACAAAAGTTGGATCCCTTCTAGCCATGACCCGATTACAGCTGGTTGAGGGACGAGCGTCGCATCGGAGTGACATGTTCTGACTATTAGACGTTGGGCTTGTTCGATGTTGCAGGCAACTGCCGTTTAATGCCCATTCACATGCTAGTCGAAACTAGGAAACTCGGACATTTCCGATTTGACGATTCGTTGAATGCTGCACGTGTATTACTACAACTAGTTAACAAGTCGGACATTTTAGAGTTTCCTAGTTCCAACTAGCACATTAACGCAGCATGACTGATCTACAAAGAACGTTGCATTAGTAGTTCTACTCATTGAAAAAAAATTATAGTAATACTAATTGGGCGCGTTTGAGTGGTAAGGCTAAAGCAACCGACTGTAAAGGAAAGTCGATGAGTGATGTCGGGGGAGGTGCATCTGCGACAGCCGAAGTCAGACACCAATCTGGTTTTCCAACAGCAACTCTGATATTAATATGGCAGTGTTGCCATTGTTTATATGTTTTTCTTTATAATGTCGAAATAAACATGTCTTCAAATCCCGTATCATACACTAACAAACTGAAATCATATGTGTGTACATTGTACAATCATTTAGTGTGAGGGCCTCAAACATCACATTAGTTTGTCCACTGTATACATTAATCACGGCAAAGTTGGTTCCTGTTTCAATTATGTCTTTGGTTACTTTTGCATGAGTAAAAAAACAACAACTAATGATTGGTTAAAAATATACAGTAGCCTCGCACAATGCAGGTGGTGGCTGCAGGATGAAGTTGGTGAAGAGCAACTGCAGAAACTTGCAGTCTACTGCAGTCAAAACGTCATGATCACATGATTTTTGTAAAGTTCATGCAGTCGACATGTCGGCGCAAGTCGGACACATTTTTCTTCCGATAATGCAACACACTTTGGTCAGCGACTTCACAAAAGTGATCGGCTTGAACGTGCCCATTATTATTCGTAGAGTCAGTCAGTGGCCTTGTTCAAGAGCATAAAGCGGTATTGTATCATGGGTACATTTTGACCTAGAGAGACTTACAGTTATCAAAACGTCACACCAGGGTACGTCTACATGAAACACGGCCCTTATTTTAAGTGTTTCTAAAATCCCCTATGGGAAAAATGAATGGTGGAAAAACGATTGGATCCATTTCCCTGTTTGACTGCTAGCTTGTATGGGCATTATGATTCATACTGTGGTACTCTATTAGGTGATTTCTTCCCTTATCAGCTGTCGATCACGGACTCCTGGTTTCAGCCAATCGGTGTGCCCGAATGGACATTTGTACTCCGGCCCCTCCCACTGTAGCTCAGAGTGGTTATCGTCTTTAGCTGATGAGGACCAAGTTTTCAGTGTGATCTTGTGTTTCTATGTGCACTAATGTGTGGTGGTGAACTAGAAAATAAAACTAAGGATATGGACACATCTGCCCGGTTCTTGCCGACCGCCTGTAGTGGGTCTGACCAAAGTAGAGTCAGCTTAAGTTACTAGCGGGTGAGGGCATCTTCAGCCAACCGCTCAGACGGGTCCTGCTAGCTGTTTTTACACCTGTTTTTCAAAGATTTCTCACAAAAACAAGCATATCTCTGTGAAATGTCAACAGAGCACTGACCGTATACCAAGTTATTTTCAAAGGCTTTTACTTTTAAATCAGCTCGTGTCATCCTAATTTTTCTTTTAGCGACCCACGGAAACAATTTTGAGGACGACGACCGCAAAATGTAAAATCCTCAAAAGATGTTACTAGAAACCTGCACTGCTATGTCAACAAAGCTCGGTGCTTATTACCGGATGTATTTGGTTATGAAATCCGAGTTTTGGGATATAATGTCAATAAAATGTTATAGAGCCCACTGAACGATCATATTTGTCTTTGTAAAATGGGCAGAGTGGGTGGAGACTCTGTCATTGACCGTGTTTGAGAGCATCAAAACAACTGCAGGTGACTGCCGACTGACTGATCTACAAATCACCTTTCATTATAAATAACGACTCATTATTATTTGTAGATCAGTGTCAGTCACAGTTTACCCATGATACGGGTTTGATCCTCTCGAACAGGGCCAATGTCTTACGTCAGATAGCACGAGGAGCGTCACTCTCGGTGACGCCATCTGATCCTACGTGAGACAATATTCACCCGATGTATTGTTCCATTCAAAACAACTGAGAACTCAGAAAATCCGCCTTCAGACTTAAGTGCATTCAAGACAACTGAGAAAAAAACGAGCTCCAACTTGGAAAAATCGTTTTGAACAGTGATCCCGCTCAGAATTCCATGTCGGGAACTCAGGCCTCTTTCTAGAGTGCAGACTTTGCGACCTAAAGCTCACCGACGTCATGATTTGACCTTGTATTTCCCTTGAAAGCACACTAAGATACAGTACATTATAGTTGTGATCCTCTCAAAACACGTGCATACATGGACCTGTGTGTCAAGATTTTGATTGTATGACTTAATTAGCCTTTTTCTTATTTATTTATTATTTTCATTGTATGACTTAATTTGATAGTAATGCAAAAAAATATTTAAATTAAATTAAGTCATACAATCAAAATGTAACACCATGAGTTCATAAACAACGCCATAAATCGTTGTACATGTCGCAAACCAAAATATTGATCTGCTGTGCACGCCTGCGTTGCCGTTTCCATGGTAACATCGACAAGAAAGAGTTGACCTCTGACAGATATCCAAGAGAAGATCGTGAGCAGTTTTCAGTTTATTATATAACTAGTGAGTTAGAATGAATATCTGGTTAGGTTGTTAAGATATTAAGTAGCTAGATACAGCTAGTTGCTTAAGTACTTGCTCTGGCAAGTAACAAATTGGCTACATAGCTAAACCAGAGTTAGCTAAGTAATCTAGCTAACGCTAGCTATCTTGCAAGCAAGTCACAGCTTTCTCATTACTGCAAGTGCTACTGCAATTATGATGCTGCTGCAAGTCTGTGTTTTTGTCTTTTTGCTTCTTTCAGCCTTATCTTGCTACAGCTAAATACTATATCCCCTAACTTTCTATTCTGTATGTTCTCTCCTTGTTAGCCACCAAGGATGCAAATGTAACTATGTTAACTACTGTTATGAACAGCATAATATTGATTCATGAGAGATATAACAAGCTAGACCTAGTAGATATAGCTAGCTAGCTAAATTGAATATAATATCATGTTCTCAATTTCCCCCCAGCATCTCAGAGTCTAAGTTCTTCAGATAGCTATGTTCTTTACCTTCACACTCACTTTTGTAATGCCCACAACTTGCAAGAATTCAGTAGTTTGCAAATGTGTCTATGATCACAATTGATTACATTTGTTCATTAAGTTGAATTGTTGATTTGGTTCAAGTTTGCCCAAAAGAAAGGAGGCAAGCTCAGATAGGCTGAAAAGGACCAACTTCAGAAAGAGGAGGATGAGAGAAGACAAAAGGAAGAGGGTAATGGTGATTTCTCATTATCATTCAATCCATAACAAAACCTCTGTCATATGCTAATGGTTGTCTGTCTGTGTGTGCATTTGTACCATTTGATCTGTGTTATTGAACTGCCATTTGTATTATGAGATGCTTCAATAGTATGCACAGTGATACATCAGTAATAGATACACTCATGGGGCAATAGCATGTACTGTATGTTTGATGCATGACTCCTTTCCCCCTCTGCTCTGTAGGGGCTCGACTCCTGGCTGAGAAAGAGGAGCAAGAGAGGCTGGAGCTAAAAGTATTACCATCACTGACCTTTATCGTTCATGGTTATCAGTGTGTTTGTGTACGGAGAGGGCTCTTGAAGTTAAACCTGTTCATAATGTCCTAATGAAAAAGAGTGATCATTGCTGGCTTTCTGTGACAGCACAAAGTTCGCAGAGAGGACGACCTGAATCAAGTGCGTCATCTACTGGAAGAGAACCAGATTGCAGTCACCAAGTGGGTGACTGACTCCAGAGCAAAAGCCAAGGTGTGTGATTGTTCTAAGCTCTAACTCTGGCCTGACTTTTGTGTAGTTACTGAAGATATTAGCCATGCTAGTCCTGTTATGGTTTTACCAGACACCGTGTCCAAGAGACTACCATAATGGCAGGCCTTGGTAGACGTAGATAAATAAATCAGATGAGCCCTATTTGACATAGTTAACACTGCTTGTTTTCTCCCCAGTGAGACAGGTACATGCGTTGTGACGGGAGTCCAGACCCGTCAGTCCAGCAGGCGATCAACACCTTCATCAACATGTGGTGGGAGGACCCAGAAGTCCAGATCAAACCGGTTCTAAAGGAGTGTGCCCTGGCTCTACGGGTAGGTTTGCTATTAAACACCAGGGTCACATTATGGAGACATGAAACAGGAGAAGGGGGTTCTACCGATTCTGTATGTGTCTGATAAGAACGCTCAATTCAGTTTTGCATTTGAAAACACTTGTTCCTGTTTAAGCCCACTTAAAGTGACTCTGTCAAGAGCACTTCTATTTGAGACCGGTATTGATCTGTATAAGGATTCTACCAAATGAATGATGAACATAAACACGGCTGCACTTTATCTCCGCCTGCAGCTGCTAGAGGAGCTGGAGGGTATGCTGGAGGGTATGCTGAGGGACCAGCCTGAACCAGCTGATGCCCTGAGGTACCAGGAGACCCAGCTCTCCATCGACTCTCATTCAATACAAACATGACCACAGCACTGAGGAGATACTCAAGGTAGGGTTACTGATGATGTTTAAGACATGCAGAAAACATGTCTGCCAGTTTGTTTTGGAAAGTAAGATGAGCATGTTTTGCTGATGTCTGTTTGTGTGTTTCTCTCTGGCCACAGTGCTCACTCGGACGTTGAGACGGGGAACATGCAGACAGTGGTCCAGGATGACAACATCACACTGTGTCTGTGGGCCAACCTTAACAAGAACCCAAGGCACGTCACAGACGTATGTCTGATTTTCACTCTATTCACTTCACACAAATAGAGAATTTCTAACTAGTCTCCTTGCTAACAGTCTGTTTCTACTCAAACCCATTCTGATGGATGTGTTGGATAAAGTGAAAACAGAACAATTGAGTATTTTCAATTTGTGACAGTGTTTCTCTCTTTGTGGCTCTTCAGGTTTAAAGGGTTCCAGTTTGAGGAGGTGGGGCTGGGCTTTAAGCTGCCCAAACAGCTGGCTGTCAGTGATATCGCTGTGAGAATCCTCCACACCCACTACAACCACTTGTCTCACCTGGCCAACCTGAAAAGCCAGACCCCCAGCAGGATGTCTCTGGGCCTGGGGGCCAGTGAGGAGCCCCCTTCTGGAGGGAGCGACCCCCGCGGGGGGAGACGGTGACAGGAGAGGGAGCACACAGCAGGGAGGTGCAGAGGAAGAGGTGCAGTCTGTCAGAGGGTCCAAAGGCAGGAAGGTAAGCTGGAAACAAAAGTCATAGGATTAATGGAAAGGTGTTTAAAAGTGACATAGGCTAACGTCTGTGTGTGTGCGTGTGCATGTGTTTGTGTCAGAGTGCGGTGAGTGTGATGTCTATGGAGGAGGAGGAGAGGAGGCGTGGTCAGAAGCAGCTGGAGGATGTGCAACAGAAGCTGGAGGAGAAAGGGAGTCAGATACCATGCTAGTCGGACATGACTCAGGTGAGAGACTACAACTGGCTCAGAGGACAAAGTAGGCAAATAACATTCCCATTATATATTTCACTGTTCTGTTTGGATTATTTTTACTGTCATGTTTAGGGTTGCAACATTCCTGGAATCTGGGAGTTCTCCAAACAAGATTTCTGGCAAAAATGGAATTTTAGGAATGTTACCAGAATTTTGCAACCCTAGCCATGTTACTATAAACACTGCTTGAGAATTAACCAGCCCCTTTCATTCAATATTGTGATTCCCATGTTCACCTGTACGTGTGTCCTGTCCAGGTGAGGGAGACTCCTCCCCTACCCCGATGGACCCAGTGATTGACAGCTATGAGGGTCAGGTGGTTGACCTGCAGCAGTACACACCCCTGGGAGGAGTCTTCTACTGCGATGTGTTCCGTCTGCCGCCACAGTCCCAACAACTCAACGGATGGGAGATGAGAGAGGTGAACCAGAACCACCAAGTACAGCACCTATGCTGAACAAAAATATAAAAGCAACATGTAAAGTGTTGGTCCCATGTTTCATGAGCTGAAATAAAAGATCCCAGAAATGTTCCATACGCACAAAGATTATTTCTCTCAAATGTTTTGCACAAATTTGTTTACATCCCTGTTAGTGAGCATTTCTCCTTTGCCAAGATAATCCATCCACCTGACAGATGTGGCATATCAAGAAGCTGAATAAACAGCATGATCATTACACAGGTGCACTTTGTGCTGGGGATAATAAAAGGCCACTCTAAAATGTGCAGTTTTGTCACACAACACAATGCCACAGATGTCTCAAGTTGAGGGAGCATGCAATTGGCATTGACTACAGGAATGTCCACCAGAGCTGTTGGCAGAGAATTGAATGTTAATTTCTTTACCATAAGCCGCATCCAACGTTGTTTTAGGGAATTTGCCAGTACGTCCAACCGGCCTCACAACCGCAGACCAATCATTCAATTGACTGATTTCCTTATGAAAGACCAATCATTCAATTGACTGATTTCCTTATGAACTGTAACTCACTGAACTCGTTGAAATTGTATATTTATGTTCAGAAAGTGCCTTTTCTGACAGCAGTTTCCCTTCCTACCGCTCAGTGTAATGTACTCCATGTACTTTCACTGGGCACCCCTTCTGTGGGTTACTGAATGTGTAAACTACTCTTTGCAGTTGTTATGATGCATTAATCAAGGGGACTAGATAACCTTGAGGGAATTAAGAACCACTTCTGCCTTTAATTCTCTAAGTTAAAATAAGTGTCTCTCGCCCCAACCCCCAGCTGTTGGACACAGGGTTGCAGCCGTTCCCCTACCCCACGGAGCAGTCCCAGATCCAGGGCTCTGCCTCCATGAAGCTGGAGGACAGTGGGGTCCTGACCTGTCCCCCTGTAGGGGTCACAGTCACCCTGCCTGACTCTGTCCTGTTCCTGGAGGACCCACAGGTTGCCCACTGGGACCCTGAAGGTGAGAGACACCTGGAGGAGAACTGGACGGGCCCCACATTGACTGGGACTGATAGTGATACTGTTAAAAACATGTATTTAACATATCCCAGGATCTGAATGTAGTTCCTACCTTGTGGGGGGCACTCTACACAAAAAGTACAGAACTTTCAGATATACATTTTTTTATTTGTTTTATTTCACCTTTATTTAACCAGGTGGGCAAGTTGAGAACAAGTTCTCATTTACAATTGCGACCTGGCCAAGATAAAGCAAAGCAGTTCGACACATACAACAACACAGAGTTATACATGGAGTAAAACAAACATAGTCAATAATACAGTAGAAAAATAAGACTATATACAATGTGAGCAAATGAGGTGAGATAAGGGAGGTAAAGGCAAAAAAGGCCATGGTGGCAAAGTAAATACAATATAGCAAGTAAAACACTGGAATGGTAGATTTGTAGTGGAAGAAAGTGCAAAGTAGAAATAGAAATAATGGGGTGCAAAGGAGCAAAATAAATAAATACAGTAGGGGAAGAGGTAGTTGTTTGGGCTAAATTATAGATGGGCTATGTACAGGTGCAGTAATCTGTGAGCTGCTCTGACAGCTGGTGCTTAAAGCTAGTGAGGGAGATAAGTGTTTCCAGTTTCAGAGATTTTTGTAGTTCATTCCAGTTATTGGCAGCAGAGAACTGGAAGGAGAGACGGCCAAAGAAGGAATTGGCTTTGGGGGTGACCAGAGAGATATACCTGCTGGAGCGCGTGCTACAGGTGGGTGCTGCTATGGTGACCAGTGAGCGGAGATAAGGGGGGACTTTACCTAGCAGGGTCTTGTAGATGACCTGGAGCCAGTGGGTTTGGCGACGAGTATGAAGCGAGGGCCAGCCAACGAGAGCGTACAGGTCGTAGTGGTGGGTAGTATTTGGTGACAAAACGGATGGCACTGTGATAGACTGCATCCAGTTTATTGAGTAGGGTATTGGAGGCTATTTTGTAAATGACATCGCCGAAGTCGAGGATCTGTAGGATGGTCAGTTTTACGAGGGTATGTTTGGCAGCATGAGTGAAGGATGCTTTGTTGCGAAATAGGAAGCCAATTCTAGATTTAACTTTGGATTGGAGATGTTTGATGTGAGTCTGGAAGGAGAGTTTACAGTCTAACCAGACACCTAGGTATTTGTAGTTATCCACATATTCTAAGTCAGAACAATCCAGAGTAGTGATGCTGGACGGGCGGGCCGGTGCAGGCAGCGATCGGTTGAAGAGTATGCATTTAGTTTTACTTGTATTTAAGAGCAGTTGGAGGCCACGGAAGGAGAGTTGTATGGCATTGAAGCTCGTCTGGAGGGTTGTTAACACAGTGTCCAATGCAGGGCCAGAAGTATAGAGAATGGTGTCGTCTGCGTAGAGGTGGATCAGAGACTCACCAGCTGCAAGAGCGACATCATTGATGAGAATGATGAGAAAATAGTTGGCCCAAGAATTGAACCCTGTGGCACCCCCATAGAGATTGCCAGAGGCCCGGACAACAGGCCATCTGATTTGACACATTGAACTCTATCAGAGAAGTAGTTGGTGAACCAGGCGAGGCAATCATTTGAGAAACCAAGGCTAATGAGTCTGCCAATGAGGATGTGGTGATTGACAGAGTCGAACACCTTGGCCAGGTCAATGAATTGTTTCTTATCGATGGCGGTTACGATATCGTTTAGGACCTTGAGCGTGGCTGAGGTGCACCCATGACCAGCTCTGAAACCAGATTGCATAGCGGAGAAGGTGCGGTGGGATTTGAAATGGTCGGTAATCTGTTTGTTGACTTGGCTTTCGAAGACCTTAGAAAGGCAGGGTAGGATAGATATATGTCTGTAGCAGTTTGGGTCAATAGTGTGTCCCCCTTTGAAGAGGGGGATGACTGCAGCTGCTTTCCAATCTTTGGGAATCTCAGACGACATGAAAGAGAGGTTGAACAGGCTAGTAATAGGGGTTGCAACAATTTCGGCAGATCATTTTAGAAAGAAATGGTCCAGATTGTCTAGCCCGGCTGATTTGTAGGGGTCCAGATTTTGCAGCTCTTTCAGAACATCCGCTGACTGGATTTGGGAGAAGGAGAAATGGGGAAGGCTTGGGCGAGTAGCTGTGGGGGGTGCAGTGCTGTTGACCACGGTAGGGGTAGCCTACCGTGGTTGGTTGAAAGCATGGCCAGCCGTAGAAAAATGCTTATTGAAATTCTCAATTATAGTGGATTTATCGGTGGTGACAGAGTTTCCTATCCTCAGTGCAGTGGGCAGCTGGGAGGAGGTGTTCTTATTCTCCATGGACTTTACAGTGTCCTTGAACTTTTTTGAGTTTGTGTTGCAGGAAGCAAATTTCTGCTTGAAAAGGCTAGCCTTGGCTTTTCTAACTGCCTGTGTATATTGGTTTCTAACTTCCCTGAAAAGTTGCATATCATGGGGGCTGTTCGATGCTAACGCAGAACGCCACAGGAGGTTTTTGTGTTGGTTAAGGGCAGTCAGGTCTGGAGAGAACCAAGGGCTATATCTGTTCCTGGTTCTAAATTTCTTGAATGGTGCATGCTTATTTAAGATGGTGAGGAAGGCGTTTTTAAAAAGTAACCAGGCATCCTCTACTGACGGGATGAGGTCAATATCCTTCCAGGATACCCGGACCAGGTCGACTAGAAAGGCTTGCTCGCTGAAGTGTTTCAGGGAGCGTTTGACAGTGATGAGTGGAGGTCGTTTGACCGCTGACCCAATACGGATGCAGGCAATGAGGCAGTGATCGCTGAGATCTTGGTTGAAAACAGCAGAGGTGTATTTAGAGGGCAAGTTGGTTAGGATGATATCTATGAGGGCGCCCGTGTTTACGGCTTAGGTGTGGTACCTGGTAGGTTCATTGATAATTTGTGTGAGATTGAGGGCATCAAGCTTAGATTGTAGGATGGCTGGGGTGTTAAGCATGTCCCAGTTTAGGTCACCTAGCAGCTCGAGCTCTGAAGATAGATGGGGGGCAATCAGTAAACATATGGTTTTCCAGAGCACAGCTGGGGGCAGAGGGTGGTCTATAGCAGGCGGCAACGGTGAGAGACTTGTTTTTAGAGAGGTGGATTTTTAAAAGTAGAAGTTAAAATTGTTTGGGTACAGACCTGGATAGTAGGACAGAACTCTGCAGGCTATCTCTGCAGTAGATTGCAACACCGCCCACTTTGGCCGTTCTATCTTGTCTGAAAATGTTGTAGTTAGGGATGAAGATTTCAGAGTTTTTGTTGGTCTTCCTAAGCCAGGATTCAGACATGGCTAGGACATCCGGGTTGGCAGAGTGTGCTAAAGCAGTGAATAAAACAAACTTAGGGAGGAGGCTTCTAATGTTAACATGCATGAAACCAAGGCTATTACGGTTACAGAAGTCATCAAAAGAGAGCGCCTGGGGAATAGGAGTGGAGCTAGGCACTGCAGGGCCTGGATTCACCTCTACACCACCAGAGGAACAGAGGAGGAGTAGGATAAGGGTAAGGCTAAAAGCTATGAGAATTGGTCGTCTATGACGTCCGGAATAAAGAGTAAAAGGAGCAGGTTTCTGGGGGCGATAAAATAGCTTCAAGGTATAATGTACAGACAAAGGTATGTTAGGATGTGAATACAGTGAAGGTAAACCTAGGCACTGAGTGATGTTGAGAGAGATATTGTCTCTAGAAACATCATTGAAACGTCATCATTGAAACATCATTGAAATGAGTGGAGTTGACATGATTCCCTATTCTACATTATTGAGAGCCATGATGTCTAAAATTATATGTCAATCAATAGGTCAGAATAATCTAGAGGCGAAAGAAACGCACACCTTTTTAGGCGAGGTGCTGGCTAGCAGAGTGGAACAGTTGAAAAAATAAAGGAGAGCTGCACACCCTAGGAGCTCAGATGCAAAGTCCAATGTTTCGACAGACAAGCTGTCTTCATCAGGGTACAAGGATCAAAAGACACACAGGTGTCTGTAATCATGGATGGGTGTGGCCTGATATCATTGGTTAATTCTCATATTAAAATAGCATACAAAAAACATAAATGGATAGTGTACGATCATAGATACAATTTGGCTACATAAGTCTACAAACATTTACAACAGCAAAATCACAATAATCACAAGAATGGCTTCAGATCAAAGTCTACGTTGAGACCGAAGGGAGCAAGGGTCTTTAAATTAAAGATCCAGGCAGCCTCTCGTTTTAACAATAAATTATCGCGGTCAGGCCTTTCCTAGGGAGGGTGACATGTTCGATGCCAATATAACGTAGAGACGAAATTAAGTGGTTTGCTTCCAAAAAGTGGGCCGCAACTGGGTACGTCGAGTTTTTGCACCTAATGGTGCTACGAAATTCATACTTTTAATTCGCGCTTTGTTTGACCTACATCATTTTTACCACAGGGACAAGTTATAAGATAAATAACTGCCTTAGTGGAGCACGTGATAACACCTTTGATTGGGATCTGTTTCCCTGTTTGGGGGTGTATAAAGAATCTACATTTATAAGTGCCATTGCATTGAGCACAGCCATTACACTTGTAGTTTCCATCCAGTAGGGGCGCAAATAGACGTTGTGCAGGGATATCTTGGGGTGGTAAATCAGAGTTTATAAAAACCTAAAAATAATTTGAAGCTATCCTCGGTTATTAGGTCTGAGTAGTCAAGTATGTCTAATACTAGTCTGATATTGTTAGAAATATATCTGTTCCTCATAAAACGAGACTGTGTTTCATCAATGATTGCATCCAGGACTTCTTTAATTATTTTTGCAAGTAGTAAGGCTAATATCTTATAGTCATTATTAAGAACACAAATTGGACGCCAGTTATCGATGAGCAGCACTTCTTTTTTAGGCTTAGTGTTATTAACCCCCGACTCATTGTCGGAGGGAGAACATTGTTTTTAATACTCTCTAAAAAGACTTCAAATAGGAAGGGAGCTACTTGTTCAGAAAATAATTTGTAAAATTCTGATGTAATTCCATCAACACCTGGTGATTTATTGTTCTTTAGATGTTTGATAGACTATAATCTCTTCAACTTTGATGGGTTCATCACACTGTTAGATTCTATATCACTGATAGAGTGAACATTATTCAGTGAGTCAAAAAACATACCCATGGATTCTTGACAGTACGTAGAGCTATACAGTTTTCTGTAAAAACTGCTACAGTATTTAGCGATTCATTTTTGGTCATCTGTAATAACACCAATGTTTAACTTATGGATAGTGTTATTTGTAGAGTGAAATTTCTCAAGTCTAAAGAAAGAATTTTACATTTAGATTTTTTTATTTTTATAAAGCATTTGACACAGTATTCCTCTTCCACTCTCTTGAGAGACTTGGCTTTGGGGATTTCTTCTGTAAGGCTATTAAGACTCTATAGAAATGGTAACAGCTCTATCAAATTGAAATATGGCACCTCACCTAGATTTGAGTTAAAAAGAGGACTTAGGCAAGGTTGTCCTATCTCTCCGTACCTGTTTTTATTAATCACCCAACTTCTTACAAATTCTTTAATAGTCCTGTACAAGGTATTTCCATAACTGGTAAAGAAATTATTATAAGCCAGCTGGCTGACGATACTACACTTTTTCTGAAAGATGCTAACCAAATTCCCATATTGATCAATGTTATACAATCCTTTTCCAAAGCGTCTGGTCTATATCTTAACATTAATAAATGTGAACTCATGGCTGTCAAAGATTGTGTGACACCTTCATATTATGGTATTCCAGTAAAAGAATAACTTACAGTCTAGAGGCTTACTCAATTTTAACCCTCTTATTAAAAAACCCCAGAAGAAGCTAAATCAATGGCTACAGAGGGACTTATCTTTAAAAGGAAGAGACCTTCAGCCTTGGTTATTAGGAATCTCTAGACTAACATAAGGCGCTCTATCTTTATATCTTGACGGTAAAATAAGCAAGGAGATAGACCAGATGCTTTTCAACTTTCTGTGGAGAAACCGTACCCCTTACATTAGGACAACTGTTGTAATGAACACTTATGAGAATGGTGGGCTGAATTTTCTGGACTTTACTACCTTAAATAATACTTAAGATCAATTGGATAAAACAATTCCTAAGACCCACTTCTATGTGGAATTTTATTCCTCATGTCTTAACTTCATGTTGGTTTTCAATTATAATATTGACAAAGTTCCAGTGAACCTGCTGATGAAAAGCAGAAAGTTTTTCTTGTCATGGTCCTTAATATATAAACATAATTTTTCTCCACAGAGATATTATATATGGAATAATCGGGATATATTGTATAAAAATACTCATTTGTTTTTAGAATATTGGTTCCGAAATAATATCCTATTGGTGAGCCAACTGGTAAATGCAGAGGGTATTTTACTTAGTTATAAGGAATTCTTTACTTTACAAGGTCCCAGTAACACCTAAAGATTATGCAATTGTTTTAGATGCCATTACCTCAGATGTTGCTTTATTATTCAGGAACGTGTCAAGACATTTACATTTTTTTTACATTTTAGCAGACGCTCTTATCCAGAGCAACTTACAGTAGTGAATGCATACATTTCATACATTTTTTTTTCTCCGCACTGGCCCACCATGGGAATCAAACTCACAACCCTGGCGTTGCAAACACCATGCTCTACCAACTGAGCCAAAGGGAAGACCTGACCCTCAGAGCCCATCTTCTGTTCACCCTGTTGACTCATCAGTAGGAAAGATTTGTTTCTCTTTTGGTCCATTCAACAACAGAGCGATAAGAAACTTGTTTCAGCAGGATGTTGTATCTATACCTTATGTCATGCCTTATTGGAATGGATTTATTGATAATATCTGTTAGAAAAAAGTTTGGATGTTGCCACACACATACCTACTTGTTAACAAAATTAAGGAAGTTTCCTTTAAAATGATTCATAAATATTATCCTGTCAACCACTATATGAAGAAGTTTAAGGAAAACATCAACTCAAATTGCTCCTTTTGTAATGACCACCCAGAGACAGTGTTGCATCTTTTTTTGGCATTGTATTCATGTAAGGAATCTGTGGCAAGACATCAGTAGATTTATAATTGAACACATTTATGAAAATCTTACACTATTGTGGAGAGATGTACTGCTTGGATTCTTTACCTATGATAGAAATAAGCTGAAACATTATGTCATTCATTTAATTTGGCCAAATTTCATATTCACAAATGTAAATTTACAAACAAAAACACCACATTTTCTTACCATACAAAAATAACTTGAACTAACTGGTCCTTGTGTAATGTGATATTGTACCCCCTAGCCCAATTGTCTACCCCTTTATTAAGCAAGGAGACATGGGCAGGGTTCAATATCTTGCTTGATAAATTAAAAGACACACAGTCCCGTGGGTTCTGGGACCGTGTGAACGGTCCCCTCTGGTAGTCGTTTCTTCTTACCCCGTCGGGTGCGACATCTTGTTGGTGCGCGTGCCTACGGCCACCTCCGCCCTTCCATCGGCCCAGTCTCTCGTTGGATTAAAAAAAAAATGGCACTAGAAGTGGATGAGGCGCTGGTTATAGAGCGTTGGTCAGACTGGGGTGGATAGAAGTAAGCGGCATCCCTCCTGCGTCTGTCATGGAGAGGAGGAGCAGGACCTTTTGTCAGGGTTTCTCCAGAAGTAGACTTTGTCCTCGGCCTCGTCTTTTTTGTCTTGGTTGAATTTAAGTTCCTTTATTTCTGTAGACAACTTGTCCTGGAGCACTTGGTTAGTTTATCAGTTCATTGAATATGCCATCATCATGCAGAGCTGTGCGTTAGTTCAGCACTGGAAGACAGACTGCATCAGTGAGACGTACGACAAGGCAGAGCGGAAGATCTCGTTCAAGATGGATTCGTTCTACAGGACTCGTATGCCAACATGCCGTTCCACAGCTGGGAGCTCAGACCACTGGGCCAGGTCTCTGCCCTGCTCACCATCACGGCAAGAACTCACAATCTGTCATGCTCCGTCTCCTCCATAAACTCAGGGTGCGTCTCAGTCTAAAATGGCTTACTTTATTCATGAACATTCCTCAGTGATTCATATCAGGGGAAACAGTATTGTGGAAATCGAGCCAATGTTTTCAGTGGTAATGAAGGAAACAAGGCTATTATTGTATCTAGGCATTGCCCAAATCCATGACATAACACATCCAGACTCCTTGCTCCGCTCTCTGACAGGGCAGCAAGTTTATGCTCCAGTCAGACCAGGAGAGAGGACTGAACCACATCCTGGGCCAGTGGATGAGTCCTTCTGGACTGCAGAAAGCCATGGTCAGCGCCGGGGTCACATCTTCGTCAACCAATACTCTGACAAATGTGTCAGCGTAAATGCAAAGGTGAGTGCCATCAACCTGCATACTGTGGATTAGATGATGAATGTTACACAAAGCAATGTGGGCACACAATTCATGTTGCTTGTAACACCGTTGAACCTGTATAGCTTTTTGCAACAAAAACATATTAGCAACTCATGGGAAACCTACAGCGGATTGCTAGATTGGAGTGTGAAACGTCTCATGCAGTATTCTTCTCCCTTGTAAGACCCTCTGTCAAAAAAAATGTGCAACAAATCAACTCTTGGAACTGAAAATCCTGTTAGGCTTAAATGGTGTCGAGTTGAAAAGCTTGTGTCATAACATTAACCTTTTCTCCAGGACCCTCTGATAGAACACGCGGTGTATGAACAGATGGCGCTGCTCTCCTCTGCCTTCTCCTGGAGCCAGTGGAACACAGTGTGGCCAGGAGCATCTGGTGCTGCAGGTACACACACACACACACTGCTTAAACACAAACACATCCTCTGTCACACACACACAGAATGAGGAAGAGTCCTTGGATAGAGGACCTTCCCAGATAGTAACAGAAGTAGCTTCAGAATCAGGAACAAGGAAAGAGCTCCAGTGCATATAGGGGAAACATTGAGCTGGTTGACTGGACAACTAGATTTGATTGAGATTCACCTCTGATACTGACATTACCCTGCACCTGCATAGTACTTTGTCCATGCAGATGGACAGGATATTTACCGTACTATTGGCACCTTCTCTCCAAAGTATGTGAGCATCTAGCAGCCATCCCAGTGTCGTCGTGGTGTGTGTGTCGTATGTGTGCAATAGGATTAACCTCTCTCCCAGGTGTGTGAGCACCTAGACCCAGTCCGAGAGGACTTGTGGTGCGTGTACCTACTGGGGGCTCGGAGGTGGCTGAGGAGCAAGGAACACAGGGAGGCATTCTCTCCAGAGCTGGACCCCGGCAGCAAGTTCCACTCTACCTTCCTGCACATGCTCCGAGACGGCATGTCCCGCGCCGGACAGGTGCGACGCTCTCACCACCTGTTCGTCGATGCCGTGCAGACTGCTGTGTGCCACACGGCCTCTCACATACTCCTGACTACAGTAGATACTAGACCCCCAAGCTCTATGTAGGAGTAGGCAACAACCACAGATCTAGGATCAGATTTGACTATTCCCAATCATAACTTTAATCAGTAGGGGGAATATATATTTATCTGATCTTGTATCAGAGGTTAGAGGCAACTTCAACCTACTCTGTGCAGAACACCGTGGGTATGACAGACTGCTCACTGTGAACTTTAACCCTTACAACAGATGGACCCTCATGTAAAACCACAAAGCTTATTTGTGTAGAATAAAGTTCCTTTATTGTGTAAAGTTTGACTCCCCCTCTTTGGAACATACAAAAGTGGATTAATTTCATAAGTGAGCACTTAAAGAAGTAGAGTAAAAACCATTTGTTTGAGTTTGTAACAAAACGCTGGTTATAAACAAAAACAGATGCAGTATAATAGATATTCATATCCCCACACAGTGTAATGCTGTCAAACGATAAATTAAACATAAAAATGGCAGTGTATTACCAAGGTTCATAAATGTAATAAAAAACAACTATTTCACCTACAACAAATGAATGCTAAATAATTCTTAATGGTGGCCTCTTCAGGCAACCGCAAATGCCATAGATTCAGAAGTCTACTATGAAATGTGTTTTAAAAAGCAAAAACTGCTAAATCCACAGTCCATGAGCAAGCATGTTGATGGACCAACAAACGCTCAAAAAGGTGTGACGTAATTGGATAGCATGCGCTGAAGTCCATTACATGATTGGACAGCCCAACGCTGGTGTCATCCTTGACTTGATTGGACAACATTGTGCCCACATATACAACGGCCAATAACATTACCATCTCCCTTCCGTAACTGTGTGGCAGAATGTCTCCGGGCACCAATAGCAAATTGGAAGTCAGTGTTCAGAAACTCCAGTACCAACACACCGACTGCGTCGGTCTTCAAGTGCTCTTTCTTCACACACTAACTAGTCTAACACACGTGATGGTTCAAGTTACAGAAGACCTTCCAGGGGTTGACCACAGCCAGATGCCTGCCCGTCCATCTCTGTCTGTTGGGGCCACAGCCCCTCTAAACCGGTGGCTGTCCGTTGTGCCTCAGCCCTGTGTAGGGCCACAGGAGCTGCTGGATGGTCACCCAGGAGTCCCCTGTCCCCACGGGCGCTGCGTCCACGGCTGGCTGCAGCACCAGGCTGGCTAGGAGGGCCAGGAGGCCTGCTAGGACCACTACTAGGGCCAGCCACAGCCACAGTCCCCGGGACCCACTGGCTGCAGACGCAGGCTGGGAGGAGTAGCCTGAACCCGGGGCTGCTGCAGCCTGCTCTGCCAGAATGGGACTGGAGAGAGAGAAGGAAAGAGAAGATTTAGAATGGATGACAAAATAAGATTTAGCCTGGGTTAGGTGAAGCGAAGTTGATGTCTGGATGAGACAGTCAGTCTGCTTTAGCCAGCTGGTCGTCTGTCCGTATTCCCAAAGCAGTGATGTAGCGATGCAGAAACAGACTGGTGCCTAGGCTAATTTAGGATGGCGTTAGCAGCGTGGACTGACCACCACTTTTAAAGCGCTCTATGTAGCACACACCTGGTACACAGACAATAGAAAAACAGCACTAAAGCACTGCAGCATGTTGAGCGGCGAGGCAATGCATGTCTCACATACACTCTCCAGGGCACGCACGCGCACACACACCAGTTCTCCTGATGGGAATGGATGGAAGAGATTAGAGCTGCAGGAGAGTTCGTTTGAAGCAGAAACACTGAACCGAGACCCTCACCACAACCACACATCCAGAGACTGCCCGGGCTCAGAGACCAAGGGCCAGATTCACAAAGCATTCGCTCTAGACCAGGTATATTGTTTACACCCGTCTTTCTGCTCAGTCAATCTGGACCAGAGTCTGCTCCCTGGACCTAAAGCAGCACAGCCTGGAAGCCAGATGGGCTTATGATTTAACCAACTGCTTTACATTTGTCAAGCAGTTGGCTGAAGCAGAAAACAGACAGGAATCCAGGCTACAGCATCTAGAACCCTTTTCACACTACTGAGCTAAGCTGAGCTGTACTGCTCTGGCCTCGTTACGCATCCACGGTAGTTGGCAAAAAAAAAACTTATCTGAGCCAGCACAGTACAGTATGATTCAAGTGGGCACGATGGTGTGAAAAGTATATAAGCCTCAGGAGCAGCAGAGAAGCGAAACACTAGTGGTTGGTTCACTACTAACGTCTTGTTGGGCATAATCAGGGCGGTGATTTTGTTGCCCAGCTCAGTGAGACTGGACTTCCTCTGAACGGGCACTTCCCTCCTCTCCTCATCTGAAGGGGAGTCTGTGTCGTAGGCAGGCCTGTGGGACAGTGTGGGCATGCACGGTTCACATACACACATAGACACTCTAATGCATGTCTCACACACACACTTGTTTAACACAACACACACATTTTGATACATACCTGCTCAGGGCATGCACACAAAAGCACACAGATACTCTGCAATCAATGTTCCACATGCTCTTGTTATGTACGTAGGTTGTTCTCCTGCTGACTACGTATAACTACAGACTTGTTACATACATACAGTACATGGTTGGGCAAATTAAATGGGCACATCATGCAGAATGTTTGTTTTCAGGTTGAGGTCAAGTGCGACACGCGCGTGTGCTTCTGACACACAGCTGATATCAGCACTTACCCCTTCATCAGCATCACGAGTGAGGGCTCGTCAGTCTCAACCCAAGCCCCGGAGCTAACAAAGCGCTTTAGCGGAGGACGCCCCGTGCTCTTCCCTGTCACATTCCTGTAACCGTGCCACATACATACACAATCCACACGTCACAGTCCACACTACACCGAACACAGACTACACAGCCCGCAAGTCATGTTTTAACAAAAGGCCCCTAAGATGGAAATGTCTTCCTCAGAAATCCGGATGGTGTTTGTTTTGCAAAACAGGATCACAGGGTGCGTTTAAATATTCTTCAACCACTCCCTATTTCCCCCACACAGTGCTGTAGTCTACCTACCAGGGAGATCTGCGGGTGAGTCTCTCCACTTCCGTCTCTGTGGTGTCCTGTTCCTTATTGGGCCTGTCATAGTGCATGGGTCCCCCTCCCCCACCGGATCGGGGGATAGCTGCTATGCTGACCCGTCGGGCTGATGCCTGAGGAAAGGAGGAATAGGGTAACAATACAAGACATTGTACAGATGCACAGACAGTGACTAAAACAGCAGCACATCATATACACTGAACCTAAACTGACCTACCTTATAGTACGTTGATCCAGATTGTTTCTTGCCTCTGAAATCATCTGAAGGAAACATATTCAGTATTAGAAAGAAACATAAGATAGAGGTGTGTGTGTGTGTGTGTGTGTGTGTGTGTGTGTGTGTGTGTTCCTCACCGGAGTGTGTTCCTCCAGAGTGGGATCCGAAGGACCTCTCGTTCTGCAGCATGTTCTCTCTCAGCTCAGTGAGCTCAGCATGTTCCTTAGTGTACATCCTCCTCAGGTTCTCTACATGCTGGATCATTATCTCTACTGCCTTGCCTGTACGAGACTCCTGGAGGGGGAGAGAGAGACATCACACAGACGCCAACCTACACCGTCTACCTAGATGACTCTCCTTAAAAAGAGGGGAGAGAGGGGGACAAATCACGCAATTAAATTGTACTGTACCTGGTGTATGGCGCCCAGCATCTCTGAGCGACTGGACACTCTGGTCATGGACTGGATGAGGATGTCCAGGTTCTTCTGAAGTCTCTGGATGATCTCCATAGACTGGTTATCATCCTCACACAGAGGGGCCAGGGCCTGGGAAGAGCAGACACGAGGAAGGTAAAAAAGGAAATTGTATACCCCTCTCACCTGTAGCAGGTCCTGACAGCTACATTTGGACACCTCGCTCCTTTGTCTCCCTCTTCAACCTCTCCCTTCTCCCCAGTCCCTCCCTCTCTTAAACCTCTTGCCTGTAGTAGTCCCTGGCAACTGGACACCTCCCTCCGGACGTTCTCCTCGGCCAGGTCCCGTGACCTCTCCTCCAGCCTCAGCCTCTTCTCCAGGGTGAACAGGTCACACTTAAAGCCCAGGGACAGGCGCTGGAATTCCGTCTTGACAGATAGACAACACAGCCTTAGCTCTATGATGGTACATCCAGAGAGATAATCAAGAGAAAGAAAATGTTGGAAAGCTTACCACTACCTCAATCTCCTTGTCGTTAGGGGACAGGCTGCAATGAGGAAAACAGAGTGAGTATCACAGTATCTGTCACTAGAAAACAGCTATGAGTGTCACAGTACCTGAGAGCATTTATATTATCATCTTGCAATGCATCTCTAAAATATGAGGTATTGTACTGTATTGTTGAGTTGCCTACCTGCTTCTGTCGCCGACGGTTGAGTCCTCAGAAACAACAGAGGTTTCAACTGGTATGAGACACAGAAACACAGAGAGAGCGAGAGAAAGAGGTTCATGGTTTAAAATATCGAAACATTGGTCTTGCTATTGATCTCTCTTTTACAATAGAAAGAGATAGATTAAAAAAAACTATAATCGACCACACAATGTGACAATTGAATTTTGACTTCAGTCAGTAATTAGACTTATACTATCATCAAAATATTAGGAACATTCTCAGGTGAGGTATCTGGTGTTAACTCACCATCCTTCTCTGTGGTAACACTGGTTTCACTCAGGTCCTCTCGTACCTTCCCTTCCTCGATGACATCCATACTGTGAGACAGCTCCTGGATGATTGTGGTGAACGTTACACACTCCGTACACACACACACACACACACACACACACACACTCTTCCCGGTCTCGCTGCTATCCTCCGCCTCAGACACACACGATTCTAACAGACTGTATCCAGGAACCAATGTCACATTGTACAGATCTAGCTAGGTATACTGTAGGACCATCATACAGCCAGAGCGCTGTGAAGTGCTTCCCTGTGTAGATAAGCAGAGCCGACTAAAGTGAAAGAATGTTCACTCCCACACAAGGCAGGAAAGACAACATTTTCTCAATAAGTCACAAGGTCATGATACTATTTATGCAATGTTCTCACTATCACAGAGCTCTCATCTCAAATGATTTGTGCACTACTTTTGATCAGAACCCCTTGTAGTGCACTAGGGATTAGGGTGCCATTTGAGACAGGGAGCCATATATCATTAAATAGACAGCTCACCAGTTCCTTCTTGAACTTGCTCCTGAGAACCAGGGAGTCAATTTTGGCTCCTGAGTGGTCAGGCGTCGTAGCATCCCTTGGACCCTGTGATGGGTCAGTGGGCGCAACATTCAGTCCATCCATGGTCTGAGAGCCTCCATCCTCTGCCAGACTGACTGTCCCTGTAGAGACAGTGAAAGGAGTGTTACACACACACAATCTCCCTCACACACAATGTTGGCAGGAGGCCATAGCTCTTCTATTTCCTCCTACCTGCCAAGTCCACTTCCACTGTAGGCACCTGCACCACTGACTCCTGTATGCCCTCCTCCTCCTCCTCTAGTACTGGTAACAGGCTGGTACTGGAACACACACACGAGAGCGCTGCAGCAATTCCACCATGCCAAAACAATTGCACATCTTGCCTTTATCACTACCGTGTGCCTCTATCACAACCAAAAGCAAGAGTAATGTTCTAAACAATTCCAAACAAAGCCAACATTAACCTCCTAACAGAAAATACATCTCAGCACATGTCGGAGGAAAGTACACCACTTCCATCATGTAACTAGGACACAACCATGTATACACACACACACACACACACACACTCACCTGTCCTCTGCTAGCACTCTCTCAGCCAGCTGGTCCTGGGTTAGCTTCTGAGAAAGAGCGAGAGAGGTGAGAGATAAATGCAGGTGGCCTTGTAACATACTTTCAGCACCATTTGTCAGAGGAAGTTAACGATTAAAAAGAGAAACACGCGCACAATTGCATACCGTACCTGTCCCATGGCATCAGAATGTTATCTCTGCTCTGTACAGTGAATATACAAAGGTGGAATGGAGAATGCTCATTTCTTACATAATGTGCTGGTTGGTGGAGTGCCCTGCAGCGGAGTGTGCGGTGTGTGTGTGTGTGTGTGTCGGGGGCTGCGAGTATGAGTGTTGGACAGAGTAAGTGTGGACAACGCATTTACACTGGCAGGGCAGTAAGTAGTGGGGGCGGTGGAATACAGCACACACACTTCAGCTACGTAAGAGTGGAAGTCACTGACTATATAAAGCTGGACACTTGAGCGCAGGGCTATTATACAACTGGTGGGTCTAATCTTGAATGCTGATTGGTTAAAAGGTAAATGGAACTGTGCATAACAATCAAGAGGAGAATGACACTATAAAACCAACCTCAAATCTCACTGCAAAAACAGATAAAAGGGATCTGGATTGTATGTATTATCTATGAAGCTTTTAAACTCTACACAACCCATGTTTATAAACAAAACGGTTATTCAGAAGGGAGGACACAGGACAATCAAAGACTGTTGCATTTATTCATGCAACAACCGGTCCATGACATTGCTTAAGCAAATACGGTGTTGAAGTCAAGCAGATTTGGACAAATAACACCAGTCTTCGTTTCCTGCCACTGAATAACTGCCAAAGCTGATGTTACTATGTGTCATGAAGTGTTCATAAAGGGATTATAAAGTTTTAAAGTGTGTTCAACCAAGTTTCAGTGCCGGAAATAATGCATATTTAACCCGAGAGTCCCAGGAAATACAGCAAAAATCAGTTGTGCCCATTTAAAGCCAAGATACTAAGCCAGTGATAGTCATTGCGCCACTAGCCTATGTAAAGATTTCACACCAAGTGAAATTGATATTTAGTAATGATAGAGTAACTTGGTTTGCCAATTACATTTTTGTGAATTGCGAAACAGGCCGCTCATACATTCTGAGCGTTATGTTCCTCAATTAATTCAGCATATTTCAGCAGTAGGCGAGGCCTATGCAATGTCAACACAGAGCGCACTCCTGAGTTTTCGAATCATACAGACTTTAACGGCAGTCAAACAAAAGTAAAATGACCAAAGTTGCTAAGCTTGGTAGATAACCTCCAACGAATGGCATAATATCTCCTATTTGGCTAAATCGAGTTGATGATTATACAGATAGCAGGTCAGCTCATGAATAACAGAGAAATTAAGAGAGGAAATTGTAAGGTATCTTAACGGGAACCAATTGTTAAAAATCAAAAAAATCCCATATCTACTCTCATACCATTTGCTGATCACACATTCTCTACCGAAGCTCTCATATGGGCAGCAATAGGAGACAGCGCAGAGAAGCCTGGGAAATTTTAAAACGGTATTTTGACACTCATGAGACGTGCTTTAATAATGAAACTGATGATAACTTAAACTGCATTCCGTTCTCTGTGTGCAGTCCGGCAGTGTCAATTATGTGCGTGATTTGAATTGATGGCGACTTTGTGTTTAGTAAATATGTTTGGCAAAAAAAAAATTGCACGGAAGCCAATCTGCTGCTGCACATGTATATTTTGTGGAATTGCGTTAGTGCGACATTGGGGGAAAATATTGTAATGTCCTGGGTTTTGTCATATTTTGTTTTCTGGAAATGTGAAGAGTGAGACAGTCCTGGGATCCTGGTTATCGTTGTTAATTGGGTTTTAAAAACTCACATAAGTCAAACTGTTGATTACTGGCCTACAAAGAGATACATAATAATAATAATAATAATAGGGTGGGTGCTTATTTCTCCTGTGTTTTTCTCCCCAAGACACACTCAGAGAGTTGGGTCAAGGTCAGGCATCATTGGCTACCCTTGAGCAATTAGGGTTTACTGCCTTGCTCAAGGGCACAGACAGATTTTTCACCTCCTGGCCCAACGCTCTAACCGCTAGGCTACCTGCTCTCCAGTTTACCAAACTGACAGACAGATCCAGCTCTAACCGCTAGGCTACCTGCTCTCCAGTTTACCAAACTGACAGACAGATCCAGCTCTAACCGCTAGGCTACCTGCTCTCTCACTACTCTCCAGTCTACCAAACTGACAGACAGATCCAGCTCTAACCGCTAGGCTACCTGCTCTCTCACTACTCTCCAGTCTACCAAACTGACAGACAGATCCAGCTCTAACCGCTAGGCTACCTGCTCTCTCACTACTCTCCAGTCTACCAAACTGACAGACAGATCCAGCTCTAACCGCTAGGCTACCTGCTCTCTCACTACTCTCCAGTCTACCAAACTGACAGACAGATCCAGCTCTAACCGCTAGGCTACCTGCTCTCTCACTACTCTCCAGTCTACCAAACTGACAGACAGATCCAGCTCTAACCGCTAGGCTACCTGCTCTCCAGTCTACCAAACTGACAGACAGATCCAGCTATAACTGCTTGCTAATCCTCGCCACAGACAGAAGAAACTTGCACTCTCAACTCGATTAGAAGGCATTTGTTCGCTCCCCCTGGAAACATTTCTCACAGGAGTGCCACTCCGCTGTGCCTACACAGAGCAGGAGACTGGAATAACAGAAATAGCATGTCTGTCTCTGTGGATTGAATCACAGCTAGCCCCTGTAACAAGACTGAAATAACCAAACACAAACCGGCTCAGAAAATATAGAGAAAGGTTTACAGTAGACTACACAATGGTATACACGTAAACATAAAGACTGCATTATTACACAGACATAACATATGTGCACAATCTGGAGCTAGGAACCAAATAAGCCATACTTGCCTCCCTTGGCAAAGTGTACAGTGCAGTGGTGCAGTGAAGCAATTGGGGCAGAATACTCACACAGGAGTTAGGGACCATGGTCCTCCTCCACCCTAACCCCCTCCTCTCTGGGCACAGCCCTCAGCCAACCAGCCCCTGTCCATACCCCTCCATCCCATCCACAACACAGCACCACTCAGCCCAACCAGGAAGAGAATGAACAGAGAGAGTAAAAGACAGAGAGAGGGAAAGAGCGAGCGATAGAAAAGGGGAAGTCAAGAGGAGAGAGATGGTGTCACAGTGGCTGTGACTGTCAATGAAGGAAGTTAGTTTTCCCATCATTGTGCCATCAGTAAAATACTTCCTGTATATTGTACTGACCTGCGCGTCACTCATATTGGTTGAGGTGATGTTGTCCTCTCCTTTTCCTCTTTCACTGCCATCTGTCTGCTGGGGGCTGACCCAGAGAGAAAAGGTGAAAGGTCAGTGTATCAGTGTCGCTTGGAGCCCAACCAGAGAAATTATAAATGTTTTGGTGGGTGTTTATCTCTCTCAGATAGTAGGAAGCAGCTGGGGTCACTGACTGTGACTGCACCAACCTATGCCCCAGCCCCGATTACAGGTGCATCGTGGGTATGCAAAGTATCGCTAAAGGGGCCCAATTACACAGCCAACATTTCCATCCTCACAGCTTGGAAAACACTAATTTGACTGGCAAATGTGTCCAGAGGAAGAGAAGCGTGCTACAGTGCACTCACATACACCGAAACTACAACTGTACAGTAAAAGCCACTGAGAGCTCTGTTCTCACCTTCCAGTCAGTAAAATGGTCTCATCCATCACAGGGTAAGTGCAGCTGGGAGATACCTTCTCAGCCAGCCTGGGGGGTGGACTGTTCCCAGCAGTGACAGTCCTGTCGTGTTCTGGTGAGCCAGGCTGAGGTGTGTCTTGAAGAAGAGGCACTATGGTGTCAGGGCTCATTGTATCTGGACAAAAGGATGAGTAGGAGTCATAAGTGAAATGGCATTGGAGAGGGCCATCCAACTGAATGCATGAAGAGTAATACTAATTTGCTGTAGTTGCAGGCTAGAGTGAGTCAGGGATTGCATGGTGCAGAGAGAGAAAGACTGATCAGAGGGGAAGAAGAGAGAGAGTTATGGGGACAGAGTTGGTCTTACCCAATAGAGAAGAGTGGGAGGGAGGGAGTGGATGCTCCTCGGTGTCAACAGCCTGCTGGTGGGTGTCCTCAGGCCCAAAGCATTCTGGTAGTTTGGCACCCTGAGGCACAACACATACAGATAATAATAAAAAAAAGAAAGAGTATGAATATGATAAACAGACGAGCATCAATACATAACAGCCACCTGTCCATTCAGTTAATGTGAAAGGATGCAGCGATAGACTGGCAAGCAACGATGCCTTTGCTTACCCAACAACAAACCATAGAAAAACAACCTCATATCACCTCTGTGTCAGTGTGAGTCACCGTCCATTCCCTATCGATCCGATTAAGTAAGAAAGCTTGACTTCAGAAGATGAGCCATTCTGTTTTGTCTATCTAGAACTAATGACATGAGCAAATAAGTCCATTTGGTAGTCAAATAAAAGCAAGGTTGTATGAGTTATGTCAAGTGGGAGGAAAGTAAAAAGTATGAGAGAGGAAGATGGAAGGAAAGAGTGTGTTCCAGCCTAGATTGGTACATGTCCTGTTGTCTATTCACAGAGGTGTGGTTAACACTTCTGCTCCTGTTCCAATACTCTTAAAATGCTTCCTTCCTGTGTTCCTTCCTTGGAGTGGTCACTGATCAGACATGACAGGACTGGTAAAAGCTACACAAAAGTGACCAGGATAGATAAGTGATTCATTCAAGGAAGAGGTGCGGGAAGGATGCATGTTCAAAGTATTTGAATGGGGCCTAGGACCGTTTCCCCTTTTCCTGCCCACCAGCACCAAAGGAAGAAGTGGCCTCTTAAAACTGCCATCATCATCACCACATACGGTCACATGCACTCCGACGACTACGTACATCTACATACTAGAAGGAACATCCCCATTCAAAGCAATGTTCCAAGGTGGGGTTGTACTCAAATGAACACCCATTATTTTATATGACTAACAACCACCAGTCAAATCTTAACAGCGACAGAGCTGTGTTCCTTTCGCAAAACGCATGACGAGGGCAACCCCCCCAAAACGTGCCTTTTTTGATATGGTTCTATAGTTCAGTCTTTTAAGTCTGGAGTGGATAACCACCAAACTAATCCAGAGAAAAGCTTAAAGCACACTGACACAGTAAGAGTACATACACAGTAATACGTTTTAAAGACTGCCATCTACCTGTGGGGATAGACAGTGACCAGAGGGTGAACAGTCTGTTGACGCTGTGGTTTCTGAGAGAAAAAGGCAGAGAGGGGGGTAGAGAGAGGGAGGGAGGGGGAGAGAGAGACAGGAAGGAAGAAGAAAAGCTAATTAGTTAAAGTTGAAAAATCATCTCCGTGATATTCAGCTGGGGTCACTGGTCAAACTAAGCCCCACCCACTACCATCTTAGACCATAATATTAGACCAATAAACTCCCTGTCTGTGTTAGAGTGGGTTTCGAGGCAGTAATAACCACATTCTTTGGGTTCTGGCAGCCAGTGATGCAGAGAGACCACTGGGGATTACTGAACACTTCCACTAGGTTTGGATGACTTTAACACCTGGCCATAGAAGGCTGGGGCCTGGAAGACTTGCCAGCGAACAGCTACACACACACACACACACACACACACAAGGCTGGGCCGTCTAGGGGCTTTTAACCAGGACACACACACAGGTCCCTAGCTGGAGACCCTGGCCATCTATGGCTGTCCTTGCCACAAACCCCAGAGGGCTGGGTGGGTGTCTGGGCCGGATTCTTCAAGGGTGGCTGAGTGCTCTGTGACTCCAGGGATTACAGGGGTAATCCACACAGGCTTTTGACAGACTCACTAGCCCAGAACCATAGAGAAAGACCTTACAGGAACTCCTGTAAACTCACTAAAATACAGCCCAATATGGAGTTATAATAGGATATCATCATCATTACTAATCTGTGGAATCCTACTCACCTCTCAGATCCTCTCCCTCCGTCTGGTCGGGTTCACTTTTTTCCGAGAGAGGAGAGAGAAGGGAGATCCCCCTTAGTCCCCCCTCCTGTCCCTCTCCCCCCACCACGGTCCACCTCTCCCCCACCTCCCCCTCCTCCCCCTCTCCAGGCTGATCCCCTCTCTCCATCAGTCTGTCCTCGTCCGTCCTCCCGTCCGTCGGGCCAGTCTCCTGACTCTTGAAGTCCCTGTACGTCTCCACCCCCTCGTTCTTCAGGAAGTCTTGGAGGACAAACTCCTCGTCCCAGTCCAGGTCCTCCCCAGCCTGACAAAGTAAATAAGCTGAATTAAAACCTGCTCAGGGAATTGATGTAAGGTCAATCAATCCAATCTATTTCTAAAGCATTTTTCACATCAGAAGTTGTCAGAGGTTTTCCAGTAACTCTGCCTAGACACTAAAGAGCACGTAGAAGCACGGCAGTGCAGGAAAAACTGTCTAAAAAGGTTCAAGAATACAAAACCGATTGAATAGAATTGAACCTCAGATCACATCAGGAGCAAAACAAACAGTACGATAAAGTTAACTTGTTAATTCAATGTGTCAATGTTTTAATAGCATCTGTCCCTATTTAAATAAATGATAGACATATACATAGAATGGAGCCTGTTCAATGTGCTAATGTGATGTTTCAGAGTTTAACAGCAAATCAAACATGGAGTACGATGAAGTGACATTTTCCCTGAATGCTGATCAAAGATTAGTTGAGTTTCTCCTCCCTAATAGTTAAGTTTGGGAAGAGGGTAAACTGATCTTAGACCTGTGCCTATGGGCGATAATAGACAATAAAGGCACTCCCAAAATAACATCACAGAATAGGACAGAGATGAACACAGAATATTCTTTCCTGATCAGAAAGTGTGCAAAGTGTCCACACAGCCTCCCACTCCATCCTTTAGCATCTCTATTAAACAGCCTCTCCATCTGGATGGAAAACATACTCCAAAGTTACACAACTATTCACCATCTGAATTAGAGTTCTGTTCTCTGCTATGTTCCATGGCTCTCAATGCCCGTGTCCTAACAGTAGCCCAATATCCACTATACCCGACATCTTTCTCCCATACAAGTGGAGTGAAACGCTGACCTTTTCCTTTCTTCCTACAACAAGATATTCTAGACATTCAAAAGCTACATGCCATCTGTGGCGCACAGGGGACACCACCTCTTCCCTCACGTCTCCCCATCCCTCAATTTGTCCTACCTGTGGATCATCAGGGTCAGGTGTTTCACAGCTAGCCTCACTGCTGTCCTGTCTACCTCGTCCCTCCCTCCATCTCTGTATCCCTCCCTCTCCCTCCTACCTGTGGGTCCTCGTCGGGGGTCTGGCAGCTGGCCTCACTGCTGTCCTGTCTACCTCGTCCCTCCCTCCATCTCTGTATCCCTCCCTCTCCCTCCTACCTGTGGGTCCTCGTCGGGGGTCTGGCAGCTAGCCTCACTGCTGTCCTGTCTACCTCGTCCCTCCCTCCATCTCTGTATCCCTCCCTCTCCCTCCTACCTGTGGGTCCTCGTCGGGGGTCTGGCAGCTGGCCTCCCTGCTGTCCCCCGGGGTATTTAGCTGGTCCAACTCTTCACGCAGCTGCTGTTTCTGATTCTCCTGCTCCTGAACCCTGCACGGACGGACCCACGTAAATTACACACATATTTACACAGACAGACACGTAAAGCAACACCCCCCCCCCCCCCCCATCCATCTACCCTAAAGTCAACAATAAAATGGTCACTAGCCACAAATACTTCTGAAACCATGGCAATCATGCATCCAGTGACTACAAAGCAAATGAACAGATTCATCACTCTCACCCAGCCCATTGACAGCGTAGTGAAGGGTCCATAACATAACATACTGTACCCAATCCGCAGGCCCATGCAGTGTCCCATGCTGCTGTTGCCCAGCCTGTACTAGGATGATAGGAGCTCTGGAGAGCCCCTAACTCCCAGTATCGGACAGCTCCTAACACCCAGTCCAAGAGTAGTCCAGAGTAGTTTAGAGGGCCTGTGCACAGCTGGCTAGCCCAGACAACGTTCCCACAGCCTGGCCTGATAACGGCCCCCCTCCCCCTTTTATCCTCCAGAGCAGGGCGGCAGTGTGGAACGGGCCCACGTGGCAATGAGGCAGCTACAGACAGAGAGCCATTCTGGGCCAGGACCCAACCACTACTTAGACAGGTTAGAGGTCACCCAGTCAGACCCAGAGCACAGAGACTTCAGGAGAGCAGAGGGAAGCAGACAAATATGACCAGATTCCTCCCTAGATCCCTCCTGCCACAGGGTCTGTAGTATCATAGACAATGACAGCCCCTCCCTCCACACTGTAACCCTCTCTTATACAAGACCCACAAAACCTACTTGACCAGTGAGAGAAGAGCAGCACCAGTTCCTCTTGACCCTCACTTCCAACAGGCGTGCACACACACACACTCAACCCCCACTCACCTGACCGACAGGTGTAGTATCTCAGTGCGGGACCTCCTTATGTTGCTGGCCATCTTGATCAGTTCTTTCTCCAGGGAGTCAGTGTACTGGTCCAACTGCTCCAGGCTGAGGTCCCACTCTGTCCTCCTCTGATCCAGCTCAGACTGCACCGCCTGGGGGGGAGAAAGGGCAGGGAGTCAGCCTCTTCCTGGAGCTGCTGGGTCTCCGGCAGTCAGACCGATAGTCTATCCAGCAGTACTAGACATACAGTAAAGTGTGTCCATCTCTTAGTCACAGTCAGTGACACTACTGCACTCACTCTTTACTCAAGAAGAATGTTTACTGTGGACGTGTCTGACGAATGCAGATTGGAGAGAGAAAGGAGGTGGGAGAGAGGAAAGGGAGTGAATAGAGTGACAGGGAGGGAGAGAGGGGGAATGAAAGAGAGAGACAGAGGGAGGTGACAAAGAGAACGAGAGAGCAGGGAGAGCGCGCATGTGTGTGTGTGTGTGTGTGTTGAGAGAGAGACTGCATTTACGCTACAGCACACTAAGCCGCACAGCATTAATATGCATTGATGGGCTAGAGATAGTTATATAACATTGGAGATTAGGGATCTCTTGAGAAGAGAGAGAGAATGGCCATATTATGTAATCCTATAAAAACTACGAGCAGAGAGAGTCCTATTCAGCTCAAACTCCTCCCTACATTGAACTCAGTAGGGTGCATCTCAATAGCCTAATTGCTCTTTTCCTTGTCTCATTTCCTGTATCTGCATTCTGCACTGATCTGAAAGAACAGGATAAGTGAAAAGCAATATGATGGAGAACCAAAATGAATTTGCTCTCTTCTCTTGCATCTCTGAACCTAGAGAAACACCAACCTCCGCTTTGGTACACATATTTGACCCCCAGCATGCCTACGCACAGACACAAACACCTACACACACCGGAGAATATGGAGAGTTCTCTGGTACAGAGTGACTCAGTAACACTGGGCTAGATAGTGGGTTGATACAGCCACTCTAATGGTTCTCTAGTGTGTGTGTGTGTGAGTGTGTGCGCGCGCACGAGAGAGAGAGAGAGATCAAGATAGTGTGTGGGTGTGTATGCCCCTCACCTGCAGTCTGGGGTCTTTACTAGCCCCTGGTCCTCCATAGTGGTGTATGAGTCCTCTGAGTGTTGACAAGATGGAGAGGCCCTCGTCCTTAAAATCGCTCTTCTGAAAACAAACAGAAAAACAATGAATGTGTTTCAGGCGTAACTACTTTAAGTACTAATCAAATTCAATTTGCTATGGAAGAAAATTAGTAATGCATCTACACCACATAGTCAAAGAACAATGACATCATAGATGCACAAAAAGTTGTTTTCTCCATGCACACTGCTTTTAAAATGTGTGCTGGTTAGATACCAGTCCCTGCATAGTGTATTGAGTGCATAATTAGGACCGTAAGGGCTGAAGATATCTAATGAATTATCAGGACTGCTGTATCTATAGTGTATAATTGGGACAATGTCTGCTGTATCTACTGTATAGAGTACCAGTTTGTTGATGAGGCTCTTGAACTCCAGGGACATCTGGTCAGGTGTGGGGCCCTGCAGGAGCAGTAACACCTCCCTGTCCAGAGTCTCATCTAGCGCAGATGCAAAGCTCAGCGGCGACACACAATCCGCACCCTGGAAATAAAACAACACGACTTGGTCACTAACCCTGAAGCGGATAGGCTGATGGTGTCAGTAAACTATAGCCTAATAGGGTCCCTGGAGCTGATGTTTTGGGTGAATACAGTGGGTTGGTCCTCAAAGGTGTGAGCGTACTCAAACAGAGAGAGTGGGTGTTCAATTCACAGGCCGCAAACATGGAACTAGGGGATATATTTAACTAACCTCCAGAGGTGTTTGAGCAAGGGCCAGTTCTGTCTGCAGGGATCCTGAAGTGCTCTGGTTCAACCTGTACGCCACCGACAGGGAGAGACCTGCACTGCAAGAGGGAGAGCGAGGGAGCGAGAGAGAGAGGGAACGAGAATGCAGAGAGAATGAGAACGAAAAAAAATGAACGTCATCCCACTCCACAGAGAAAAGACTGCTTCACGGCAGAAAGAGAGAGAGAGCAAACCAAACAGAACAAACTACAAAAGATAAAAGGACAGAGAGAATACACAGCATTCCCCAATCCTGCTACTAGAACAGTCAAGGCGCCATCTCTAGTACAGTGTACTTACACTGCCATGTCTGGCTGCATCATGTGCATCTGTCTCTCCAGCTTGGTCTTGTCTGCTCTCAACAGCTGTCAGAGACAACAGACATCAAACACGGTTAGATAACAACACTACTGCTGCAGCTAATACATGTTCACTGCAGCTGACAGAGACAGAAAGACATGGATATCCATAGTGCTCTGCTGAGAGAGACAGAAATACTTTTTATACCCCGTTTTCACCCCAATTCCGTGGTATCCAATTGGTTGTTACAGTCTTGTTTCATCGCTGCAATTCCCGTACGGAATCGGGAGAGACGAAGGTTCGAGAGCCATGCGTCCTCCGAAACACAACCCAACCAAGCTGCACTGCTTCTTAAAACAATGCCCACTTAACCCAGAAGCATCAATGTGTCGGGGGAAACACTGTGCACCTGGCAACCGTGTCAGCATGCACTGCGCTCGGCCCGCCACAGGAGTCGCTAGTGTGCGATGGGACAAGGACATCCCTGCCGGCCAAACCCTCCCTTAACCCGGACGACGTTGGGCCAATTGTGTGCCGCCCCATAGTTCTCCCTGTCGCGGCCGGCTGCGACAGAGCCTGGACTCGAACCCACAATCTCTAGTGGCACAGCTAGCACTGTGATGCAGTGCCTTAGACCACTGCACCACTCGGGAGGCCTGACAAATACTTTTGCAGAGCTCTCTGGTCAGCAGTTCAGAGCAGTGGGTCACAGTGTTGCCGCTTGTACCCATCCACTCCTTTATGGTCTAGTGCATGGAACTAGGGGCTAAGGGGAGATTTGGGATAGGGTAATGATTTCCAGACAGCCTCCTCACCTCTGTGACCGACGAGTACTCCACCACTGCACCCTTCAGCTCCTCAATCTGTCTGCACTTCTGTAGAGGGGCGACAACATGACAGCAATATTCTTGATTTTCATCAACAATATCATATTTCCCCCAGGACAATGTCTCTGAAACGTTCTAAATGTACGGTCATGTGAATGAACAGATCAAAAATGTTAAGATCAAAAGGCTTCCATACCCTGAAGCCTGGGTTATTACTGATCTCAGGAACCCAATCTACAATGTGACTTTCGCTTTGTACAGCCGTGTTACCATGGCGAATGTAGGGGACAGCACGGCTACAACAATGATACAGCTTTATTCATTACTGAACAGATACTGAACAAAAAGTACTACAAAGAAAAGCTTTGTTCTTTATTCAGATGATACTGACCTGGAGTATGAGGGATTCCTTTTCATTCACGACAGCATCGAAGGAATGGTTTTGGACCTGTGGATGAGAGAACAGACACTACACCATGACAGCACTGGCACTCTTCCACAACACAGACAGACCAATCAGAAGCAGGCGTGGGGGATCACTTTGATCCTAAAGGCCAGTTACGTAGGTCCATAGCACTGCACTCCAGGCCTTTTCAGAAGACCATGAAAGGCAAAACAAACATTAACACAACCTTTACTTTACTTCTAGGTGCAGTTGACCAGAAACAGATTACCAAGAAGCATTCTAAACGGAGAACCTTAATTGAAAGTGATTTTTTTTTAGTCGAGAACTAGGCTTAATCTGTTTCCAGGAAACCGCTTTCTAGTTTGCCTACCTTGAATCGCTTATTCCCTCGACGGTACAATAGCTTGTTCACTTTTATTCACTGCAGACACACAACAGTTATGTGGACCCACCTGCAGCTCAGCGTTTAGGTCACACAGTTCAATCATCCTCTTCTGGAGGTCATCCATCTCCATGGTGACCTTGATGTTCTAGTCCAAAGGTAGAGGGGGGTAGGAGGAGGGAGAGATGAGTAATTCTACCCAAAACAAATGGCTTATTTTACCCTACCATGTCACCTAACAGTGGACAAGGTACATTAGACTAGATAGCTATGGAATGGCATTTCCTAAATCGGTGTTTCCCAACCCTGGTCCTCCAGTATTCCCAACAGTACACATTTATATTGTAACACATCGGATTCAACTTGTCAACTAATCATCAAGCCCACAATTAGTTGAATGAGGTGTGTTTGTCAAGGGCTACAACAAAACTGTGTACTGTTGGAGGTACTCGAGGACCAGGGTTGGGAAACACTGTCCTAGATCCTGGAAAAAAAGCAGACAGGAAGTTCCCAGGGGGGTAAGTCCTGCTGCTTTGTTGTTGTTTCGCCCTAGTAGGTACTTAACTGATCAATGACACTGATTGGTCGGAGAGCACAATCCTGATGACTTGCCACTAAATCCATCTCTCATTAAAGGAATGACAACCACATAGAAGCACCTTTTAGATGCCTCCAATTAAATACATGATAAAGTAATGAAATGACCCAAGATCAATGTAGATCTTGCTGAAAGGGGTTCTGTGTGCAGAGAGAAAGGTATCCAGTACAGTACCTCATCCTGAAGACAGCTTATCTTTGCAATCAGACTCTGGTTCTCTCTCTCCTGTTGGGGAGATGTTGGGTTAGTATATGGCTCTGGACATTGTATAGTTAGTTGCATACAGGTAACTGCCAAATGAAACACTGAAACGAGCCAGCTTCAGTGCACCTTGGCATAGATTCTGCAAGTGTCTGGCACACTACTGGAGGGATACGACACCCTTCTTCCACGAGAAATTCCATCATTTGGTGTTTTGTTGGTTGTGGTGGAAAATGCTGTCTCAGGCACTGTTCCAGAATCTCCCTTAAGTGTTCAATTGGGTTGAGATCTGGTAACTGAGATCTTTTTTCTCATTTAACTAGGAAAGTCAGTTAAGAACAAATTCAATGACGGCCTACTGGGGAACAGTGGGTTAACTGCCTTGTTCAGGGGCAGAACGAACCTTGTCAGCTCGGGGATTCGATCCGGCAACCTTTTGGTTACTGGCCCAACGCTCTAACCACTAGGCTACCTGCCATGGCGTATGGTTAACATATTTGTTTCATGCTCATCAAACCATTCAGTGACCGTGCCTTGTGGACCGGGGCATTATCATCCTATGGCAGCATAGCCATGGTAGTCAAAATAATGGCCTGCCCAGCATCTTTATAGATTACCCTAATAGGAACTCAGGAACCACACCTGTGTGGAAGCACCTGTTTTCAATATACACTGAACAAAAATATAAACGCAACATGTAAAGTGTTGGTCCCATGTTTTATGAGCTAAAATAAAAGACCCCATAACATGCTCCATTCACATGCATTTCTCTCAAATGTTGTGCACAAAATTGTTTACATCCCTGTTAGTGAGCATTTCTCTATTGCCAAGGTAATCCATCCAACGGACAGGTGTGGCATATCAAGAAGCTGAATAAACAGCATGGTATTACATAGGTGCACCTTGTGCTGGGGACAATAAAAGGCCACTAAAATGTGCAGTTTTGTCACAACACAATGCCACAGATGTGTCAAGTTGAGGGTGCATGCAATTGGCATGCTGACTGCATCAATGTCCACCAGAGCTTTTGCCAGAGAATTGAATGTTAATTCCTCTACCATAAGCCGCCTCCGTCGTTTTAGATAATTTGGCAGTACGTCCAACCGGCATCACAACCACAGACCACGTGTAACCATGCCAGGTCAGGACCTCCACATCCGGTATTTTTCACCTGCGGGATCGTCTGAGACCAAACACACAGACAGCTAATGAAACTGTGGGTTTGTACAATCGAAGAATGTCTGCACAAACCTTTTCAGGGAAGCTCATTGGAGTGCTCATAGTCCTCACCTGGGTGTTGACCTGACTGCAGTTCGGCGTCGTAACCGACTTTAGTGGGCAAATGCTCACCTTCGATGGCTACTGGAACACTGGAGAAGGGTGCTCTTCACAGATGAATCCCTTTTTCAACTGTACCGGGCAGATGGCAGACAGTATGGCATTGTGTGGGCGAGCGGTTTGCTGACGTCAACATTGTGAACAGAGAGCCCCATGGAGGAGACGGGATTATGCTATGGGCAGGCATACTGTAAGCTATGGACAACAAACACAATTGCATTTTATCGATGGCAATTTCAATGCACAGAGACACCGTTACGAGATCCTGATGCTCATTGTCGTGCCACTCATCAGCCGCCATCACCTCATGTTTCAGCATGATAATGCACGGCCCCATGTCACAAGGATATGTATACAATTCCGGGAAGCTGAACATGTCCAAGTGCTTCCATGGCCTGCATATTCAGACATGTCACCCATTGAGCAAGTTTGGGATGCTCTGGATCGACGAATACAACAGCGTGTTCCAGTTCCCGCCAATATCCAGCAACTTCGCACAGCCATTGAAGAGGAGTGGGACAACATTCCACAATCAACAGCCTGATCAACTCTATGCGAAGGAGATGTGTCTGGCCGCATTAATGGTTGCACACCAGATACCGACTGGTTTTCTGATCCACACCCCTACCTTTTCTTTAAGGTATCTGTGACCAACAGATGCATATCTGTATTCCCAGTCATATGAAATCCATAGATTAGGGCCTAATGAATTTATTTAAAATCGACTGATTTCCTTATATAAACTGTAACTGAGTAAAATCTTTGAAATTGTTGCATGTTGCCTTTTGTTCAGGGTAGATGGTCGAATAGCATGACAGTGAAGATGGTATGTGTATATACACACACCATATGTTTGCTCTGAGCCGAGGCCCTGGCTCTGCCCTCCTCTGTACAGCTTAGACTCATCTTCATCTCCTCCACCTCATCCTTCAGCATCTTCTCATTCTGGGCCAGCTGCTGGCCTCTAAAGGGGGGAGAGAGGGACATTATAATTGGGGATGTGTGTGTGGGGGGCCTAATAGGAGGTTCAATTAAGACAATTGAATAGGAAGATGGGCATTTAAAAACTACACGTGTGACTGCGTGTGTGTGTGTGTGTGTGTGCATCTGTTGGTGTGTGTGTACAATCCTTACAGTCTGGCCTGTGACTTGAGCTCCTCATTCTCCTCTGCTAGTTTCTGGTTATGGTCCTCCATGGTCTCCACGCTCTGCTTAAGCTTCCTCACCTCCTGCTGAAGCTTCTGGTTACTGAACTGCAGGTCGGACACACAGAACACCAGGTCTGACGTCTCACTGGGGAGGAATACACACAACACACAACAGGGTAAAACACGGTTAAAGTCAAATGTAGAATTGGACAACGTCAAGCACGCACACCCGAACATTACTTACAGATCTGCTCGTGACACCTCCCCTCCGAATGCCTCCAGGCTGCCTGAGGTCATGTTGAGCAGGACAGACCTCTTAGCTAACAGAGAGAAGGCAGAGAGAGATGAGTGAGAGAAGGAGAGAAATGATCTATGCTTAGAGAACGAGGGAGAAAATACATTGATTTGATAAAATGAGACAGAAGGAGACGTTCTCTTAAATGGAGAGCAGAGAGAGATAGAGAGAGGGCAACATGGCTACTTGGAGACATCGTACAAGAGAATATCAACTGGAAAAACTTCACGCCTCAGAACAGTCATCCGTTTCTCTGATTAGTCCTCTAATGTCTGTGTCAACTCACCTGACAGGTTGTCTTGGAGTCTGACAGACTACAGTTGAAGTCGGACGTTTACATACACCCATACATTTAAACTCAGTTTTCACAATTCCTGACATTTAATCCTAGTAAAAATTCCCTGTCTTAGGTCAGTTAAGAATGTGAAATGTCAGAATAATAGTAAGAGAATGATTTATTTCAGCTTTTAATTGCTTTCATCACATTCCCAGTGGGTCAGAAGTTTACATACACTCAATTAGTATTTGGTAGCATTGCCTTTAAATTGTTTAACTTGGGTCAAATGTTTTGGGTAGCCTTCCACAAGCTTCCCACAATACGTTGGGTGAATTTTGGCCCATTCCTCCTGACAGAGCTGGTGTAACTGAGTCAGGTTTGTAGGCCTCCTTGCTCGCACACGCTTTTTCAGTTCTGCCCACAAATTTTCTATAGGATTGAGGTCAGGGCTTTGTGATGGCCACTCCAATACCTTGACTTTGTTGTCCTTAAGCCATTTTGCCACAACTTTGGAAGTATGCTTGGGGTCATTGTCTATTTGGAAGACCCATTTGCGACCAAGCTTTAACTTCCTGACTGATGTCTTGAGATGTTGCTTCAATATAGCAACATAATGTTCCCCCCTCATGATGCCATCTATTTTGTGAAGTGCACCAGTCCCTCTTGCAGCAAAGCACCCCCACAACATGATGCTGCCACCACTGTGCTTCACGGTTGGGATGGTGTTCTTCGGCTTGCAAGCCTCCACCTTTTTCCTCCAAACATAACAATGGTCATTATAGCCAAACAGTTCTACTTTTGTTTCATCAGACCAGAGGACATTTCTCCGAAAAGTACGATCTTTGTCCCCATGTGCAGTTGCAAACTGTAGTCTGGCTTTTTTTTTATGGCGGTTTTGGAGCAGTGGCTTCTTCCTTGCTGAGAGGCCTTTCAGGTTATGTCGATATAGGACTCGTTTTACTGTGGATATAGATACTTTTGTACCCGTTTCCTCCAGCATCGTCACAACTTTGCTGTTGTTCTGGGATTGATTTGCACTTCTCGCATCAAAGTACGTTCATCTCTAGGAGACAGAACGCGTCTCCTTTCTGAGCAGTATGACGGCTGCGTGGTCCCGTGTTGTTTATACTTGCGTACTATTGTTTGTACAGATGTACGTGGTACCTTCAGGCATTTGGAAATTGCTCCCAAGGATGAACCAGACTTGTGAGGGCTGATTTCTTTTGATTTTTCCCATGATGTCAAGCAAAGAGGTACTGAGTTTGAAGGTAGGCCTTGAAATACATCCACAGGTACACCTCCAATTGACTCAAATGATGTCAATTAGCCTATCAGAAGCTTCTAAAGCCATGACATCATTTTCTGGAATTTTCCAGGCACAGTCAACTTAGTGTATGTAAACTTCTGACCCACTGGAATTGTGATACACTTATTTATAAGTGAAATAATCTGTCTGTAAATAATTATTGGAAAAATGACTTGTGTCATGTACAAAGTAGATGTCCTAACCGACTTGCCAAAACTATAGTTTGTTAACAAGACATTTGTGGCGTGGTTGAAAAACTAGTTTTAATGACTCCAACCTAAGTGTATGTAAACCTCCGACTTCAACTGTATATGTCTGTGTCAACTCACCTGACAGGTTGTCTCGGAGTCTGACAGACTACATGTCTGTGTCAACTCACCTGACAGGTTGTCTCGGAGTCTGACAGACTACATGTCTGTGTCAACTCACCTGACAGGTTGTCTCGGAGTCTGACAGACTATATGTCTGTGTCAACTCACCTGACAGGTTGTCTCGGAGTCTGACAGACTATATGTCTGTGTCAACTCACCTGACAGGTTGTCTCGGAGTCTGACAGACTCTTGAGTGAGGTCCTCTGGTGTGTCGTCCCTGTGGTTGTGGTCAAAACAAGGAGACAGACACCCAGAAACATGACATTACACAGTCACAATATCACAGGCTTGCTTACACACACAGCCAGGAATGCAGCGGTTTTGTAACGGTTACCACACAAAAGTTACAAAATCTTATCTGATAGACAACAAGCTCGTTGATAAGAATATCCGGCTGCAAAAATTGGTATCCATTTGCCCTTGCGACAGAACAGATGAATTAGAACACAGCACCCTCTACAGACAAAAGTGGGACAAGACGACATGCACTGCTATGTAGCGCACTACATTTGACCAGAGCCCTGGTCAAAAGTAGTGCACTATAAAAGGGAAGAGTGCCATTTGGGGGGGGACACAGAAAACAGCTCCAGTACCCATTCTTTCTGCAGTCATCGATCCACTCCTTCATGATGGCGTGGTAGGTGTCCAGGTCTATGGAGACATCTTTGTGCTCTGGGTCCAGCATATTACACAGTTCCTCCAGCCCGCAGTCTTCAGAACCCCGGCTGGTGGTGTGACGCAGGTAGTCCACGATACAAGACACGTACACCTTACCTGAAGGAGCAGGAGGGGGCCCGGTTACTGTCTTTACCATAGTAATTTACTGGGTTACTGTGGTCAGTCTGTTGAATAGCATGGTAAGGGACCTCGCCAGGCGTCATAGCAATCTCCTTCCTCCGCCTGAGGTTCTTCAGTAACAGCTTTCAGTAAACAAAACTGGACTGTAAAGAGAACCACCCACAGGGAATCTAGAGCCCTTGTACCACGTCACTGACTGCTTCAGAAACAAATAAAAGAAAGCAGACTTGGCTACACCCCAGTGGAGCAAATTATTGACTGCCTTTTTTACAAAACATTATCACAGTGAGTATGAGATTGTGCCTCCTACTGTGTGTGTTCGATACTGTGAGTCTTGATAGAAGAGTGTGTACTTCACAATGTGCTAGATTTGATATTTCCAGTGTACTTCTGTGTTCAGTATATATTTGATACTTTGAAAGTTCAGTACTGTATGTGAGTGAGTACCTCTGCGCTGGGTGTCACAAGCGTGGAAAATGGTGTCTAGTAAATCCTCTTCACAGATCAGACTGACCTCAGCCATCATCTCCTTCCGGTTCTCAGAGGACATGGCTCCTACACACACACACACACACACACACACACACACACACACACACACACACACACACACACACACACACACTTTCTGTAACTGCACTGGCCAATTCATCAACAGACATCAGTGGCCAATAAACATATGACTGTTCTGTCAGTTGCATAACTTTCCTTGAGGCAAGATAATAAAATGTGCATAATGTGTGTGACATAAGAGATGGCAAATGGAAAGGAGTGTGTGAGCGGCCTGAGGAATGCTCTTAAACTCCTGTGATCAATAATCCATCATTGATATCATTGTTCACTGAGAACTGAGCAGTGCTTTCGTAATCCCACAGTGAGTGTGTGTATTCCCCTTACCGTCTCCCGTGGACAGTCTCTTGACAACCAGGGCCGGGTAAGGCAGCTCACTCTGCAGCAGGTTGGCAGTGGAGTCCGAAGAGCAGAAGTTGAGGTTATAGGACAGCAGGCTATGTGCAGGTGTGTGAGTTTGGGACAGAGATGGGGTCCTGTGCCTCTCACTGCCGTCAGACCCTGTCCCCGCCTCAGGCTGAGTAAACTGGGGACCATGAGAGAAGCTAAAAAACGTGTCTCCAGTCTGGACAGTCGGAGTGGAGCAGTTCCTCTGCCATCCTCTCCCTTGCCCTCCTAACCCCAACCCTACTCCTGTGCCCCTCCACTCCCCGGGATTACTGGTGATTGTAAAAGTAGCATTGACTGGGGTTGGGGGGTTCATGGTGGGGTTGACAGAGGTGGAGTTGGGACAGTGGGAGCTCCTGGAAAGCTGGGGTGAACCCTTGGGGGTTAACAGCCCCTCCCTCTCGCGCTTCTTCAGGATGACTTCCAGGTTGCGGCGCAAGCCGGACTGGGGGCTGTCGTAGCTGCTGGAAGTGAATTTTGGGATCTGGAAGGGCGAGGAGGGGTTAACCTCACGGTCGTGCCGCTGGATGGTCTGCAGCTTACGGCAGATGCTGTCAACAGGGTTGTGGCGTTGACGATGTGTCACTCCAAGGTCCATGCTGGAGCAGGGGGTGACAACAGGACAAGAGCTAGAGAGGGGAGAGGCTGTCAATGGAGACCGGCCGTCATTATAAATATTAATTTGTTCTTAATTGACCTGCCTGGTAAAATAAATAATTAAAAAGGAGACGGGCTTAGTGAAAGGAGAGGAATTATACTGATAGTCCATCACACCACATACTTCAAGTTCATCACATTTCAAACATCCAAAATAGAGTATTTACAGTTGTTGATTGAGGTTGTTGTAGTCTATCTTTCTTGTGTTTATTGTGTGTAGACTATAGGGTTATAGTTTTTAAATGGGAGCAACAGAGAACAGCACACCAGCAGTCTACATGGATAAAAATAAGGAGCTTACTTGAGCCACTAACTGAAAGGACACTTATTATTAAATGAAATATTCTGTAATCTAACAAATGTTAATAAAAACATTAAACTAACAAGAGTGATTGTTACCCTAAACTATATTTTGTTGACAAGACAAAAATGTTGTAGCCTTGAGTTATGCAAAATAGGATGACAACGACTACCATGAATGACTGACGCCAATTTTCTTTTCATTTTTTCAATAAATATGAACGACAGACTGTCGTAGTTTATACTTGGATTTTGATGTAGGCTACTAACCTCTCTTTACCGTGTAGCCTATCTTTTGTAAACGTAAATAGTCCTCGTTGAAGTCTCAATTCGCTTGATATAGCCTTCAAAGTCAAACCACACTCGGGAACTCAATCAGAGCGCTTGAGCGACGTGAACGCAATTTGAAAGGGACGAGGTAGATCCCTCATCTAAAACCAAGCCAACACTGACCCTATGTGGCCAATAATATTGTTGCATCCCCATTTGATCACAGACCTACAGACTCACAAGTCGAAAGTCAGTTATTTTGCAGTGTAAAAATTCACAATTGGAGATGTGTGATTGGAGAAAGTGGTAAAAACCAACAAATACAATGCGCCTGCCCTGCCCTGTGTTTTTGTGCATCTTTAGCTAATATTGTTTATGAAGTTGATTACAGTGCCCTGCAGTGGTGTAAAGTACTTACTCGTTGCATTTTGAATGCTTAGCAGGACAGAAAATTATCCAATTCTCACACTTATCAAGAGAACATCCCTGGTCATCCCTACTGCCACTGATCTAGTGAACTCACTAAACACAAATGCTTTGTTTGTAAATTATGTCTGAGTGTTGGAGTGTGACCATGGCTATCTGTAAAAAAAATAAAAAAAATAAAAAATATATATATTACTTTTACTTTTGATACTTAAGTATGTTTTAGCAACTACATATACTTTTTGATACTTAAGTATATTTAAAACCAAATACTTCTAGACTTTTACTCAAGTAGTATTTACTGGGTGACGTTCACGTTTACTTGAGTAATTTTCTATTAAGGTATCTTTACTTTTACTCAAGTATAAGAATTGGGTACTTTTTCCACTACTGCTGCCCTGTGTTCTTTTGTATCTTTAGCTAATAAAGAGACTGCACCCTGTCTTTTGAGTAGAATATAATAGAGCTGAGATAACTTTGAAGAATAGAATATCGTGCCAACTAATGCCAAATCCATGTGCCTATTTTGCAGTAGACATGCTGTGATCCAATGTAAACATCACACTTCAATGTAAGCTAATGGATAACTTTCAAAATGTTACTGTTTATATCAATACAAACATGGTTCTGATGTCTGTGCGATAGGACAATCAATCATTACCAGGGTTATGCATGGAGAAATGTGTTCTAAGAGTGAAGAACAGGTTAGGTCACATCATTTCCTCAGAGAGAGCATAGAGGCTAGTGACGATCTACACCAAAGGCCCATGAACTGGTTGGAATATCTTTTGTACAATACAAGTTCAAATCTCTCACTCTCTCTGACAAAGTGCGTCTCTTCAGACCCATGCTAAGGATTGGCCCCTTTTTTTAAACATTTTGCTTAAAATGACATACCCAAATCTAACTGTCTGTAGCGCAGGCCCTGAAGCAAGGATATGCATATTCTTGGTACCATTTAAAAGGAAACACTTTGAAGTTTGTAGAAATGTTAAATTAATGTAGGAGAATATAACACAATAGATCTGGTGAAAGATAATACAAAGAAAAAATTAAGTTTGTTTGTATTTTTTTTGTACCATCATCTTTGAAATGCAAGAGAAAGGCCATAATGTATTATTCAAGCCCAGGTGAAATTTTGATTTTGGCAACTAGATGGCAGCAGTGTATGTGCAAAGTTTTAGTCTGATCCAAGGAACCATTGCATTTCTGTTAAAAATGTTGTATCAAGACTGCCCAAATGTGCCTAACTTGTTTATTAATAACTTTTCATGTTCAGAAATGTGCACTGTAAATTGGACAGTGCAGTTAGATTAACAAGAATTTAAGCTTTCTGCCAATATCAGTGTGTCTATGTCCTGGGAAATGTTCTTGTTACTTACAACCTCATGCTAATCGCATTAGCCTACAATCCTGAAGAAGATTATTAACATGAACAGTGTGTCTAAGTCTGCAGAGAGAGCCTGCCTGTCGGTAAGTACACACACAGAGCACATAATATGGTATCATACCAACTAAAGTACAATAATAATAGTTAGATACACTGTATTACATATATCATGTACACTGAAGAATGAAACACTGTTTAACACTTTTCACAGCATATTTTGTCTTGAATGTTGTCCTCGTGCTCTCTCTCTCTCTTCCTGCCTGTGTCTTTTGAGACGTCTCTGTATCTTTTAGCATCAACAATGGTATGCTTTATTGTAGTAGGCTTTGATAAACTTGGGGTAGTACATGCATGGAAGACAATATACAGTTGAAGTCGGAAGTTTACATACATTTTAACCAAATACATTTAAACTCAGTTTTTCACAATTCCTGACATTTAATCCTAATAGAAATTCCCTGTCTTAGGTCAGTTAGAATCACCAATTTATTTTAAGAATGTGAAATGTCAGAATAATAGTGGAGAGAATGATTTATTTCAGCTTTTATTTCTTTCATCACATTCCCAGTGGGTCAGAAGTTTACATTCACTCAATTGGTATTTGGTAGCGTTACCTTTAAATTGTTTAACTTGGGTCAAATGTTTTGGGTAGCCTTCCACAAGCTTCCCACAATAAGTTGGGTGAATGTTGGCCCCTCCTGACAGAGCTGGTGTAACTGAGTCAGGTTTGTAGGCCTCCTTGCTCGCACAGAGTTCTGCCCACCATTTTTTTATAGGATAGAGGTCAGGGCTTTGTGATGGTCACTGCAATACCTTGACTTTGTTGTCCTTAAACCATTTTGCCACAACTTTGGAAGTATGCTTGGGGTCATTGTCCATTTGGAAGACCCATTTGCAACCAGGCTTTAACTTCCTGACTTATGTCTTGAGATGTCGCTTCAATATATCCACATCATTTTCCATCCTCATGATGCCATCTATTTTGTGAAGCATGCCAGTCCCTCCTGAAGCAAAACACCCCCACAACATGATGCTGCCACCCCCTTGCTTCACGGTTAGGATGGTGTTCTTCGGCTTGCAAGCCTCCACCTTTTTCCTCCAAACATAATGATGGTCATTATGGCCAAACAGTTCTATTTTTGTTACATCAGACCAGAGAACATTTCTCCAAAAAGTACGATCTTTGACCCCATGTGCAGTTGCAAACCGTAGTCTGGCTTTTATATGGCGGTTTTTGAGCAGTGGCTTCTTCCTTGCTGAGCAGCCTTTCAGGTTATGTCGATATAGGACTCGTTTTACTGTGGATATAGATACCTTTGTACCTGTTTCCTCCAGCATCTTCACAAGGTCCATTGCTGTTGTTCTGGGATTGATTTGCACTTCTCGCACCAAAGTTCGTTTATCTCTAGGAGACAGAACGCGTCTCCTTCCTGAGCAGTATGACGGCTGTGTGATCCCATGGTGTTTATACTTGTGTACTATTGTTTGTACTGATGAACGTGGTACCTTCAGGCGTTTGGAAATTGCTCCCAAGGATGAACCAGACTTGTGGAGGTCTACAATTTTTTTTCTGAGGGCTGATTTCTTTTGATTTTTCCCATGATGTCAAGCAAAGAGGCACTGAGTTTGAAGGTAGGCCTTGAAATACATCCACAGGTACACCTCCAATTGACTCAAATTATGTCAATTAGCCTATCAGAAGCTTCTAAAGCCATGACATCATTTTCTGGAATTTTCCAAGCTGTTTAAAGGCACAGTCAACTTAATGTATGTAAACTTCTGACCCACTGGAATTGTGACACAGTGAGTTATTGTCACGTCCTGACCATAGAGAGCTTGTATTTTTCTATGGTAGAGTAGGTCAGGGTGTGTGTCACGTCCTGACCAGCAGATGGAGCTATTGTATTCGTTTTGGGGTCAGGACGTGGCAGTTTTGTGTGTGTGAATGTTTGTGTTGGTGATTGGGACTTCCAATTGAAGGCAGGTGTGTTGAGTTGCCTTTGATTGGGAGTCCTATATAGGTGTGTGTGTTTTTCTTTGGGGTTGTGGGTAGTTGTTCTTGCACTGCGTTTTTGTATGCCTGTAAGACTGTTCCTGTCGTGTGTATTGTTTTTCCAGTGGATGCTTTACTCCTTTTTTTAAAATTAAAATATGAGCATCCATATTCCCGCTGCAGTTTGGTCTATTCAACACGGCTCTTTTTGTGACAGAACTACCCACCACCAAAGGACCAAGCAGTGGAAGAGGAGGAAGCCACAGGAGGACTATTGGAAGCAGCGTGCTCGGGAGGAGATGGATTCCTGGTCGCTGGAAGTATTGGAGGAGCGGATTGACTGGACATGGGAGCAGTTGCGGGCCCACTGTGACAACCTGCCTGGGAGGCAGGTAGAACCCGAGAGGCAGCCCCAATAATTTTTTTGGGGGGGGCACAAGGGCTATTTGGCAGGGCGAGATTGGAGCCCCAGGCCAGCACCCCGTACCCTTGTAGGGCAGACTGGACAGGTCCCGTGCTTTGGGGTTGGGGCTGTGGTGAGGCCTGGGATTTTCAGGCCGGTAGGCACAGTACCAGCGCCCCGCATGTGCCAGGGCGAAGAAGGCATCGAGCCGGAAGGGGTGATGCCAACCCTGCGCTCAAGACCGCCAGTACGCCTCTACGGTCCGGTGTTTCCCACCATACGCACTAGCATGGAGGTGCGTGTCTCCAGGCTGGCATGTCCAGTACCAGCCCCACGCATCAGGCGTCTAGTGCGTCAGCCCAGCCTCGCCAGTCAAGAGTCACCTGAGCTGCCCGCCAGTCGAGAGTCACCTGAGCTGCCCGCCAGTCGAGAGTCACCTGAGCTGCCCGCCAGGCGAGAGTCGCCTGAGCTGCCCGCCAGTCGAGAGTCGCCTGAGCTGCCCGCCAGTCGAGAGTCGCCTGAGCTGCCCGCCAGTCGAGAGTCGCCTGAGCTGCCCGCCAGTCGAGAGCCGCCTGAGCTGCCCGCCAGTCGAGAGTCGCCTGAGCTGCCCGCCAGGCGAGAGTCACCTGAGCTGCCCGCCAGTCGAGAGTCACCTGAGCTGCCCGCCAGGCGAGAGTCGCCTGAGCTGCCCGCCAGTCGAGAGTCGCCTGAGCTGCCCGCCAGTCGAGAGTCGCCTGAGCTGCCCGCCAGTCGAGAGTCGCCTGAGCTGCCCGCCAGTCGAGAGTCGCCTGAGCTGCCCGCCAGTCGAGAGTCGCCTGAGCTGCCCGCCAGTCGAGAGTCGCCTGAGCTGCCCGCCAGTCGAGAGTCGCCTGAGCTGCCCGCCAGTCAAGAGCCGCCAGAGCTGCCTGCCAGTCAGGAGCTGCCAGAGCCGCCCGCTAGTCAGGAGCTGCCAGAGCGGCCCGCTAGTCAGGAGCTGCCAGAGTGGCCCGACTGCCCGGAGCTGCCAGAGTGGCCCGACTGCCCGGAGCTGCCAGAGTGGCCCGACTGCCCGGAGCTGCCAGAGTGGCCCGACTGCCCGGAGCTGCCAGAGTGGCCCGACTGCCCGGAGCTGCCCGAGTGGCCCGCCTGTCCTCCGGCATAGCCCGAGTGGCCCGCCTGTCCTCCGGCCCAGCCCGAGTGGCCCGCCTGTCCTCCGGCCCAGCCCGAGTGGCCCGCCTGTCCTCCGGCCCAGCCCGAGTGGCCCTCCTGTCCTCCGGCCCAGCCCGAGTGGCCCTCCTGTCCTCCGGCCCAGCCCGAGTGGCCCTCCTGTCCTCCGGCCCAGCCCGAGTGGCCCTCCTGTCCTCCGGCCCAGCCAGGGTCAGCCCGAGTGGCCCTCCTGTCCTCCGGCCCAGCCAGGGTCAGCCCGAGTGGCCCGTCTGCCCGGCGCAGCTAGGTGGAGCGAGGTCCACGTCCTGCACCTGAGCCAACTCCAGGATAGGTGGGTTGGGGAGGGAGGGTGTAGCACAGTGCCGTCGTTGACGGCAGCCACCCTCCCTTCCCTCCCTTATTGTTTAGGGGTTATTGTTTAATGGGTTTTTGTTGGGGATTTTTTGTTGTTGGTGTTTTCTGTTGGTAGGTGCATTCCGGGGTCTGCACCTTGAGGGGGGGGGGGGGGGGGGGTACTGTCACGTGCTGACCAACAGATGGAGCTATTGTATTAGTTTTGGGGTCAGGACATGGCAGTTTTGTGTGTGTGAATGTTTGTGTTGGTGATTGGGACTTCCAATTGAAGGCAGGTGTGTTGAGTTGCCTTTGATTGGGAGTCCTATATAGGTGTGTGTGTTTTTCTTTGGGGTTGTGGGTAGTTGTTCTTGCACTGCGTTTTTGTATGCCTGTAAGACTGTTCCTGTCGTGTGTATTGTTTTTCCAGTGGATGCTTTACTCCTTTTTTTTTAAATTAAAATATGAGCATCCATATTCCCGCGGCAGTTTGGTCTATTCAACACGGCTCTTTTTGTGACAGCGTGACTGGGGGGTGTTGTCTAGTTTATTTATTTTCTATGTTGTGTTCTAGGTTCTTTTTTCTAGGTTGGGGTTTTCTTATGATTCCTAATTAGAGGCAGCTGGTCATCGTTGTCTCTAATTGGGGATCATATTTAAGTTGTTGTTTTTCCCACTAGTGTTTGTGGGAGATTATTTTGAGTTTATGCAGGTAGCACCTCTTCGTCACGGTTTGTTGTTTTTGTTTATAATTTGTCTGTCTTGCATAGTTTCACATGAAAATGTAAATATGTGGAACGATACCCATGCTGTGCTTTGGTCCATTCCTACACACAATTGTGACAGTTATAAGTGAAATAATATTTCTTTAAACAATTGTTGGAAAAATTACTTGTGTCATGCACAAAGTTGATGTCGTAACCGACTTACCAAAACTACAGTTTCTTAGCAAGAAATTTGGGGAGTGGTTGAAAAACGAGTTTTAATGACTCCAGCCTAAGTGTATGTAAACTTCTGACTTCAAGTGTACATTTTAATATATAAATGAGAGAAGAACAGTAAGTGAAAAGCCATAAACAGCAGGGATAATCCAGGGAGGAAAACCTGTTTGTTGTATACTACAATGCATATTATATACTGAACACAAATATAAACGCAACATGCAACAATTTCTAAGATTTGAATGAGTTACAGTTCATATAAGAAAATCAGTCAATTAAAAAAAATTCATTAGGCCTTACAGATATGCGTCTGTTGGTCACAGATACCTTTAATAAAGAAAAAGGTAGGGGCGTGGATCAGAAAACCTGTCAGTATCTGGTGTGACCACCATTAGCCTCATGCGGCGCGACACATCTCCTTTGCATAGAGTTGATCAGGCTGTTGATTGTGGCCTGTGGAATATTGTCCCACTCCTCTTCAACGGCTGTTCGAAGTTGCTGTATATTGGCGGGAACTGGAACACGCTGTCGTACAGGTCGCTTCAGAGCATCCCAAACATGCCCAATGGGTGACATGTCTGGTGAGTATGCAGGTCATGGAAGAACTGGGACATTTTCAGCTTCCAGGAATTGTGTAGAGATCCTTGCAACATGGGGCCATGCGTTATCATGCTGAAACATGAGGTGATGGCGGTGGATGAATGGCACGACAATGGGCCTCACGATCTCATCACGGTATCTCTGTGCATTCAAATTGGAAGTGGCTTATTGTAGAGAAATTAACATTCAATTCTCTGGCAACAGCTCTGGTGGACATTCTTGCAGTCAGCATGCCAATTGCACGCACCCTCAAAACTTGTGTGACCAAGCTGCACATTTTAGAGTGGCGTTTTATTGTCCCCAGCACAAGGTGCACCTTTGTAATGATCATGCTGTTTATTCAGCTTCTTGATATGCCATGCCTGTCAGGTGGATGGATTTCTTTGGCAAAGGAGAAATGCTCACTAACAGGAATGTAAACAAATTTGTACACTAAATTTGGGAGAAAAAAGTATTTTTTTGCATATGGACAATTTCTGGGATTTTTTATTTAAGCTCATGAAACATAGGACCAACACTTTACATGTTGCGTTTAGATTTTTGTTCAATGGTGCAACCTACCTCTGGACACATATTGTCAGGTCCAAAATGATTGACAACTTTCATAAAGATGAGAAAAAAGATTGTATGGGGGAAATTATATTATTTTATTCTAATACAATTGCTCAGAGAAAGAGAACTTGATAAAAAAAAATTCTAAAAAGATAGGGGTACAAATTATTGGAACCCATACTTCCAATAAACTGTACCTCACCCTGCAAGGATAATGGCACTGAGCCTTTTTCTAAAATATTTTATGAGATTGGAGAACACATTAGGAGGGATCTTAGACTATTCCTCCATACAGGATATTTCCCAGTATCCTTTGTTTGCGCTTATGGACCACTCCATTCAATTCAAACCACAGGTTTTCAATGGGGTCAAAGTCCAGAGACTGAGATGGCAATTACAAAATGTTGATTTTGTGGTCAATTAACCATTCCTTTGTGGATTTTGATGGGCTGCGGCCAAGTTTAAGCCTCCTGGCAGAGGCAAACAGGTTTTTGTCTAAAATGTCCTGGTACTGGGTAAAGTTCATGATGCCATTGCCCTCAGCTCTGTCGTTGTTTGTCGTTTCATCAGCAAACTTGATAATTCAGTTGGAGTCGTGCGTGGCCACGCAGTCGTGGGCGAACAGGGAGTACAGATGGGGGCTAAGCACACACCCCTGGGGGGCCCCGTGCTGAGGATCAGCGTGGCGGAGGAGCTGTCGGCCCAACAGGAAGTCCAAGACCCAGTTGCACATGAATGAGTTCAGACCCAGGTGTGATAGGGCAGTGTGTAGTGCAGTGGCGATTGCATTGTCCGTGGATCTGTTGGGACGGTATGGAAATTGTAGGGGATCTGGAGTGTCGGGTAAGGTGGAGGTGATATGGTCCTTGACTAACCTCACAAAGCACTTCATGATGACAGAAGTAAGTGCTACAGGGCAATAGTCATTTAGTTCAGTTACCTTAGCTTGCTTGGGTACAGGAACAATGGTGAAAATCTTGAAGCATGTGCGGACAACAGACTGGGATAGGGAGAGATTGAATATGTCCATAATATACAAATAAAACAGCTTGTCTACGACTAATAATGGGAGGACAGTTGGACGTAAGCTACTGTAGTAAAAAGGACATATGCCTATATCCACACAAGCTTCTATAGATAACCTTATGGAAAATCTATGACAGCCCTGCTTGACAAAGCCCTGGTTAAGCCTTATAATGTAACTGTCCCATGTGCGTGAAGGTTTAGCATGACTGCTGTTCCACAATAACATTTGTCCCACAGTCCCACAGAATGTCATTCACCAAAAAGTGGCCAATACATTACACATTTGCAACGAGAACCAATTTTGTGGTTGGCCCAGGCACCTAGATCTAACATTATACAATGGGTTTGAAAGTGAACAAATTCATCTGTGAGCGGTTTAGGAGAGTGTGTTGGTGACAGAGAGCGAGTGCGCGACTTCGGTTGCGTATGATTCATCATGGCGAGTGTTACAGCCGTTCCCTCATCAGCGAACGCTCCATCTCTCAAGGTAAACGTCTTCTTTCCAGTAACCGAAAAACGGTCATGCTGGATCTCAACGCCACTGCTAACCTATACGTTATCGTTGCCTATTTCTGAAAATGACGGAATAAGAATTCCTGACGCAGGCGCACAATTCAATGCACTTGTTTCAACTGCGTCCGTTATATATATACTTTCATAAAAAATGATTTAACATATCTATATTGCCTAGCCCTATGTGTTTTGAGAAGGCAGCTGCAGCATATGATGACACATTTTATATAACTGCATCACGCCGACGACATGTTATTCGCATGTCGCTCTTATAACCAGCATGTCTATTTGTTAGCTGCCTACCAATGGCTCATAATAACTATAAGGGGTAATCAATGACGTTATTTCACAGTATTTACTGCATGATCACATGTTAAAATAGCTTGTATTATAGAATCTAAATCAACCACAATTATTGTTAGGATTATTATGCCTGTTATTATTATATGATTAGGCCTTTGCTTGTGGAGTAATGGTAGCCTAATATAAATGCAAGCCTTCAGTTCACCTGGCGACAGACTATCGTCTTGCTGCAGGTAAAATGAGCTCCTGTGCTGAGCAGAGCAGGGAATTTAACCCTCACAGACAAATACCTAGTCCTATCCTCATTCAATTCACGTTAGCAAACCTCACTGTTCTTTCCAACAACCCCATCTCTCCCTGCTCCCCATCCCATGCTGTTACCCATTATAATTTTAAAAGAACTAACCCTGTTACTCTCTCATTGTCTGAATACACTACCCGAGTGTGAATGTTTTAATAAGCTTAGGCTTATATGTAGTTGATTACATCCTATGTAAAGTTGTCATCTATATAAAGTTGTTTACAATGTCCTCCCAGGGCTCTGGTGATGATGTTTCCACCAGTAACGGCATGGAAGACAGCATCCACAGCTTCAAGGTAACGTTCTAATCATTTACCCTGTGGTATAATGCATAGCAATGAGCATTGTTCCTCGTTCATTTCAAGTGTGTGCAAAGGCATGTGGTACAGCAATGGTATTTTAACGTGGAACAGTTCAGATATTGCACATACTGCTACGTTAGGGAGTTTCTATTGCACGTGAACTGCAATCACAAGACATTTGAAGTTTGTCAGTGCATGGCAAACTGGAGACGCCATTCCCTCTAACTGCCCACTTCAGTGTGCTGAATCAGATGAATCACTTGCCTTTAGTGAGGAGCCCAGCTGCACCATCTTGATGTTTCCTGGATATGATTCTGATATTCATAAAACCTCCCCTGGTTGTCAATCAAAAGGTCCAGATCACACCAACAGCATGGACACCTCCCCCCACCCACATGGCTCTCCTAATGCCTCTCAGTCCGTTAGATCCAACAAAAAAACACATCCCCCTACAGAAACAACAATACGGCCGCCTCAGCAAAACTGAGTCAAAGACATCCACCGGAGATCCTGAGATGTTCATTTTATAGATCCATGGGGGTTAACTCCTTTTGGGGCCCCTCGTTTGGCTTGTGCTCCCCAGACCCCTGTGCTAACCACATACTCAATGTTGTGGCCCTTTGTGGCCCTCAGAGAGGTATAGAGAAAGAGAAGGATGAGGGCCCTGGTCTATCTAGGAGGTCCTGTGTCGTCTCCACAGAGAATCCACTTTCCCAGATAACACTAAGCACCACCTGTCAATCAGGCTGTGACCTGTGATCTGCCACAGGCTTTAGCTCTGATGTACTCTGCTCTCTAACGTTGCACAGGGAGGAGACAGCCAGGCAGGCGGTAGTCGCAGGTGGTGATTTGGTGATTAGGAGAAAGAGAGGGGGAGAGAAAGGGGTGAGAGCGAGGAAGAGAAAGAGAGAGAGAGTTGTCATGGGCTGTGCAGGACCATTTTAAGATGTGGACATTCACGCCTGGATTAAGCCTGTTATTAATTAATCAACGTCTGAGAAAAGGGCCTCATAGATGCTTCATCCTCATAATTGCATCAGGTCTTTAGTCTTGAACTACAAGCACCTCTGTAGTACTGTATCTGAGCCTAGCTTGTGTACGCTATAGACCCCCGTGTTGTTACTGTACACACTTGTAGGAATCTGACTCCTGTTTTGGGACCCACCTGAGCTGGATGTAGAGTATTTATAGTTTGGTAATCCCTGACCAATGAAGCGTGTGATGTTACGCTGAACATGGATTACTTGGAACTCATTCACCTCACCTAAGTCGTGCTCTCTTGTGCAATTATATTAGTCAACAGAGTTATCAGGATCTCTGTAAATGGGCCTATCTCAGATTCTTCACAGCAGGTCAGAAGTGATTTGTCATGCGCTTCTTAAAAGATGTGTGTGAATTCTGAACTAATGAGAAGATATAGTCACTAGAAAATGTACTGTATTTTATCCAATTTTATCACACTGAAGTTTAAAATATCAATAGATCAGATTCATGGCTGGGTAAGTAAATGGCGATATTAGGCCAAAACATTGGTAACCAATGCTGTAGTCACAGTGTGACTGTGAGAAAGAGAGAGAGTAATCTGACAGTGCTCTCTCAGACTGTTGGCCAGCACTACCCCTCTGTAATCTGAGATTATGCAATGCTGCAACAGGTCTGCATTTACGCAGGCAGCCCAATTCTGATCTTTTTTCCTCTATTTGGTCTTTTGACCAATCCCTTCAGATCTTTTCTTGTGATACCTTTTTCAGTGCTGATTGGTCAAAATACCAATTAGTGAGAAAAAAGATCAGAATTGGGCTGCCTGTGTAAATGCAGTCCAGGAAGGGTAGATCTGAAACAGGCCTAATCCAGACAGGCACTGAGAGCAGAAAAACCACAGCAGAGCATTTGCCTTTAGCTACTGATCTAGACTAAATTTGGGTTAGGGTTAGGGTTAACCACCCTCATGGTTAAAGTTAGGATTGGGGGAGAGTTATCTGGTCCTAGAACTGTGGTAAAGGCAACTCCTACACTGAGAGCGGTTGTGTCAGGTGTCCTCTGTGGTTGTGTTTGTTTATTGAGTGGCTCATGTTCTTAGAAGTTAAAAGCCTGGAGTGTCCTCTACTGGCCAGTGGGAGAATTGCAGAACTATGAAGCGCCTGATGAGATACAGTGCATTTGGAAAGTATTCAGACCCCTTGACTTTTTCCACATTTTGTTACGTTACAGCCCTATTCTAAAATGGATTAAATCGTTTTTCCCCCTCATCAATCCACACACAATACCCCATAATGACAAAGCAAAAACAGTTTTTTAGACATTTTTGCTAATTTATAAAATAGGGAAAGGGAAAGGGGGATACCTAGTCAGTTGTACAACTGAACGCATTCAACTGAAATGTGTCTCACATTTACATAAGTAATCAGACCCTTTACTCAGTAATTTGTTGAAGCACCTTTGGCAGCGATTACAGCCTTGAGTCTTCTTGTGTATGACGCTACAAGCTTGGCACACCTGGCTCTCTCCGGATATACTGTCCCCGTCCATACAGCCAGCTGGGTTCTCAGTACATTGCGCAGACAGGAATACAGAACTCTCTGGGAGAAAGAAAGATGGTGGTGTATGTTTCATGATTAACTACTCATGTTGTGACTGTGATAACGTACAGAAACACAAGTTCTTTTGTTCACCTGACCTAGAATACCTCACAAATCAAATGCAGTCCGTATTACCTCACAAGAGAATTCTCTTCGGTTATAGTTACAGTCGTGTATATTCCCCCTCAAGCCGATACCATGAAGGCCCTCAAGGAACTACACTGGACTTTGTGCAAACTGGAAACCACATATCCTGAAGGTGAACTTGTAAGGAAGTCTGTGTGTAGCTGGTGTATAGGGGTCAGGCGCAGGACAGCAGATATGAGTAAATAACCGTATTTTACTCAACATATAATAAATGCAATACAAAACAGAGCTCACAATAACGGACCTTCCTACATAGAAACAATCACTCACAAGAAAACATGGGGGAACAGAGGGTTAAATAATGAACATGTAATTGGGGGATTGAAACCAGGTGTGTAAGACAAAGACAAAACAAATGGAAAATGAAAAGTGGATCGGCGATGGTTAGAAGGCCAGTGACGTCGACCGCCGAACGCCGCCCGAACAAGGAGAGGGACCAACTTCGGCGGAAGTCGTGACAGAACTGCTCCCAAGGACTGTGGGCTCTCGTTCTCCGTGGCTGACATGAGTAAGACATTTAAGCGTGTTAACCCTCGCAATTCTGCCAGACCAGACGGTATCCTAGCCGCATCATCAGAGCATATGCAGACCAGCTGGCTGGAGTGTTTACGGACATATTCGATTTCTCCCTATCCCAGTCTGCTGTCCCCACTTGCTTCAAGATGTCCACCACTGTTCCTGTATCCAAGAAAGCGAAGGTTACTGAACTAAATGACCACCGCCCCGTAGCACTCACTTCTGTCATCATGAAGTGCTTTGAGAGGCTTAGTTAAGGATCATTTCACCTCCACCTTACCTGACTCCCTAGACCCACTATATATTTACATACCACCCCAATAGATCCACAGATGATGTAATCGCCATTGCACTGCACACTGCCCTATCTCATCTGGACAAGAGGAATTCCTATGTAAGAATGCTGTTCATTGATTATAGCTCAGCCTTCAACACCATAGTACCCTCCAAGCTCACCATTAAGCTCGGGGCCCTGGGTGTAAACCCTTTGCAACTGGGTCCTGGACTTCCTGACGGGCCGCCCCCAGGTGGTGAAGGTAGGAAACAACAACTCTATTACACTGATCCTCAACACAGGGGCCCCACAAGGGTGCGTGCTCAGCCCCCTCCTGCACTCCCTGTTTAACCTTGACTTCATGGCCACGCACGCCTCCAACTCAATCATCAAGTTTGGAAAATAACCTCAACGTTAACAAAATGAAAGAACTAATCAACAGAGAGAGAACGCACCTTTTCACATCGGCGGGACCGCAGTGGAGAAGGTGAAAAGCTTCAAGCTCCTCGGCGTACACATCACTGATAATCTGAAATGGTCCACCCACACAGACAGTGTAGTAAAGAAGGCTCAACAGCAAAATTCATCTTGGCCCCTAACAACCTCACAAACCTTTACAGATGTACAATTGAGAGCATCCTGTCGGGCTGTATCACTGCCTGGTACGGCAACTGCACCGCCCGTAACCGCAGAGCTCTCCAGAGGGTGGTGCAGTCTGCCCAACGCATCACCGGGGCACACTACCTGCCCTCCAGGAAACCTACAGCACCCGATGTCACAGGAAGGACAAAAAGATCATCAAGGACATCAACCACCCGAGTCACGGCCTGTTCACTCCACTATCATCCAGAAGGCGAGGTCAGTACAGGTGCATCAAAGATGGGGCCGAGAGACTGAAAAACAGCTTCTATCTCAAGGCCATCAGACTGTTAAATAGCCATCACTAGCCGGCTACCACCCGGTTACTCAACCCTGCAACTTAGAGGCTGCTTCCCTATGAACATAGACATGGAATCACTGGTCACTTTAAATGGAACACTAGTCACTTTTAAATATGTTTACATACTGTTTTACTCATTTCAAATGTATATACTGTACTCTACTGTATTTTAGTCAATGCCACTCAGACATTGCTCATCCTAATATTTATATATGTCTTAATTCCATTATTTTACTTTGAGATTTGTGTGTACTGTTGTCAATTGTTAGATACTTCTGCACTGCTGGAGCTAGGAACACAAGCATTTCGCTACACCTGCAAAAACATCTGCTTAAAATGGGTACGTGACCAATAAAATTCGATTTGATTTGATTTAGGGAGTTTCTCCCATTCTTCTCTGCAGATCCTCTCAAGCTATGTCAGGTTCGATGTGGAGTGTCGCTGCACAGCTATTTTCAGGTCTCTCCAGAGATGTTAGATCGGGTTCAAGTCCAGGCTCTGGCTAGGCCACTCAAGGACATTCAGAGACTTGTCCTGAAGCCACTCCTGCGTTGTCCTGACTGTGTGCTTAGGGTCGTTGTCCTATTGGAATGTGAACCTTCAACCCCGGTCTGAGGTCCTGAGTGCTCTGAGGCAGGTTTTCATCAAGGATCTCTCTGGACTTTGCTCCATTCATCTTTCCCTCGATCCTGACTTGTCTCGCAGTACCTGCCGCTGAAAAACATCCCCACAGCATGATGCTGCCACCGCCATGCTTCACCGTAGGGATGGTGCCTGATTTCCTCCAGACGTGACGCTTGGAATTCAGGAAAAAGAGTTCATCAGAACAGAGAATCTTGTTTTAGATGCCTTTTGGCAAACTCCAAGCGGGCTGTCATGTGCCTTTTACTGAGGAGTGGCTTCCGACTGGCCACTCTACCATAAAGGCCTGATTGGTGGAGTGCTGAAAAGATGGTTGTCCTTCTGGAATGTTCTCCCATCTCCACAGAGGAACCTTGGAGCGCTGTCAGAGTGACATTCAGGTTCTTGGTCACCTCCCTGACCAAGGCCCTTCTTCCCCGATTGCTCGTTTTGGCCAGTCGGCCAGGTCTAGGAAGAGTCTTGCTGGTTCCAAACTTCTTCCCATTAAGAATGATGGAGGCTGTGTTCTTGGGGACCTGCAATGCTGCAGAAGTGTTTTGGTACCCTTCCCTAGATCTGTGCCTCAACATAATCCTGTCTTGAAGCTCTAAGGACAAATCCTTTGACCTCCTGGCTTGGTTTTTGCTCTGACAGTGTCAACTGTGGGACCTTATATCGACAGGTGTGTGCCTTTCCAATTCATGTCCAATCAATTGAATTTACCACAGGTGGACTCGAAGTTGTAGAAACAAGGATGATCAATGGAAACAGGATGCACCTGAACTCAATTTCGAGTCTCATAGCAAAGGGTCTGAATACTTATGTAAATAAGGTATTTCTGTTTGTCATTTTAATTAATTTGCAAAAATGTCTAAAAACCTGTTTTCACTTTGTCTTTATGGAGTATTGTGTGTATATTGATGAGGATTTTTATTTATTGAATGAATTTTAGAATTTGGATGTAACGTAACAAAAGTTTACGTTACTGTACAATGGCGAAGGTGCCTAAAGATGTCGGAATTCAGGTATGACGTCATTGTTTTTAGCACTATACACATAATTTTTAAAACTACGGCACACGACATGGTTCAATGCGCCAATATATCAGCACCAACAACTTTTTCTAAATGCCGGCATCTTGGAGCTAGAATTGGGATCATGTCGGCCTACACTGTACTAATGATGATACAAAAATGAACACAGAATGAATTCACTTTGAAATGTCCCCAAAGTACTCCTTTATCAAATGGGCATTGTTTTGACCTATACATTTTACAACAGTGTTTGTGGACAATGACATACAGTATATTACACCTAAAGCAGTGTGTATAATGAATTTACTTCTAAACCATGTTCTCTATATTCCCCCCCAGGTAGCTGATCTGGTCATTGAGCTGTCCCAGACCCACAAGGCCAAACCTGACCTGACCAATCTGGTGTTTGGAACTGTGTTTTCTGACCACATGCTGACCATAGAGTGGACCAACGCTGGAGGCTGGCAGAAGCCTCACATCAAGCCCTTTGGTAACCTGTCTCTCCACCCGGCCTGCTCAGCCATGCACTACGCTGTGCAGGTAGGAAACGCCACCTTGTTAGGCCTTGTTAGAAAGTTAATGTATCTCACGCTCATGCTGTCCATTCTTGCTGCCCACCTGATAGTACTGAAGACTACAGTAGAAATATGTTGGTAGATTTATGACATACATTACATTTTTTATGTATTTATTTTGTACTAAAATAACTTAGGCAATCTATATGTATTTTAAATAGGTCTAATAACATGAATTAATTCAAGGATATAAAAAAGCAGTAGGAGGCAAAGTTAAAGGTGCAAAATCAGGTGCCGGTTCATTAAACTATAGTGTTCGAAAATGAATGAAATATAAATGAAAATGAAATATTAACAAAACATGTGCAAAACGACTGTCAAAACAAACGAAAAGTCTGAAAAGGTCCCAAATGAAAAGGAATAGGCTTAAGCAGGCATGTGTAGCTAATGTAATGTACTTGGCACAGGAGGGGTTTAACAGGCTCTAACCAGCCTACCAATGAGCAATTCCAACACTGGTGAAAATGTACAGGTCAGCATCTACACTACAATTATGTATAGGACCTTCCCCATGGTCTTCACATCTTACAGCCCCAATTTCAGTGTCTTCAATCAGGAAACAGACTGTGCTGCTGAGATGCTGAGAGTTTGTGCTGAGAGCTTAAGATGAATGTACTACACTTTAATTGTAGCTCTGATAAGAATAGGCACAGCTAGGATAGTTGAAGGACAGTGGATTGGACATAAATGGCCAACACAGGTACGCTCATATGTACTGAAACTTACTATCACACACACATAGGTTCAGGAAGCCAATTTCACATTCTGGACCTCATTCATTATGTTTACATTTACATGTTAGTATATTCACTCTGTTGAGAGAATGACTAGAGGTCAGTGGTTCTCTCCTGTCAGCCAGTCTTAACCCCTGTCTCTTTCCTCTCCTCTGTTCTGTGGTCAGTTGTTTGAGGGTATGAAGGCATACCGAGGTACTGATGACAAAGTCCGTCTCTTCAGACCCATGCTCAACATGAACCGTATGGCCAAGTCTGCAGAGAGGGCCTGCCTGCCGGTAAGAACACATACAGGCAATGGTACTGAACAAAAAGTTCAGAATTACATCCCTGTTAGTGAGCATTTCTCCCTTGCCAAGGTAATCCATCCATCTGACAGGTATAGCATATCAAGAAGCGGATTAAACAACATGATCATTACGCAGGTGAACCTTGTGCTGGGGACAATAAAAGCCCACTCACAGTGCCACATATGTATCAAGTTTTGACGGAGCATGTAATTGGCATGCTGACTGCACTAATGCCCACCGGAGCTGTTGCCAGAGAATTTAATGTAAAAAATGTTCTACCATAAGTCGCTTCCAACGTTGTTTTAGAGAATTTGGCAGTACGTCCAACCGCCCTCACAACCGCAGACCATGTGTATGGTGTCGTGTGGGTGAGCGGTTTGCTGACGTCAACATTATGAACAGAGGGCCCCATGGTGGCGGTGGGATTATGGTATGGGCAGGCATACTGTACGCTATGGACAACAAACACAATTGCATTTTATCGATGCAATTTGAATGCACAGAGATACCGTGACGAGAACCTGAGGCCCATTGCCGTGCCATTCATCTGCCGCAAACACCTCATGTTTCAGCCTGATAATGCACGGCCCCATGTCACAAGGATCTGTACACAATTCCTGGAAGCTGAAAATGTCCCAGTTCTTCCATGGCCTGCATACTCACCAGACATGTCACCCATTGAGCTGTTTGGGATGCTCTGGATCGACGTGTACCACAGCATGTTCTAGTTCCTGCCAGTATCCAGCAACTTCACACAGCCATTGAAGAGGAGGGGGACAACATTCCACAGGCCACAATCAACAGCCCGATCAACTCTATGTGAAGAAGATGTGTCACACTGCATGAGGCAAATGGTGGTCACACCAGATACTGACTTATTTTCTGATCCACGCCCCTACCTTTTTTTTTTTAAAGGTATCTGTTACCTACAGATGAATATCTGTATTCCCAGTCATGTGAAATCCATAGATTAGGGCCCAAGGATTGTTTTTCAAATGTATTTATTTTTTATTTCACCTTTATTTAACCAGGTAGGCAAGTTGAGAACAAGTTCTCATTTACAATTGCGACCTAGAAATGACTGATTTCCTTATATGAACTGTGACTCAGTAAAATATTTGACATTTTTGCATGTTGCGTTTATATTTGTGTTCAGTATAGATACAGTGTCTAGTATCTACAGTGTATCATATCATGTAAAGTACAAGACTGGAACAATGTTCCCCAGTACATCAACAAAATTGCTTTTCCTACTAGTACTGACTTTGCAGATAACTAATTAATTGAGAAAAATGTACTTACTACGACTGTGGTATGTGGCTGTCTCACTAAGCTATCTTAAGATGAATGCACTAACTTTAAGTCACTCTGGATAAGAGAGTGTGCTAAATGACTTTCTGTAGTGTCTGCGGCAGTCACTGAATGTTCTGTTTGTTCATATTTTTGTCCCATTTCTCCTTTCCCGGCTCAACCTCCCATTTTCCCTCTCTCCATCTCCCCCCTCCCTCCTCCAGGCCTTTGACAGGGCAGAGTTGGTAGAGTGTATCAGGAGGCTGGTACAGGTGGATCGGGAGTGGGTACCCCAGTCAGACTCTGCCAGTCTCTACATCCGACCCACCTTCCTGGGTACTGAGGTGAGGAGATGACCAACCAACCACTCTCTGTCTCCTTCTGTGAGGGACTGTCTCATTCACTCTCATATGCTGTGACAGGGCTCTCCCTCTGTCTAGCTTCCCCTATACTTGTTGGTGAAGTAGTAATCATTAAGTTGTGAAGAGCTCAAGAGTATGTCAACTATTGGCATGTGTGTGTGTGTGTGTGTGTGTGTGTGTGTGTGTGTGTGTGTGTGTGTGTGTGGCCTGTGTCCCTTCCTAGCGGTCTCTAGGAGTGAAGAAGCCGTCCCATGCTCTACTTTATGTGATCCTGAGTCCTGTTGGTTCTTTCTTCAGTACAGGAGCTAAACCTGTCTCTCTCTGGGCCGACTCCAAATACATCAGAGCCTGGAGAGGAGGGACAGGAGATTGTAAGATGGGAGGGTAGGGGAGGGACTGGAGACTGTAAGATGGGAGGGTTAGAGGGACTGGAGACTGTAAGATGGGAAGGTTAGAGGGACTGGAGACTGTAAGATGGGAAGGTTAGAGGAAGGACTAAAGACTGTAAAATGGGAGGGTTATAGGAGAGTTAGAGGAGGGACTAGAGACTGTAAAATGGGAGGGTTAGAGGAGGGACTGGAGACTGTAAGAGGGGAGGGTTAGAGGAGGGACGGGAGACCGTAAGAGGGGAGGTTTAGAGGAGGGACTGGAGACTGTAAGATGGGAGGGTTAGAGGAGGGACTGGAGACTGTAAGATGGGAGGGTTAGAGGAGGGACTGGAGACTGTAAGATGGGAGGGTTAGAGGAGAGACTGGAAACTGTAAAATATCCAACATATCACCAGATAGGATTGAATTTGGTTACTGCACCCTTTGAGTAAAGGAAGATCAGACATGGTAGTATTCTTTTGAGATGCAGTAAAAATGCTTGCTTTGCAATGTGTGGTACTAATTTATCCTGACCCTAATATTCCCACCCTGCCAACAGTACTAATACAGCTTTACACCAGATTCAACTCTAAAGAGCTTTGGATTTCATTGTGACACGATTTATGTACAGTACACAATAAGATCACACGCTAGTTAACTCTTACGAACGGAACAGTGTCAAATCATTTGGATTACGACACATGGAATTATAATGTAAACGGACAGCTCTCGTTTGTGGATTAAAATGAACATGAACATGGTGGTTTGTTTACAGGAACTATGGAGCGTCTATCTACGCCCAGCATGAAGCAGTGGATTATGGGTGCCAGCAGGTCCTCTGGCTGTACGGAGACGACCATCAAATCACAGAGGTCGGATCCATGAACATGTTCCTCTTCTGGAATAATGAGAATGGAGGTAATCATGATCACTTTCAGTGTCATGGCCAATGAGATTAGAGATAATACCTTTGCCTTAATCGGGCTATTGCAATTGGACAAGGCCAAAGGAAATATAGGTTGCGTTCCCATGTTCAGACATTCCATGCATCAACCAATGGTTGCATGCCACACCATTTCTAGAACATATGACGTGGTTAGCTGATACTTAAAATACCTATCTAGGCATTGTAAGATCTGGCATGCGTCAGCAACGTCTGAGCGGGGGAACACGACCATCCTCTTCTGGATCTGTTGATGTGGACATAATGTTACCGAACAGGAAACTGATCTTTGTGTCTGATTGTACAGCACCGACATCTAGTGGTTCGAGTGTATATCACCGCAGCTGCAGTCTTACATAGCCAGTGCTGTTCTTCACCTCTTCTCTTATCTCTGTAAACTGGGTCAGATTGGATATTCCATTGACACTAAATGATCTGTTTAATTCATTTGTTCATCCAACGTTTTTCTCTCCAGAGGAGGAGCTGGCAACGCCCCCTCTGGATGGACTAATCCTACCTGGGATCACGCGGCAGAGCATCCTGGAACTGACCAGGAAATGGGTATGAGAGAGAGAGAATGAATATACAGTACATTTAACATGTATGCAGACCCTTTGACTTTTTCCATATTTTGTTACATTATAACCTTATTCTAAAATGGATTAAATCGTTTTTCCCCCTCATTAATCTACACACAGTACCCCACAATGACAAAGCAAAAACAGGTTTTTAGATTTTTTTTTGCAAATTAGGGCTATCTTCTGTATACCACCCCTACCTTGTCACAACACAACTGATTGGCTCAAACGCATTAAGAAGGAAAAAAATTCCACAAATTAACTTTTAACAAGGCACACCTGTTAATTGAAATGCATTCCAAGTGACTACCTCATGAAGCTGGTTGAGAGAATGCCAAGAGTGTGCAAAGCTGTCATCAAGGCAAAGGTGGCTACTTTGAAGAATCTAAAATCTAAAACATGTTTTGATTTGTTTAACACTTTTTTGGTTACTACATGATTCCATATGTGTTATTTCATAGTTTTGATGTCTTCACTATTATTCTACAATGTAGAAAATAGTAAAAATAAAGAAAAACCCTGGAATGAGTAGGTGTGTCCAAACTTTTGACTGATACTGTATATAGAGAGGGTAAGAGGGGGGCAAGTACAATGTGTTCTCTAAGGGTAAGACATAAGATAGTTGAACAACAAAACAAGCTAGGGGGCAAGAGAAAGATAGAGGGTTGAACTTGCCATGGCACTCTGGGTTTAATTAAGGGAAAGATGGATTTGACACTCACATGGACATACCACCAGGGGTAATTAGATCTGCTACAGGGGCATAGGCACTATACCAGTGGCTATCACTGGCCATTAAACCAGTAGCCTGGTTGCCAGATCAGATACATGTATAGTATGACAAGGAATCTTGGAGGACGTGGCTAAAGCACAGGCAGATCTGGCAACTAAGATGCCACAGTAGGGTGTGTGTGTGTGTGTGTGAGAGAGAGAGGGAGAGAGAGAGAGAGCGAGAGAGAGAGAGAGAGAGAGAGAGAAGGGCTCTCCAGCCCTATTCTTGGAGAGCTACCGTCCAGTAAGTTTTCACTCCAACCCTAATCTAGCACACCTTATTTGAATAGCTAGTTGATAAGATGAATCAGGTAAGATACCACTGGGGTTGGAGTGAAAACCTACAGGAGGTTAGCTCACCAGGAACAGGGTTGGAGATCCCTGATATATATAGAGAGAGATATATAGGGAGAGAGTGAAATATTGTGCAGAATGCAGGAAGTCTTCAGCAGAGATGAGAAGCTAAGCGTTTACAGAAGCCTGCCCTTGTATGAGTTTCATTATATATATTTTCCTCCTCCACTTCCCTATCTCCTCATCCACCTCCCTATCTCCTCATCCACCTCTCCCTCTCCTCTTCTAGGGGGAGTTTAAGGTGTGTGAGCGGTACCTGACCATGGCAGACCTGCGCTGTGCTCTGAAAGAGGGCCGAGTTAAGGAGATGTTTGGCTCTGGTACTGCATGTGTGGTCAGTCCTGTGGGACGCATACTCTACCAGGGAGAGGTACACAACCACAACTCACTACCCTTAAAACATATGGATGAATGAATGGATGGATGGATGACTGAATGAATGGATGGATGAATGAATGGATGGATGACTGAATGGATGGATGAATGAATGGATGGATGACTGAATGGATGGATGAATGATGCAATCAAGAAAGCAATCAAAACATTTGAATCAAGCACTTTCATGTTTAACACTTTGTCATAAACCGCTGAACAGCTACTCCAGAAAGTAGTATTTTTAAACTGTGTGTGTGTGTGTGTGTGTGTGTGTGTCTGTAGAACCTACACATCCCCTGCCAGGAGGATTTCCCCCAGCTCGCCTCTAGACTGAGAAAGGAGCTCACAGATATACAGGTAAGGTGGTCACAGACATCAATTCAACATCTATTCCACGTTGGTTCAACGTCACTTAATTCAACCAGTGTGTGCCCAGTGAGACAGGTGTAACAGAGGTAGATTGTATTGTAACCTCCACTCGCTCTATCAAATTGGAACCTTTTCGGAGGTGCAACTGGCTAAGAAGTTGTCGAGTCGGCGGTCACGTGTGTTTTTGCGAAGCGGTGGATCACTCATTTGAGCCCAGCAAGTGGACAGCAAGTGGAATACCTTTGCTAGTGGGGGTGTTAAACTGAGTGGGTCATTCATTCAGTGTAGATCTTTCTCAGTATCTTTCTCTCTCTCTGTCTGGCCGTCTCTCCGTCACGTCTGTGAGTTTGTGTTCATCTCTGCCTCGTATAATTTCACCCTGTCGGGGCTAGGTCAGGTGATTATCGTTTGCCCTCTAAATCTCCTCATTGCCACGGCTTTGTGTGAGAGCTTGCGTGTGTCTCCTCTTCCCAACCACTAGTGCCGTGTGTGTATCCGTGTGTGTGCGTGCCTGCCTGCCTGTGTGTGTAAACCTTATCTGAGCGTATGTGTGGCCCTAGCGATAGCTTCTCTCCCCCCTGTAGCTCATTGTGGCGCCGACACACAGCCAGACAGAGGAGATAGGAGGAGGTTCATGTAGTAATGGCTGGGCAGGGATGGGAGATAGAGCAGACACACAGTCCTGAAAGCTCTCATTAAGATGCCTGCTGTAATTACACAAACCTAATTATTGTCTCGGACTTTGTGATCAAAGCCAAGATGCTGCAAATGACGCTGCTTGACAGAGAGAGAGAGAGAGAGAGAGAGAGAGAGAGAGAGAGAGAGAGAGAGAGCGAGAGAGAGAGAGAGAGAGAGAGAGAGAGAGAGAGAGAGAGAGAGAGAGAGAGAGAGAGAGAGAGAGAGAGAGAGAGAGCGAGAGAGAGAGAGAGAGAGAGAGAGAGAGAGAGAGAGAGAGAGAGAGAGAGAGAGAGAGAGAGAGAGAGAGAGCCTAATGAACAATAACATCGACAAAATGCACAAAAAAAACTCCAGCCTGATGTTAAATCTGTTGACATTTAATTTGGATGAGAAACAGAACGGCGTCCGCCTCCCCAAGAAGAAGACATTGGGCACAAACAAACGCGTTGTCTAAGACGAGGGGAGCGAGGGATGAGAAGAGGGATGAAAGATGGGTTTACTAACACGGTCCTCCGTTTCTCTTTCATGTTAATTACAAATTGCATTGCTTTTGTTTCTCTTTGCGGGCGCTTATTTATTTTCACGACTCTGTCCATTAGAACTAATTTGCAACATGAGACGTAAATAATTGGATTTGTCTCCGCGGTTGTCGCAGTTCAGGAACATTCTGTTTTGATTTTGGTCGTTGTTTTGTGTGTGGCTGAGTTCGCAAGATTTCTTGGGATATTTGTTTTTTTTTTTGTTTTGTGTTTTCGGTTGCGCCATTTCACTGTGTTGTAGGCAAGGAGTTAAAACAGTTTGTGACTGCTACTGTAATTGTTGGCCTGTGCTTTTATGCCTGTTTGACCCCAGTTTAACCTTTGACCTTCTGATGATCTTTTCTCTCCTTGGTCACAGTACGGCCGGACCCAGAGTGACTGGTCTGTCCTCGTGTAACCAAGACACAGTGGTGTGGGTATCTGGGACAAGCACACACAAACCGTATATGCATATACGCAGACATACATGCACACACACACACGTGTAACCTCTATATCAGTACAATGTTGTATGTGGGTAAGCTCTTTTAAATGTGCAATAATCTTTCTCAGATTGCAGTATACTGGATGTTCAGTTTGAAGTCCCATCGGGTCAGTAGCAATATTATTCCACTCTAAGTCTGCTCAAAATGTGCACGACTTCCCCGTTCACACGCCCTGCCCTGCGCAGAACTGACCCACAGACGGTGCAGATCTCAACAGTCTGCCCTGGTGTGTCAGCCCTGCTAAAGGGTTCACTAAAATATGACCAGCAGAAGATTGAGAGGAGTAACGTTAGCAATGAATAGAGCGTTTTAGAATTTTATTTTCGAACAAATATAACAGTTTTAAAGTGAGCTTAAATGGCGGACCAAGTTTCTCAAGGAAAGCACTTTAGTACTGCTTAAAGAGAAGGATGAATGAATTCTAAGAGGGCACTGGAAATAACCCTTGATATAGCAGAGTGAGAGAGATCCCTGACGTCTGAAGCTTGGAACCTAGAGTGGTAGAATGATACACAAACCACTGGTATCAAAGAAAGCACAAGTCGAAGTAGCACTACAAGCAGTAGTAATATCATTCCATGCCAGTTGCTGTACGCGAACAAGTGTGTGGCGTTTAATGTCAAAATGTATGCTATATCTACGATCTGTTGATAGTGATATCTAATCAAACATAATGCTGGCCGTTTGTGTGGTGATGTACTATCGGACCAATGTCTGTAATTTACTGTTGACCTGTATCGCCTTGATTGACAGATATCTCTCTATCTGTACCTAGAAAGTGAAGCACAATATCTGTTTTATGTCAAGTTCTATATATACTTAGATGGAAGAGATATATTTATGTCATCGATGCAATGCGTCCAGTGATACAATATTGCCTGTTCTGTTGATCCAAATAATAAATACGCACCAAAACATTTGTGTCTACTGCATTATGTTCAGTACAGTGTGTGTGTGTGTGTGTGTGTATGTGTTTTTGTGAGTGTGTACCCTTGTGTGTGTGGTTCCCCAGGGCAGGGCCCATGGTTCCTGGCTGAGCTGCCTCCCAGTGAAAATAGGGCTGTTTGGTGCTGGTTCCAGCCCTGTGCCCTGTGGCAGGCTGGTATAGCGCCCAGCACACACATCTCACCAACTTACCCCATGGTACAGCTCCCAGCTCCCAAGGCCTTAGATACAGTACTTTTCCCCTTGCACTGTAGTCCTTTTTAACTGGCTGTTGATCGCATGCAGGACAGGAAACTGTAAACAAATTCCCCAACATATGCCTGTTTGCAGGAGCATACTTCTCCTTTCCATCCCATCTCCTTCTCCCTCTTCTCCCTCTTGACTCTGAGGATATATCTCATCTCCCTCTATTCTCTCTCTCTTCTCTCTCTTAGTCCTCTCCATCATCTCTTTCTTTTCTCTCCTTCCCCTCTTTATTGTCACTCTTCTTCTGTTTTCTTCATTGCCTCCCTGCAGAGTGCCTTGGAGCTAGGAGCTTACACCCACCCACCCACCCCTCTCTCTCTCTCTCTCTCTCTCTCTCGCTCTCTCTCTCTCTCTTTCTATTCAATTTTCAATTTAAGGGCTGTATTGGCATGGGAAACATATGTTTACATTGCCAAAGCAAGTGAAATAGTTAATAAACAAAAGTGAAATAAACAATACAAAATGAACAGTAAACATAACACAAAAGTTTCAAAAGAATAAAGACATCCCTCTCTGTCTGTCTCACTTACACCCCAGGGTGGTATCTTAGTTTCCAGATCTGCCTGTGCTTTAGCCAAGTCCTCCAATTTTCCTTGTCAAGCTATATATATGTACCTGATCTTGTAGTGTTTTTGTGGATTGTAGTATACTGTAGTATTTACTGTAGTGTTTTTGCGGACTGAAGTATTTACTGTAGTGTTTTTGCAGACATTACTGTAGTATTTACTGTAGTGTTTTTGTTTTATTATCTTTGACATAGAATACTAAAAGAAAATGTTTCGTAACCTGTAGGTCAGTAGGACTGAGTTCTGAACGGAGAGTGAAGCTTCTGCTCTTTTCTATAACCTGTAGGGAACACAATATATGGTCTATACTTGGAATGTAGGTTTCTCACTTATGTGTGCCACAAACTGGGATATGGGGGAGGGAAATGGGCAAGGTATATGCAAATTAAATACTGTAGTATTTACTATAGTATTTTCTGTGTGTGTTTTTGCGGACTGTAATGTTTTTGCAGACATTACTGTAGTATTTACTACTGAGTGTTTTTGCTGATAATACTGTCGTTTTTACTATAGTATTCTCCAGTATACTACAACATTCTATACTAAGTACTACACATTATTGAGGGATACTAGTGTGTAGTATAATATTCTACAGTATACTAAAGTTTACTACAGAATTCTATACTAAGTACTGTAGTTTTCTATAGTAGACTGTAGTATTTTTTCATGTGGGTCTCCTGGGGTGTCGTTGCCCTACACCCAGGGACAAGCAAGGACCCTGTCCACCCTCCTCCTCTCTTCTCCTCCTCTCCTCCTCCTCTCAGCCTGAAGATAAGATGATGTTTTAATTGTCACATCTTATTTAGACAGCAGTGACATTCACTAGGGGACAGCACAGAGTGGAGGGGCGGGCCAGAGTAATCAGAGGAGATGAGAGGGAGAAGAGGGAGAGAAAGAGAGAGATAGAGAAAGAAACCGCTGGCGCCCAGTCATCAAGCAGCTGCAGCAAGCGGAATTTAGCTCTGAGCACTCTCCCTCCCCCTGTCGTTTTTCTCATCGCCGCTCCTCCTCTCCCACCGCCAGGGCATGATCTGATTTGACAAGCACGACGCTGTCATCTTGAGTTTGTCCAATTTGAAATGCTAATTAATGAACTCGCAGCCACTTTGTGTTTCGTTTCGCTCGCCGCTGTTGTTTGTCTTTGCCATTTGTCTTCTCTTTACCCTTTCTCCTTCCCCTCTGCTCTTTCTTAGGCTGGAACTTCAGACCCTGGTCTGTGTCTGAGACGCAGATAGTGGAGGAAGATGGTATCGGGGTATTTGGCACCATGATGAGTCACACAGGGTCGGGGACAAACAGGCGTCACGATTGAGACAAACAGAGGTGTCACGATTGAGACAAACGGAGGCGTCACGATTGAGACAAACAGAGGTGTCACGATTGAGACAAACAGAGGCGTCATGATTGAGACAAACAGAGGTGTCACGATTGAGACAAACAGAGGTGTCACGATTGAGACAGAGGTGTCACGATTGAGACAAACAGAGGTGTCACGATTGAGACAAACAGAGGTGTCACGATTGAGACAAACAGAGGCGTCACGATTGAGACAAACAGAGGTGTCACGATTGAGACAGAGGCGTCACGATTGAGACAAACAGAGGTGTCACGATTGAGACAGAGGTGTCACGATTGAGACAAACAGAGGTGTCACGATTGAGACAAACAGAGGTGTCACGATTGAGACAAACAGAGGTGTCACGATTGAGACAAACAGAGGTGTCACGATTGAGACAGAGGCATCATGATCGAAACAAACAGAGGCGTCATGATTGAGACAAACAGAGGTGTCACGATTGAACACAAACCTCTCTGATTGAGAGAGCTAATGGCTGGGAGTAATGGTACTCTACGGCCATTCCCCACATCGCCAGCAGGTGGAGGTAGCAGCGTACAGCAGCTGTGGTTACCGCCACTGATCCGTCCGTCACAGCATCAGAACCAGCCTGCCTCATGTTCCTCATTTCCCCATTTCTGGGATCTTGGATCGCTGCCAATCAGAATGAAAATGGATGTAGAAGTAATGTATGTCATGGCTGTCTTAATACCCTAATACAGTGATCAAATCATTTAATCACAAATCATCATCATCTCCCTCTCCCCTCTCTGTTAAACTCTGCTGTTACATTCAAATGTATTTTATATATATTTATTTTAAATAAGAGCCTCTGTGTGTGATTAAGAGGAGATTTAAGCGCTCTGACAGACAGACAGCTCCTAGCCTAGCTCTCCCTGTCTGATGCCGTGTGATGGGTTTTGTTAGCACCCGGGACAGAACGTTGGGTGTCAGTTGTAGAGATGACATTATATCAACGTTATCCTCGCCTCACACATGTTATCTGCCTTAACAGAGTTTTAGGGAGTTTTAACTCCCAGCGCTGCTTAAGGGCTTAAGGATGGAGGGATGGCGGTAATGCAGGGATAGACGGATAGAGATCACTCTTGTCTCTTCACTCACAGTCACACTAAAGGCTACTGTGGTTTGTGTGACATGCCAATTGTCCTAGCCACAAAACAGACCGGTTATATAATACTCAGATTCTACTGACTTCAGGTCTGTTGATAAAGGTCTAAGTGATTTCTATTAGTATTATCAAGGTCCAAAATGTAGAACAATCCTACTGGGCACAGACGTCAATTCAACGTCTATTCCACGTTGGTTCAACGCAATTTCATTGAAATGACGTTGGAAACAACGTTGATTCAACCAGTGTGTTCCCAGTGGGTTGGAACAATGCCATTGTTCAGTTGTAGGCCTTTCAGATTGTTATTCCTCTTCATTCATTGCCATATACAGTCGTCTCAGTGCATCACCCCCTGGCCAATGCTACACTGTCCCGCTCCATCTCTCCACCTCATCCCTCACTTCCTCCCTCGCTTCAGGGACACAACACAGACACAGAAGAAAAGGGGTCTAATGTGGGGATCCAAATATTTTCCATGTCTTGTGAGTTGGGGAACATATTAGTGATGAGGATTTGATTCCGTTTTTCATGTGCTATTTCTGTCCTGCACCTGAACCAATGGGAAGCGTGTATATTTTATTTTCCAAAGGGTCATGATGAACTGGCAGTGGAGTTTTGTGTGTGAGAGTGTTTCTGTCTCGGTGTGTGTGTGTGTGTGTGTGTCTGTGTGTGTGTGTGTTCGTGTGTGTGTGTGTGTGTGTGTGTGAGAGTGTGTGTGTGCGTGAGAGTGTTTCTATCTGTGTGTGTGTGTGAGAGTGTGTGTGTGCGTGAGAGTGTTTCTATCTGTGTGTGTTCGTGTGTGTGTTCGTGTGTGTGAGAGAGGAGAGAGAGAGAGAGAGAGAGAGAGAGAGAGAGGAGAGAGAGAGAGAGAGAGAGAGAGAGACGAGTCCTGCTGGTGAGTAATGTTCTCCAGGCCTGGCGGCTGGCACTGCTCTGTCTCCCTGCAGGTGGGCATGAGTCACCATACACACACACACACACACGCACAGAGACAGAAACACTCTCACACACACACACACAGAGACAGAAACACTCTCACACACACACACACACACAGACAGAAACACTCTCTCTCTCTCACACACACATACACATACACAGACACACACACACACACACACACACACACACACACACACACACACACACACACACACACCACACACACACACACACACACACACACACACACACACACACACACACACACACCACTCTGCCAGAAGAGAAGCCACCCAGAGCGCCTTGACCACCTCAGCCTCCTTCCAGCCAGCAAGCCAGAGGACGTAGCAGCCAACTGGCCAACAGGCACCGAGACAAGCCAGCACTACATACGTACCAGCACAGCACAGGAACAAGGTGCCCCTCTACTTTCTCTCTCTCTCGCTCTGTCTCTGTCTTGCTTGCTCTCTCTTCCCTCTCACTCACTCTTTCCCTCAGTTTCTGTCCCTCTTGCTTTGCTCTTTCCCTCTCTGCTCTGCTCCGCTCCTCTCTGCTCTTTTTCTCCCTCCCTCCCTCCCTCCATCATCAGTCACTCATATCTTATAGAGTCATATTTAATGGTCTATGTGCTGTACAACACTAAGAACCAGCTGTAAATCAATGTTGTTTAAGAGATGACTTCTCTCTAGGTTGATGGATTCATCCATCAATAGAACACAGTATTTTATAGTCGGCTGATTGGTGTGTGTGTGTGTGTGTGTGTGTGTATGTAAATGTGTGTTTGTTTTAAGTACCATAACATACATGGGCTTGGCAGTGTATAGCTGCCTCTAAGTGCCGATAAAACGGTTAAACACTGTAATTGTAATTTACTCCCAGCTGTGCTGATATTCCCAAGAGAGGTAACACCACTCGACATACACACACACTCACACACACTCACACACAATCACTCGTCTCGTCCTCTGCATGTTTTAAAAGGCTCCAATTGTAAAGAAGACACCACACACAGCAGTTCCTCTCTCCATATTCAACATCTCTCCCCTGCAGAGTCAGTGGTTTGATCTTTACATGGGAATAGACTTCAGTCCTCTCCACTCTCTGACTACCACTGTGGCCTGGCACACCCTGCTGGGAGTTGAGGGTCCCTACTGGTCTTTTAGGGTGCGTCCCAAATGCCACCTTATTTGCTTTACAGTGCACTACTTTCCCTACATAGTGCACTACTTTCCCTTTATTGTGCCCTATTTTCCCTTTATAGCGCACTACCTTTGGTCAGAATTAGTGCACTCTAAAGGGAATAGGGTGCCATTTGGGACACAGCCTTACCAGGTCCTACTGGTATTTTAGGGGCCACAGGGTTAGAGCGGTAGCTGTGATTTATCGTGATTCATCCCATCTGCTATGAACTAAAGAATAGCAGAGCTGGTTACAGAGTCAAAGGGACTCTTTCTCTTAATGAAGATAGAAGTTGCCTTGCTCCTACGATCTCTGTGAAAGTGCAATCTCAGAGTAATGACTATATGTGTGCATGTGTGGGTAGCGTTTGATTGCAGACTCAGGTTCTTTTGTGTGTGTGTGTGTGTGTGTGTGGTGTGTGTGTGTGTGTGTGCGCACATGTGTGTTTGTGCTTGTGAATGCATGTGTGTGGTCTCTCACCCCTCATATCAATATTGCACTATGCCATGGGGCAGCTCAGGGACTGAGTTACTTTGCTCTCCTCCTTTATCTCCCCTCTCCTTTTCTCCTCTTCTCCCTCTTCTTCCTCCTCCACGTCCTCTCTCGCTCCCCTCCTGAACCTTCAGCCTTGTTTACTGTCAGCCTCCCTTCACTCCCACAGAGAGTACTAACACAATAGCAGCCTAACCGTACAGAGAAGAACACTCTCTTAGTCAGAACATCCGTTCCCATTAGTTAGTTCAGATGAAACATCAATGAAATGCCATTTCACAGAACTCCTCTTTGAATCGACTGTGACCCCGCATGTTCAGGTAGCTTCACAGTGAGAGGACCAATGTCAGCTGTAGACAATGCCAGCTGGACGCAGGGTTGTAACCTTGTGTGTTTCTAATAGTGTTTGTTCCAGGCTTTGAGGCGAGCGGAGTGTGAGGAGATGTGAGAAGAAGAAAAACACAGGGAGCTTGGACAGGGCCAGGGACAAATAGTAATGAAGACCTATCTTTGTGTTTTCTCTTGGAGCTACAGAGTTATGGAAACTGCTGCCGTACACAGATGCAGACCCATTCCTTTGTCTTGCCTCCCGTGACCTCTTCTGATGTTCTCAGACCTGTGGTTGGAGGCTGAATAGCAGCAGATCGTTGTGTTTTCTTCCTATTAGCTATTAGCTACCTACCTACCTACCTACCTACTTACCTACCTACCTAGGTAGAACACTACCCCCCCCTCTCTCTATCTCTCTCTTCTGGTTGTTTCTCCATTTCTCCTCTCTTCCCTTCTCTTCTCTCTGTGTGTGTGTGTGTGTGTGTGTGTGTGTGTGTGTGTGTGTGTGTGTGTGTGTGTGTGTGTGTGTGTGTGTCTGTGTTGTCAGCATAGTTAATCTGTTCCAGTGTCACTGCTGTTAATCCCTGCTGTAGGATGACACTGTGTCTCTCTTTTAACCTCTCTGCTGTGACAGGGACAGAGGGGGGAGGGGGGAGGTTGAGAGAAATAAAAAGATGGAGCGAAGAGCTCTAGCAGGAGCGAGAAGGGAGAGAGATTGAGGGATAACGGGAAGGCAAGACAGTCAGAGTGAAAGGGAGAGGTTAGTTAAGAGAGGAAGGGGGGTTACCCCACGGCAGTGTTTCCTGATGTTTAAATTAAGACCACATACTGTACCTCTCCTCTATGTCACTAAAACAACAGAGCTGTCTCCGTCTGAGGATTTATGAATGTAGGCAGAGAGAGAGGGTGTGGGGGTTCACTTAAACGGCCCATTGTGTGTGCGTGTCTCATTGTGTGTGTGGGTGTGTATCTGGACTATATTTGTGTGTGTGTGTGCGTGTGTCTACCATGTCTGCCCGTGTGTGTGTGTGTGCGTGCGTGCGTGTGTGTGTGCATGTGTGTGTGTGCATGTGTGTGCGTGTTTGTGTATGTGTGTGTGTAAAAGCGTTGCGGTGGCGAGGGTTAACTGAGCTGCTCTGTCAGTGCAGTTTGATTAGGTGATCTCAGCTTCATATTCCCCACAGGAGAATAAAGAGCAGCTATTTCCTCTGCAAACACAGAGCAGGACAAAGGAGCCATTGACGGGAGTTGGGGGCCTCTGAAGGCCCTCTCTGAACCCCCCAGCCCCAGGCTCTGTTAGTGGGGCCTGACGCGACCTGTGTGAAATTGTATGTTTGTGAATCCGTGTGTGTGCACTTGCATGTGAGGGTAGGAATAGGACTGTGTGTGTGTGTGTGTGTGTGTGTGTGTGTGTGTGTGTGTGTGTGTGTGTGTGTGTGTGTGTGTGTGTGTGTAGGACTGACTGGGCCCAGGCAAAGACAACATTACTCACGGTGCCCACAGCCCTGGTCCTGGCTAGTACTGCTGACTGAGGCTGGGTAAGGCAGAGAGGAGAAACACTCCCCCCAGACTGTTTACTGTATAAGGGACACACTAGACTAGAGGTGGGGCCCAAGACTAGAGTTTGACGTGTGGTGCACTGAGATCAGCTTTACATACAGTACAGACGCACACACACCCCTTCCCCACACGCATCTAAAAGATAAATCCGTATGAAACCAAATCCATACCGTATGTGTGTGTTAGGGTGGTAATACAGCAGGGGTATATAGAGATTAGGACCATAGTATTACTGTAACAACATTGGGATGTTTTATTGTTATTGACTGTAATTGCCAATATTTTCCTTTTTTAATGAGGGCTTCACATAAAAGCTAAACAAAAATCACCAATGACCTGCTGTGATTGTGAGTAGACAGAAACGGCTGAAATGCACTTAACCGAAGCATTCCAACGTGAATTCCAGTGAATGTGAGTTAATATGGCCATAACTACATTACAGGGACAGCAGTCAGACATATTCAGTGGCCGGGGTTTGGCTGGACTCCCAGAGACTGCGAGGGAGGGAGGGAGGGAGGGAGGGAGGGAGGGAGGGAGGGAGGGAGGGAGGGAGGGAGGGAGGGAGGGAGGGAGAGGAATGTATGTAGAGATAGAGAAGAGAGAAGGGGACAGAGAAATACAGTGCCTTCGGAAAGTATTCAGACCCCTTTACTTTTTACACATTTTGTTAGGTTATAGCCTCATTCTAAAATTGATTACATAGTTTTTTCCCCCTCATCAATCCACACACAATACCCCATAATGACAAAGCAAAAACAGGTTTTTAGACATTTTTGCTAATAAAAAAAAGAACTGAAATAACACATTTACATAAGTATTCAGACCCTTTACTCAGTGCTTTGTTGAAGCACCTTTGGCGGCGATTACAGCCTTGAGTCTTCTTGGGTATGATTCTACAATCTTGGCACACCTGTATTTGGGGAGTTTCTCCCATTCTTCTCTGCAGATGCTCTCAAGCTCTGTCAGCTTGGAATGGGAGCGTTGCTGCACAGCTATTTTCAGGTCTCTCCAGAAATGTTCGATCGGGTTCAAGTCCGGGCTCTGTCTGGGCCACTCAAGGACATTCAGAGACTTGTCTCGAAGCCACTCCTGTGTTGTATTGGCTGTGTGCTTAAACTCGTTGTCTTGTTGGAAGGTGAACCTTCACCCCAGTCTGAGGTCCTGAGCACTCTGGAGCAGGTTTTCATCAAGGATCTCTCTGTACTTTTCTCTGTTCATCTTTGCCTCGATCCTGACTAGCCTCCCAATCTCTACCGCTGAAAACCTTCCTAAAAAGGCCTGATTGGTGGAGTATTGCAGAAATTGTTGTCCATTCTTGGATCATCTCCCATCTCCACAGAGGAACTCTATAGCTCTGTCAGAGTGACCATGGGTTCTTGGTCACCTCCCTGACCAAGGCCTTTCTCCCCCGATTGCTCAGTTTGACTGGGAGGCCAGCTCTAGGAAGAGTCTTCGTGGTTCCAAACTTCTTCCATTTAAGAATGATGGAGGCCACTGTGTTCTTTGGGCCTTCAATCATGACATTCTTTGGTACCCTTCCCCAGATCTGTGCCTTGACACAATCCTGTCTCGGAGCTCTGCAGACAATTCCTTCGACCTCATAGCTTGGTTTTTGCTCTGACATGCACTGTCAACTGTTGGACCTTATGTAGGCAGGTGTGTGCCTTTCCAAATCATGTCCAATCAATTGAATTTACCACAGATGGACTCCAATCAAGTTGTAGAAACATCTCAAGGATGATCTCATAGCAAAGGGTCTGAATACTTATGTAAATAAGGTTTTTCTGTTTTTTATTTTTTATACATTACATGTTTTCGCTTTGTCATTAATGGGTATTGTGTGTAGATTGCTGAGGATAATAAAAAAAAAACATTTTAGATAAGGCTGTAACTTAACAAAATGTGGAAAAAGTCAATGGGTCTGAATACAGACAGAGACAAAATGAGAGAGGATATTTTGTTTTTAATTTTAGTTTTACATTTTAGTCATTTAGCAGATGCTCTTCTCCAGAGCGACTTACATGAGCAATTAGAGTTAAGTGCCTTGCTCAAGGGCACAGAAAGATTGTTCACGTAGTTGGCTCGGGGATTCGAACCAGCTTGTTTTTGGTTACTGGCCCAATGCTAGAATACCTTTAACAAATGATGCCCTGTGTTATAACAATCAACAAACCAAACATTTTAAACAGATAAAATTGCATACAGAGCAGAAATTCTATACACAGAAAAATGATTTGATTTTACAAGTACATTTCACAATGAACAGGTCCTATATTAAAGTCTTAAAGTGACCCAATGAAATCAGGAAACCAAGCTCTAATATTTGCTGAAGGTCATTCCAGAAATGAGGAGCACTAGAACTAAAAACACTAATTAGAACCATGTAGGGTTCTTTAGTTGGTCCCTATAGGGAAACTCTTTTTGCAGAGGATTCTACCTAGAACCCTCTATTGTAGGGTTCTTCCTAGAACCCCCCGTATGTTGTTGTACCTCGAACCCTATATGTAGGGTTCTGCTCATAACCCTCTATTAATGGTTCTACCAATAACCATTTTATAATCTCTAGGTTCTTCCTAGAACCCTCTATGAATGGTTCCACAAGCCTTATTATCCTTCAAAATGTATCTTTATGACAATACATTACATATATCATAAGGCCTTTCTTTGAGACCCTAGTTATACCCTGACATAGTGGTGTTGGGAAACTCCTGGTTTACAAGCCACATCAGGCCTGCAAGTCATGATGGTGACAGGTGTGCGCCATAACGAGCAGCCTAGAGGCGGAGAGGGAGCACACATGACAGTACCCCGTCCCCAACACGCGGCTCCAGCCGCAGGACGCCGACCAGAATGACGATCCCGGGGTTCAGGAGCGGACTGGCCACCTCTGCTGAGGAGCGGGAAACCTGTTAGTCCGGCAGAGACGCGGGAGCATGGCGACCTAGAGCGCCGGAGAGAGCATACCTGACGGTACCCCCTCCCCGGTGTGTTCGGCTCCAGCCGCAGGACACCAACCAAAGGGACAATCCCGGGGATCAGGAGTGGACCGGTCACCCCTGCTGATGTGCGGGAACCTGTCGCCGGCTGGGTGCTGGAACGTGACAGACCGGCTGAGGCAGGGGAGCCTGGGCAGCCGGCTGAGGCATGAGAGCCTGACGAGCCGGAGGAAGCAGGGGAGACTGGTGATCTGGTGAAGGCATGAAAGCCCGACGAACCGGCGGAGGCAGGGGAGTCTGGCGATCTGTCTCAGGCCTGACAGCGGCTTCCGGATCTGACGTCATTCCCACCGAAAAAAGAAAAAAAACACTCCCTGGTGCTTAGCTCTGGGGAGGCGTCATTCTTTAACGTGTGCGCTGAGAGTCGGCAAGCAAGTTCAGGGAGTGAGTGTTTAAATAAATAAACATGACACAAAACAAGAAAACACGAACAACGCACAGACATGACACTAGAACAGAAACAATAACGCCTGGGGAAGGAACCAAAGGGAGTGACATATAAACTCAGCAAAAAAAGAAACGTCCCTTTTTCAGGACCCTGTCTTTCAAAGATAATTCATAAAAATCCAAATAACTTCACAGATCTTCATTGTAAAGGGTTTAAACACTGTTTCCCATGTTTGTTCAATGAACCATAAACAATTAATGAACATGCACCTGTGGAACGGTCGTTAAGACACTAACAGCTTACAGACGGTAGGCAATTAAGGTCACAGTTATGAAAACTTAGGACACTAAAGAGGCCTTTCTACTGACTCTGAAAAACACCAAAAAAAGATGCCTAGGGTCCCTGCTCATCTGCGTGAACGTGCCTTAGGCATGCTGCAAGGAGGCATGAGGACTGCAGATGTGGCCAGGGCAATAAATTGCAATGTCTGTACTGTGGGATGCCAAAAGACAGCGCTACAGGGAGACAAGATGGACAGCTGATCATCCTCGCAGTGGCAGACCACGTGTAACAACACCTGCACATGATTGGTACATCCGAACATCATACCTGCAGGACAGGTACAGGATGGCAACAACAACTGGCCGAGATACACTAGGAAGGCACAATCCCTCCATCAGTGCTCAGACTGTCCGCAATAGGCTGAGAGAGGCTGGACTGAGGGCTTGTAGGCCTGTTGTAAGGAAGACATCCTCCTCCCTCATGTGGTACCCTGTAGGCTCATCCTGACATGACCCTCCAGCATGACAATGCCACCAGCCATACTGCTTGTTCTGTGCGTGATTTCCTGCAAGACAGGAATGTCAGTGTTCTGCCATGGCCAGCGAAGAGCCCGGATCTCAATCCCATTGAGCACGTCTGGGACCTGTTGGATCGGAGGGTGAGGGCTAGGGCCATTCCCCCCAGAAATGTCCAGGAACTCGCAGGTGCCTTGGTGGAAGAGTGGGGTAACATCTCACAGCAAGAACTGGCAAATCTGGTGCAGTCCATGAGGAGGAGATGCACTGCAGTACTTAATGCAGCTGGTAGCCACACCAGAAACTGAGTGTTCCTTTTGATTTTGACCCCCCCTTTGTTCAGGGACACATTATTCCATTTCTGTTAGTCACATGTCTGTGGAATATATTCAGTTTATGTCTCAGCTGTTGAATCTTGTTATGTTCATAAATATTTACACATGTTAAGTTTGCCGAAAATATATGTAGTTGACAGTGAGAGGACTTTTCTTTTTTTGCTGAGTTTATAAGGAAGGTAATCAGGGAGTTGATGGAGTCCAGGTGAGTCTGAAGATGAGCAGGTGCGCGTAACGATGGTGACAGCTATACGCACACGTGACAGCCAGCATGGGGAAAATTGAATACTGAGACTACCTCAATCATCTGAACTGGAACAACCATCTCAGTAATGGGTGTAATAAGTCCAACTACTAACAGATTGGATTATTTATCGAAAAATGTATGGTTTTTATCTTTGTGTAGCATAATATTAATCAACCAATCAATGTACATGCAAAAGCACAGATATAAAAAAACTATTCCGAAATTCACCCTGCAATGCCTTCCAAAGAACTGTTATTGCCTTCCAAAGAATCCTTCTTGCCTTCCAAAGAATCACCAAAGAACCCTTTCATCCAAAAACGGTTCTTCAGATCAAAACAGTTCTGGGTAGAACCCTATCCCTCCGCAAAGAACCCTTTTGGAAGTGGAGGCCTTTTTTCTAAGATACTGCCATCCATTTGATACTGCCATCCCACATTGTTTATGAAAATGTACAACACTCCAAAATATACCGTAACCCTAAAGATCTTTATTTATTAAATGCATTTAAGTTATGGCCTGAATGGCCTAGTGTAAAATGAACTCCTTGTGGATGCTGCTGGTGTTTTTGTTGGGAAACGTTATGAGAAAGTTATTTTCTGATAATGCCTACTTTTTAGTTGACAGTTGACAGCCATAGAGGGAGTTTTTTCTAAGAACATGGAAAAGTAGCCTACTTTGGGTGCTTGTATGATATTCACTAGATCTCCAGGATAGAAGGGAAGTGAGGTAGATCGGGACTTGTAGAAGAACTGCTTTGTAAACAAATAAGAGCCAACGCTGAGGTCTTCCGGAGGTCAGGGATGGCCAGCCCATTCACAATCAATAAGAAAGTCCTAATCTGTGGTTGAGATAATATAATAATGTCATCTGAGGAACAAGCATAAAGGGTTTCTCTCTTTTATTCTTCCTTTGTCCTCTCTTTCTTCCCTCTCTCTCGTTGATCCTTGAACACAATGTTCTGCTGTTCATTGTATATCATCCAGCCATTAATACATCTTCCTCAGCCTCAAACACATGTGAAGCTCTTGCTCGCCTCTCTCTCTCCTCTCTACAGCAAGAGGTTAATAGAGGGGCAACCGGTAATGTAGGTCTGTTAGTGAATGACAGGCTGCTGCCTCACTGGGCCTCACACAACAGCTGGGGGCTGTTAGATAGATAGATAGATAGATAGATAGATAGATAGATAGATAGATAGATAGATAGATAGATAGATAGATAGATAGATAGATAGATAGATAGATAGATAGATAGATAGATAGATAGATAGATAGATAGATAGATAGATAGATAGATAGATAGATAGATAGATAGATAGATAGATAGATAGATAGATAGATAGATAGATAGATAGATAGATAGATAGATAGATAGATAGATAGATAGATAGATAGATAGATAGATAGATAGACAGATGAGACTGATCTCCCTCTGGACTCCCTGCTCTGGTCAAAAGTAGTGCACTATATATGGAATAGGGTGCCATTTCAGACTCAGCCATAGAGGGAGTTATTTGGAGAAAATTCCTGTGTATTTGTTCTGGAGTAGAATCGCCAAGAGCCCAGTGATTCTGCTAATGTCTCTGTGAAAGCCACAATCTGCCAACAGCGGCGATTTCAGCGGCGTTACAGGAAACCAACAAAACGTTCCAAATGACACCCTATACCGTTTACAGTCCCTATGAGCCCTGGTCAAAAGTAGTAAACTATATAGGGAATACACTCTTAGAAAAAAGGGTGCTATCTAGAACCTAAAAGGGTTCTTTGGCTGTCCCCATAGGAGAACCCTTTGCAGAACCCTTTACACAGAGGGTTCTACATGGAACCCAAAATTGTTCTAACTGGAGACAAAAAAAGTTCAAGCTGGAACCAAAAAGGGTTCTCCTATGGGGACAGCCGAAGAACCCATTTTTTCTAAGAGTGTATGCTATTGGAGAAAAGCCTTCCTGCTTGCTTCTAGAGGCAAGCTCTAAATTGTTACCATTACCTTTGGAGAAAATAGACAAAATAAATGGTGAATATGGTTATTTCCTATTCAATTGGACTGCCCCCTTTGCATGATCAAAACTGGATTGTGTTCTGATATTTTGTTTCTATTACACACAGAGAGAGAGAGAGAGAGAGAGAGAGAGAGAGAGAGAGAGATAGAAGGGGCATTTATCTTTGTGTGACAGACCATGTTGCTGTGTCAGGTTCCTGTTTGTCTTTTCCATTGAGGTGGTGATGTGAAGGCTGTTTGCTTGTGTATAGTATGTGTTTGTGTATGTAGGTATACTGTGTGCGTGTGTATCCCTCTGTCTCCTGGCACACACTAAATAAAGCTGTGTTCAGACTGTGAGGCTGGGCTGGTTCCGGTGGCCCGTATTCAGATCTATATTAAGGCTGTGGGACTGAGGACTGGGTTTTCGGGCTGTGGTCGGGCAGGGGCTCTGTGTGGCTGGGAAATACAGAGGCCCCTAGGGACCTACCTGGAAAACAATGTGATTAACCACATGCATTCACACAGCCCACACACCTCTGTCTACCGGGGAGTTAGAGTATCAGCGACAGGAAGTCCCACACAGCCATTTCCTGTTGGGTCCAGGAACAATGGCCATTGTCGCTATGGCGACTCGGTGAGCTGATATGGTGTGACCTCACCTCCGTACAGCCATGTACCATTGAAGGGCGATAGTGTGTGTGTATTCTTCATTGAAGGGTGATAAATTGCCCATCCTTTAAATAGAGCGAGCGATGAAAGATTGACTAGGATGTGGAGCCGCATAAATACGAAAAACAAAACAGAGCAAAACAAAAAAGGTTTCAAAACAGCATTGCTGTCCAAAACTCAGAAAGGCTCATTTGTCTGACAGGTTGATGTTTATCAATTTTTTTAAGGTCTCTGTATCCAAAATGTCTCTATCATTCTGGTCAACCCCAGTGTGACTGTTTCAGAGATGGGTTGTTGATAGACCTTCACTGAAAAATGTTTACTCTTGATACTGCACCCACTGTCATCATAAAGATGATGTGAGGGCCTGTGTGTGTGTGTGTGTGTATGTGTCTGTGTGTTTCAGTAGCTCTCTGTCCCCATCTGGAGTCAGCAGCTGCTGTCAGGATGCTTCTGGGGATTAAACTCTTCACACAATCTGTTTCTCCACCTCTCCATCTCTCTACCTCCATCACTGTACCACTACATCCTTGCATCTCTCCACGTATATCAGTCTACGTCTGTCACTCCAACTCTCTACCTATAATTCTCTCCATCTCTCTACCTCAATGACTCTACCTTTCCATCTCTCTACCTTAATGACTCTACCTCTCCATCTCTCTACCTCAATGACACTACCTCTCCATCTCTCTACCTTAATGACTCCACCTCTCCATCTCTCTACCTCAATGACACTACCTCTCCATCCCTCTACCTCAATGACACTACCTCTCCATCTCTCTACCTTAATGACTCCACCTCTCCATCTCTCTACCTCAATGACACTACCTCTCCATCCCTCTACCTCAATGACTCTACCTCTCCATCTCTCTACCTTAATGACTCCACCTCTCCATCTCTCTACCTCAATGACACTACCTCTCCATCTCTCTACCTCAATGACACTACCTCTCCATCTCTCTACCTCCTTCCCTTCACTGTCACACCATCTCTTTCCCTCCACCTCTCCATCTCTCTACCTCAATGACACTACCTCTCCATCTCTCTACCTCAATGACACTACCTCTCCATCTCTCTACCTCCTTCCCTTCACTGTCACACCATCTCTTTCCCTCTATCTCTCCATCTCTAACTGATCCCGATAGGACCTTGGATAGAACTCAATGGAGTTGGAGGGACATCAAATGTGTGTCTGTATGTGTTCTGCGTGTGCTTGAGTGTGTTTTTGCATTCTGTTCTGTAATGCGTGTGTATGCGTGTTAATGTGAGTGTGTGTGTGGCTTTGGGGGTGATTGAGTTTTATCCCACTGCCACAGAGGATGTGTCATTCTGACTCCTTTGTTCAGTGTAGCAGAGCCTTGTCGCTATGACTCTGTGTGTGTGTGTGTGCGTGTGCGTGTGTGTGTGTGTGCGTGCCATGTGCCTGTGTGTTTTCACCCGCTGTCGGCTTTAGTTATTAGTCACTCAGTCTGTCTCGAGACGCCTATTTTCTTCAAATAATTTCTAAGTAATAAATCCATAAGCAGACAGATGTAAGCTGGGGACCAAATACACCCATATATAAGACATCTACTATATTAGACATATATCTCTCTGGATGCTTGATGTTAGCTGATGAGGAAGAAGTGCAGTCAAATTCCTCTCTGTAAAATCCTCCAGAGATTTAGCTATTCTCATTCCTCCACATGTGTTGGACTGTTAAGACAGAGGCTAAGTCAAATATGTCTGTTCTAACTAATTAACGTGTGTATCCTCTTCTAAATCCTAATGTTTTGGAGGGTTTTGATAGATTAAAAACATTGTGTCCATCAGTGGAGGCTTCTGAGGGGAGAACGGCTCGTAATAATGGCCAGAACAGAGCAAATGGAATGGCATTAAACACCTGGAAACCATGTGCATGATGTATATGATACCATTCCACTGAGTCCGCTCCAGTCATTATCACAAGCCCGTTCTCCCAAATGAAGGTGCCACCAACCTCCTGTGGTGTCAATAGATCCAAAACAGTGTAAATACTCTAATGAGGAAAAATGTAGAAAGACACATTTCACCGATTCACCCCCGCCGCCCCCCCCCCGACACGATGAACCTTGAAGCCAGATAAACAGGGTCTCTGAACTGATAACAAAAATGAAAGAGAAACACTAAGGTCATTCATTCCCTAATCTCTCTGAAACAGATTTGACCAAATCACACTCTATTTTACCCAGGATTATTTATTCCCTGGTTTACAATTACTTTACTCTTTGACTTTGTCACAATCACATTAGAGGGAACTATTATACAGAAACAGATGCTGTGTCCCCTTTTTTTAGCATAGCTGTGTCCTAATTACACCTACTTTGAAATGAGTGTTTGTATTATTGTAATTGAGTTGCACAATGATATAGCAAAAAGCCTCAGTAATAACAGATTATAATTCATTATGATTTTCTGTAATACTGTCCAGCTGCTGTGTTTTGTCTGTCCTGCAAATGAAACTAAGCCGGACATAACTGGACATTTCATAAGTTGAATTCTTGTTCTTTCAGCAGGTCTGCCCAAAATCAAATGGAATTGAGTGCGTGTGGCTGTGTTGTCTGGAGGGGTTTGGGAGAACAGGAAAAAAACGAATTTCCTTTGCAAGACGGACAAATAAGTCCTCTTCTATTTTATTGTTTTCAGTAAACACCTGTAAAGGTAACAGTATAATTGGCATGGTACATGACTGAAATGTGTTTGTTCATTTCTTTGTAATGCTGTTTCAAAACAGTATTAGTTTGTTCTCTGTCTCAGTACAAACATATTGATTGTTTTGAGGAACCAGAAGCCCATCTGCATCTGTTTAGCCCAGATTCTACATTTGGCCTACTTCTGTCCCGCAGACCACACACACACACACACACACACACACACACACACACACACACACACACACACACACACACACACACACACACACACACACCACACACACACACACACACACACACACACTGGCCTGGATCCATAGAAGGACACACATGTACACAGGCCTGTTTGCTTAGCCTCTTTCAACCCATTCCCATCTCACACAGGCCTTACAGATATAAAGTAGATGTCATATGGTACATGCAGTACATTCGGAAAGTATTCAGACCCCTTCCCTTTTTCCACATTTTGTTATGTTACAGCCTTATTCTAAAATGGATTATGACTTAGTCATTATGGGTTATGACTATTCTAAGTTAAAACAGGTTTTTAGAAATGTTTGCAAACGTATTACAGATAAAAACAGAAATATCTTATTTACATAACTATTCAGACCCTTTGCTATGAGACTACAAATTGAGCTCAGGTGCATCCTGTTTCCATTGATTATCCTTGAGATGTTTCTACAACTTGATTGGAGTCCACCTGTGGTAAATTAAATTGATTGGACATGATTTGGAAAGGCACACACCTTTATGGTAGAGTGGCCAGACATTAGGCTCTCCTCAGTAAAAGGCACATGACAGCCCGCTTGGAGTTTGCCAAAAGGCACCTAAAGGACTCAGACCATGAGAAACAAGATTCTCTGGTCTGATGAAATCAAGATTGAACACTTTGGCCTGAATACCAAGTGTCACATCTGGAGGAAACCTGGCACCATCCCTACGGTGAAGCATGGTAGTGGCAGCATCATGCTATGGAGATGTTTTTCAGCGACAGGTACTGGGAGACTAGTCAGGATCGAGGGAAAGACGAATGGAGCAAAGTACAGAGAGATCCTTAATGAAAACCTGCTCCAGAGCACTCAGGACCTCAGACTGGGTCTATGCCCTCTGACGAACCATGAAACAGGCAAAGTGTCAATACAGGACTATTATTAAATCCTACTACACTGGCTCCGACGCTCGTCAGCTGTGGCAAGGCCTGCAAACTATTACAGAATGCAAAGGTAAGCCCAGCCGTGAGCTTCCCAGTGACACAAGCCTACCAGATGAGCTAAATTACTTCTATGCGCGCTTCAAGGCAAGCAACACTGAAGTGTGTATGAGACCACCAGCTGTTCCGGACGACTGTGTGATCACGCTCTCCGTAGCCGATGTGAGTAAGGCCGCAGGGTCGCAGGGCCAGATGGATTACCAAGAAGTGTACTCAGAGCATGCACTAATCAACTGGCAAGTGTCTTCACTGACATTTTCAACCTGTCCCTGACTGAGTGTGTAATACCTACATGTTTCAAACAGACCACCATAGTCTCTGTGCCCAAGAAGACCAAGGTAACCTGCCTAAATGACTTCCGACCTGTAGCACTCACGTATGTAGACATGAAATGCTTTGAAAGACTGGTCTTGGCTCACATCAACACCATCATCCCAGAAACCCCACTCCAATTTGCATACCGCCCCAACAGATCAACAGATGATGCAATCTCTATTGCACTCCACACTGCCCTTTCCCACCTGGACAAAAGGAACACCTATGTGAGAATGCTGTTCATTGACTACAGCTCAGCATTCAACACCATAGTGCCCTCAAAGCTCATTACTAAGCTAAGGACCCTGGGACTAAACACCTCCCTCTGCAACTGGATCCTGGACTTCCTGACAGGCTGCCCCCAGGTGGTAAGGGTAGGCAACAACACATCTGCCACGCTGATTCTCAACACGGGGGTAATCTAATAGAAGTTAACTGCTTAACGTTACCCTGAATTGTGAATTTTTGAAGTGCAAGCTACATACAAATAAAAAGCTACAATAACAGTTACATTTGCTAGCTAAATAAAATGGTTTGGCTAGCTAGCCAGCTACTGTAGCTGGTTAGCTGACTAGGCAGGCTGAGGTAAATAAGTACAGTAGCTAGCAACGTCAATCTAAAAACAGCTTAAATGACGTATTCCTATTTAACAATACGTTCTTATATAAAGACAAATATATGGTAAAGAAAGAGTATTCTCTTACCTATCTTTTCGGTTTTCTGAAGCAGTAAGTAGTCACCGTCAATATCACCGTCCTTGGAGAGCAATTCTGAGGTAATAATTATGCAAGTGCTTATGAGATTAAATAGAATTAGAACTGCCTGCGTCCTTCGTCCTTCGCGACCACTACCAGGTAAAATAGAGCCAAGCAACCAGCATAGCAATGGACGCTTTGGTTCATTACGTAACCTGGTCAGAATTTGGTGGTTGCATCCCACCTGGTATGGCAACTGCTCAGCCTCCAACCGCAAGGCGCTGCAGAGGGTAGTGCGTACAGCCCAGTACATCACTGGGGCCAAGCTTACTGCCATCCAGGACCTCTATACCAGGCGGTGTCAGAGGAAGGCCCTAAAAATGGCCAAATACTCCAGCGACCCTATTCATAGACTATTCCCTCTGCTACCGCACAGCAAGTGGTACTGGAGCACCAAGTCTAGGTCCAAAAGGCTTCTTAATAGCTTCTACCCCCAAACGATAAGACTGTTGAACAGCTAATCAAATGGCTACCTGTATTATTTGCATTGAACCCTCCCTTTTTACGCTGATACTACTACTTGCTGTTTATTAAACTGTACTCCCGCACATCGGTACCGGTACACCCTGTACAGTATATAGTCTTGTTATTGTTATTTTATTGTTACTCTTTTATTTTTTACTTCAGTTTATTCAGTAAATATTTTCTTAACTCTTATTTTTCTTAAAACTGCATTCTTGGTTAAGGGCTTGTAAGTAAGCATTTCACGGTAAGGTTTACACTTGTTATATTCGGCGCAGGTGACAAATACAATTTAATTTAAGGTTCACCTTTCAACAGGACAACGACCCGAAGCACGCAGTCAAGACAACGCAGGAGTGGCTTCGGGACAAGTCCCTGAATGTCCTTGAGTGGCCCAGACAGAGCCCGGACTTGAACCCGATCGAACATCTCTGGAGAGACCTGAAAATAACTGTGCAGCAACGCTCCCCATCCAACCTGACAGAGCTGGAGAGGATTTGCAAAGAAGAATGGGAGAAACTCCCCAAATACAGGTGTGCCAAGCTTGTAGCGTCATACCCAAGAAGACTCGAGGCTGTAATCTCTGCCAAAAGTGCTTCAACAAAGAACTGAGTGAAGGGTCTGAATACTTACGTAAATGTGATATTTCAGTTTTTTTTATACATTTGCAAAGATTTCTTAAAACCTGTTTTTGCTTTGTCATTATAATATACTGCTCAAAAAAATAAAGGGAACACTTAAACAACACAATGTAACTCCAAGTCAATCACACTTCTGTGAAATCAAACTGTCCACTTAGGAAGCAACACTGATTGACAATAAATTTCACATGCTGTTGTGCAAATGGAATAGACAACAGGTGGAAATTATAGGCAATTAGCAAGACACCCCCAATAAAGGAGTGGTTCTGCAGGTGGGGACCACAGACCACTTCTCAGTTCCTATGCTTCCTGGCTGATGTTTTGGTCACGTTTGAATGCTGGCGGTGCTTTCACTCTAGTGGTAGCATGAGACGGAGTCTACAACCCACACAAGTGGCTCAGGTAGTGCAGCTCATCCAGGATGGCACATCAATGCGAGCTGTGGCAAGAAGGTTTTCTGTGTCTGTCAGCGTAGTGTCCAGAGCATGGAGGCGCTACCAGGAGACAGGCCAGTACATCAGGAGACGTGGAGGAGGCCGTAGGAGGGCAACAACCCAGCAGCAGGACCGCTACCTCCGCCTTTGTGCAAGGAGGAGCAGGAGAAGCACTGCCAGAGCCCTGCAAAATGACCTCCAGCAGGCCACAAATGTGCATGTGTCTGCTCAAACGGTCAGAAACAGACTCCATGAGGGTGGTATGAGGGCCCGACGTCCACAGGTGGGGGTTGTGCTTACAGCCCAACACCGTGCAGGACGTTTGGCATTTGCCAGAGAACACCAAGATTGGCAAATTCGCCACTGGCGCCCTGTGCTCTTCACAGATGAAAGCAGGTTCACACTAAGCACGTGACAGACGTGACAGAGTCTGGAGACGCCGTGGAGAACGTTCTGCTGCCTGCAACATCTTCCAGCATGACCGGTTTGGCGGTGGGTCAGTCATGGTGTGGGGTGGCATTTCTTTGGGGGGCCGCACAGCCCTCCATGTGCTCGCCAGAGATAGCCTGACTGCCATTAGGTACCGAGATGAGATCCTCAGACCCCTTGTGAGACCATATGCTGGTGCGGTTGTCCCTGGGTTCCTCCTAATGCAAGACAATGCTAGACCTCATGTGGCTGGAGTGTGTCAGCAGTTCCTGCAAGAGGAAGGCATTGATGCTATGGACTGGCCCACCCGTTCCCCAGACCTGAATCCAATTGAGCACATCTGGGACATCATGTCTCGCTCCATCCAGCAACACCACGTTGCACCACAGACTATCCAGGAGTTGGCGGATGCTTTAGTCCAGGTCTGGGAGGAGATCCCTCAGGAGACCATCCGCCACCTCATCAGGAGCATGCCCAGGCGTTGTAGGGAGGTCATACAGGCACGTGGAGGCCACACACACTACTGAGCCTCATTTTGACTTGTTTTAAGGACATTACATCAACGTTGGATCAGCCTGTAGTGTGGTTTTCCACTTTAATTTTGAGTGTGACTCCAAATCCAGACCTCCATGGGTTGATAAATTGGATTTCCATTGATTATTTTTGTGTGATTTTGTTGTCAGCACCTATGTAAAGAAAAAAGTATTTAATACGATTATTTCTTTCATTCAGATCTAGGATGTGTTGTTTAAGTGTTCCCTTTATTTTTTTGAGCAGTGTATATTGTGAGTAGCTTGATGAGGGATTCTTTTTTTTATCCATTTAAGAATAAGGCTGTAACTTAAAAATTCTTCAGGATCGGTGGGTCCCCTGCGGGACGGTTGAGCTAACGTAGGCTTATGTGATTAGCATGAGGTTGTAAGTAACAAGAACATTTCCCAGGACATAGACATATCTGATATTGGCGGAAAGCTTAAATTCTTGTTAATCTAACTGCACTGTGCAATTTACAGTAGATTTTACAGTGAATAATACCACGCTATTGTTTGAGGAGAGTGCACAGTTTTGAACATGAAAAGTTATTAATAAACAAATTAGGCACATTTGGGCAGTCTTGATACAAAATTTGAGCAGAAATACAATGGTTCATTGGATCAGTCCAAAACTTTGCACATACACTGCTGCCACCTAATGGTCCAAATCTAAATTGCACCCGGGCTTGAATAATACATTATGGCCTTTCTCTTACATTTCAAAGATGGTAGATTTTTTTTTTCTTTGTATTATCTTTTACCAGATCGAATGTGTTATCTTCTCCGACATTACTTTCACATTCCCACAAACTTCAAAGTGTTTCCTTTCAAATGGTACCATGAAAATGCATATCCTTGCTTCAGGACCTGAGCTACAGGCAGTTCGATTTAGGTATGTCATTTCAGGCGAAAATTGAAAAAAAGTCAAGGGGTCTGAATATTTTCCGAATGCACTGTACATCAAAGAAAGAAAAACAATAGAATCCACAAAATATATGTTGTGCACTTCCTTCGCTGTATTCAGTTATTTTCTATCATTCGGCAATTGAGAGTAACAAAATATTGTATACTTCAAGTTGAGGCCTACTTGAAAGGGTGAAATAGCAACAAGTCTCTCAGTCTCATTGTAAAATGAGACATTTGTCCATGTTTCTCTAAATGTCAAATTTCGAAGTTGATCTAAATGTCACATTTCGAAGTGTTTGTTGACACAGCACTGCCTATCACTGGGCTTGAACATGCCACCCTCCAATCCAGAGTCTGTGGATTACCCCTAGCTCTCACAGTCTCACTGCAAAATGTTACATTTGCCCACGTTTCTCCAAACATAAAATTAGGAAGTTTCTCTAAATGTCAAATTTGAACTTGTTTGTTGACACAGAACTGCATGCATATTACTAGGATTTAACACTCCGATCATGAGTCTGCAGATTACGCCCATCCGCCATCTTTATCCACAACACCCTTACAAAACCCAAACCTGCTAGATGGCAATAGCTCACAGTGTTTCCCCTAGTGGAGACGTGGGTTGAATTAAAGGATGTATATCAAAAAGGGGTAGAGGAGAAGGAAACCCTTCACCTGGCACCATATTATTATATTTCATTCAATTTATTAACGTTTGATCCCGCGAAAATAAACAATATGAATTTTAAACCAACAGTTTGCAATGTACTTTTGAACATTCTGGACGCTTTGCGTCCTGGAACAAGGGACTTTGACGTCACTCAAGGAACGAGTCTATAAATAGCAGAGGCAATAGAAATAACTGGGAAAAGTATGAATATTTTGGATGAAATTGATATCCCATTGCCCAATAATACCAGATTTAAATTGGACCTGCCTATTCATTCATATAGGTATCTGATTTTAGAAATAAAAATACATATTTTGAGCATCCACATTATGCGACAGGCCTATATGATCAATTGCTTGCGCTTCACATTTGCAACATTGATCATGCAATGCATGCCTGGAGCTAAATTACTGGCCATAACCTTACCTACTTTGTCGGATAATAATCACCATTGAAAAATTCATCACAAACTCATTTAGGCCTACTGGAAAATGACAGCCAAGAGGCTACCTCTTTCTGAACAACTTCATTGATTCATTAAAATGACCGTAGTAGCTTCTGTAATACTGTACTGTAGTAGCTACAGTAGCCTAGTAGTTGAAAGTTGGCTGTGGCACTGATATGTGAAGACGAGGGTGCTCAAGTCCATTACAAGTCCGGTCCATCAATCAGGAGAATGGTGCATTTTTTTTCCATGTGCACCAGCTTTCACGGTTGCTGTAATTGACATACATACCTGCATCTAGCTATTCTTTACAGTAGCTAGTTAGACTAGCAAGTGCTTAATTTTATTACAAGTAGCCTAGGTTTTGAGAGGTGGAAAATATGAGCACCTATACAGTGGGGGAAAAAAGTATTTGATCCCCTGCTGATTTTGTACATTTGCCCAGTGACAAAGAAATGATCAGTCTATAATTTTAATGGTCGGTTTATTTGAAAAGTGAGATACAGAATAACAACTAAAATATCCTGAAAAACGCATGTCAAAAATGTTATAAATTGATTTGCATTTTAATGAGGGAAACTATGGTGTGTTTTCTAAGATGAGACTGCGGCAGCTAGTAGCCTTGTTGACATATAGGCTACTCCCCTGTATAGGCATTGAGTTGGCCAGCTGACGGGTTGTTTGTTGAACTAACATCCCCTGATCAATCCATCCCTGTGTCTCATATTTTACATGAGAAAATTGCAGTGTTATTATTATGATCATATCAAAATAATCGAATCAAATTGTATTAGTCACATGCACTGAATACAAGTGTAGACCTTACAGTGAAATGCTTACTTACAAGCCCCCAACCAACAATGCAGTTAAAAAAATAAAAATAAATAAATAAAAGTAACATGTAATTAAAGAGCAGCAGTAAAATAACAATAGCGAGACTATATACAGGGGGTACCGGTAGAGAGTCAATGTGCGGGGGCACCGGTAATTGAGATAATATGCACACGTAGGTGGAGTTATTAAAGTGACTATGCATAGATAATAACAGAGAGCAGCAGCGGCATAAAAGAGGGGCAATGCAAATAGTCTGGGTAGCCATTTGATTAGATGGTCAGGAGTCTTATGGCTTGGGGGTAGAAGCTGTTTAGAAGCCTCTTGGACCTAGACTTGGCGCTCCAGTACCGCTTGCCGTGCGATAGCAGAGAGAACAGTCTATGACTAGGGTGGTTGGAGTCTTTGACAATTTTTAGGGCCTTCCTCTGACACCGCCTGGTATAGAGGTCCTGGATGGCAGGAAGCTTGGCCCCTGTGATGTGCTGTTATGATTGGCACATTTCAGTGATGAATAGGCCTGCTATACCTTGCAAATCACTTTGTCATGTATTTATCACTCTATGGACATGTAAATTATCCAAAACATTGTGACATGTAATTTGACTGTTGGGCTATTGTGTCAGAATATTTTGTAGCAAATGGTTTCATAGGATAGCTACATGAAATGCTGAACAAAATGTTTCCAGTGCTAGTGCACTCAGTGGTTCCCCCAGTGTTATCACAGAGCACTTGACAGAAATCCAACTGCTTTTCAGAATAACTGCTTTTTTTTAATGAGGTGAAATAAGATTACTATTGGTTGTGAATAGGCTACTGGGTGGTTGTTGAGTTGTTTTGTAACGTTGTTTGCCTTGTTAAAATGTTTCATATACACCATTTTAAATGAAAGGTTTAGCAATATTAGGGTTTAGACACACAGAAAAAAAAGTCTACAGTTTAGTTAAGGCATTAATTCCCGACTGGGTTAGGAGATACAGAAACAGCTCTAGGTTTAACGTCAGACATTCATTCCGATTGGATAACATAATGTTAAAACAGAAAAACAACTTTAATTTAGCCATTTATTACAGCCTTTCCTGGAGTCTTCTGAGGGAGCCTCCAGACGTCCTGGGGACCTTCGAAAACGTAAAAATGTCAACTTGAATTTGGAGAGATCTCCCTGGAAAGAGAGATTGGTAGTATTATGTGCAAGGCTGAAGTGTTCGGTTAGTGGTTGTGGTTTTGGAACAGGACGCAATGCATTGAACTCTGCTTCCTTGTTGCGCATTGTTTATTTTCCAACTACTTCCTTCATTATTCTGTTTTGAATAGAAAAGACGGATAGTCACGGATGTTATATTTGTTCTAACGCACATGTGTAAAAAACGTTAGCTGTTACTCGGGTCAATGCACCTCAAAGCTTTGGAATGGACAATATTAATTTCCACCACTTGGCTGCAATTGCCCTTTCCAACCGCTAGAGGTCCGATAAACCTGTCACTTTGGCACGTTGGAGGCAGAACGCAGTCTGTAGTTTATAGGCAGAATGCTTTTCAAAATATGTAATTATTTTACCAGGCAGTCAGTTCAAACAAAATGTCCAGATCCATATACTGTAGGTGGGTGATTAGACATGCTTCGTTAGGTCCAATAATTTGAATCACTGTGTAGGCATTATTAACTGTGCATTGGGCTTACAATATAAGACAAACATGTAAATATGATTTTTTTTGTGTGTTATAATACTTGTAGGCCTATACAATGTTATGATTGCATGCAGTTATTTTAATTAGGCCTAATGAAATGCATGTTTTTGAAAATGTGGCTATGCTGTAGCCTGTGATTGTGTGCAGGCTATGTAGGCTATAGGCCTATAATTGAGGATTCAGGTTCTTATGGAATCAAATGCAATTGATGTTACAAATATCTTAGCCTACTTTTATGTATTATTTTGTGTTTTTTTTTATTAACTATTTAAGGTTATCAACACCACATCAAATCAAATGTGTATTGGTCGCATACACATATTTAGCAGATGTTATTGCAGGTGTAGCTAAATGCTTGTGTTCCTAGTTGCAACAGTGCAGTAGTATATAGCAATTCACAACAATGCACACAATCCAAAAGTAAGAGAATGGAATTAAGTAAGAACGTTCTGTGCTAATAATGTAAGAAATAACACAACAACAACACTGCAAAGTTGCTGAGGAGCAATAAGCAGAGCTGCCATGTCTGTCGGCGCCATCTTTCTCAACTCACATGGGCCTCTCAAGAAACACGATCAATACTGTCCTAAAATAAAAGGCCAGGGGTTCACATCAACTCCTGATTTTCTTAGGGACAATTTCTACTCTCAATAGCCTATAGCGTAGCCTAGTGGTTACAGCGTTGGACTAGTAACTGAAAGGTTGCAAGTTCAAATCCCTGAGCTGAGAAGGCAGTTAACCCACTGTTCCTAGGCTGTCATTGAAAATAAGAATTTGTTCTTAACTGACTTGCCTAGTTAAAAAAAATGTAATAAAAATAGAACACTAACACACACGTAGTGTACATTCATTTCTCTGGACCTGTGCTCGTAAACATGATTATTGAAATCCCACGCTCAGAGCAGCACATTGTGTAACTAAACTCATGCCTCTTTGAAAGTCTATGATTGATTGATTTTTCACACAGGAGGCTGACATTAACTCGTAGGCCTAATAGGCCATGTTCTATCAACACAGATGATATCTTACTGTACTGCTCCCACTTCTCTCTCTCTATCAAGCTGTATGTGTGCGTGCACACTTGTTTAAATGAGTTGTGACTTGTGACCATAGAATTGGGAATTAGAATACTAATTTAATAGGTTCTCTATGGTTGTGACAACTACATCGAGTGATGGAACGTGGATAAATGCACAAGGACAGCATGAATAGATAGAGACGCCACATCGCACACCTGACGCAATTTTCTATTGAATTTTTTTATTTGACCTTTATTTAACTAGGCAAGTCAGTTAAGAACAAATTCTTATTTACAATGACGGCCTACCCCCGGACGATGCTGGGCCAATTGTACGCCGCCCTATAGGACTCACAATCACGGCCGAATGTGATACAGCCTGGAATCGAACCAGGGTGGCTGTAGTGACGCCTCAAGCACTGAGATGCAGTGCCTTTGACCGCTGCAGCACTCAGGAGCCCAATTAGGCCTATGCATTCCATGAACACCTCTAAAACAATAAGACAATAGGAAAAATATACATAACTATTTATACGTTTCACACAGGTCTATAACCAAACAATTCTTAGGTCTATTGGGTTAACATTACATTCACATTTCATTTGGCACCTGGCCTACATGAGGCTCTATTTCTTTTGCAATTACATGTAGGGGACTTGGCCTGTTGGTTTTGATAGTCACGCTCTTCAAACCGACCTGTGGATGTAGAGCCGTCTGTTCGGGGAGAGACCTCTGCTGTAGCCCCAGCGGGGTGTCATTTGGCTGGGGTGGGTAGCAGCGGAACCCGGGGGATCTGGAGGAGCACAGAGACGCTGGGAAACATGGAGGATAAAAGACAGCCCCATGTCAAAGTTGTGAGAGAAACATGTTCTGCCCAGGGTGGTGTGGTGTGTGTGTGTGTGTGTGTGTGTGTGTGTGTGTGTGTGTGTGTGTGTGTGTGTGTGTGTGTGTGTGTGTGTGTGTGTGTGTGTGTGTGTGTGTGTGTGTGTCAGTTGAACAATATCAAAGAAGAGCTGCAAGGGCCAGGGGTAGACATTTGGTGGAGAAGAAGGGTTTCTTGTAAACAACAATATGTTGGCCTAAAATAACTGTTTTACTTTATTCAATAAAGTCCAGAAGTTCCATGAAATGGGATTTTTCAGTTGTGGGCTACAATTAATTATTACATGAAACATCTGAAAAAGGCCAAAGATCATAACCACAATGTCCAAAGAAATTGTCTATAAAACTTCAAAGGCAGCTATTGAAAATGATGTGTTTTCAGAATTCTTTCTTGAAAGTGAGATATAGCCTTGTGCTCTTACACTGGTCTTGGTTAACAGTCTTTTTAGCTAACATTCCTCTCCTTGTAACTCCGTGGAATGCTAGCTAAAACGTCTGGTAGGTCTACACAGGCTGCACATAGCAATTCAACAATAACCGTCATCTTCTTTGTGGGTTTTTGGACATTAACCTTTTGTCCAAATGTAGTGGTACCAAGTGTATGCTGTAGCTTATTAGGCTATTTATATATTTAAACTACATACAATGTGCAAGGATAAAGCCCACACACACACACACACACACACACACACACACACACACACACACACACACACACACACACACACACACACACACACACACACACACCACACAGAGTTGTGTAATGGAGACATCTGAGCAGGCAGGCACCGTTGCGTGGCAAACGGAAGAGGCTCTGCAGATGTGACAGGTGAATTAGAACGCTCAGTGGAGTGGCGGGAAACACCGGCTCATTATCGAAGAGATGTGCGCCAACGGTGAATAACACCTGGGTACCATCAAACCAACTGACTGTTCTCTCAGGGCATACCCTAGCTTTCTGCGGGGCCTAAGTAACATTTTGTTTGGCCCTCCAGGCCCCCCCCCCCCCCCCCCAGCTTGATGGCGGAGAGAAACAAATGTTGCAGTTTTAAAGAAAGTTTGCTGCAATCTTACACATTTTGCCATAGGGTGGAGAGACATTTTTTCAGTTTTAAAGCTAATTTCCTGTAATTGTAGCCATTTTGCCATTACTTATGTCATGTTAATATGATATCTGAGCTAGAGTAACTATCAGGGTCCCCTTGGCCCGTGCCCTTTGTGCCTGGTCATAAAATCGACCATGATTACTACAAGTGTAGATAGCTGGCTAGACTCATTTACCCATATAAAACAAGTTTGATGACATGGGCTAATTGACCCTCGACTGAGTTCCTCTTTTTTGGGTCGGCCAGCTAGTAGCTGGCGCAGCGTGAGCCGCACCTAGGGGCTAGACAGGGCGGACGGTGCTCTGATGAGCTGCTAGTGCAGCGCAGCTGAGGATAAATAATAAAGTGTGTCAAACCTGACTTATGCGGTCACTCCATTTAGACATCCCGTTACTTGACACATTTGCACCCCCTTCTCTCCAACTGCTCAGCGCAGTGAGGGAAATTCTCTCATATGGGCTAACTTTGGAATAGAACAGTGCCTCCGAGTTGCGCTTTGCTCCTTGTGTTACAGAATTGCGACGTAAAAGGCCCATCTCTTGAACCGTGAAAGCGAATTGGACAGGAACGAACATTTTAGTTTTTTGACAACATTAGAAGCACATTTTCTATGCTCTGCTGCCTATCACCCCTAGCCTCTTCTGCACCATACTGTGGCATTAACAAGGTAGGCTACAGTGCGCAGGAAAACACACCTTTGAGCTGAGAGCGCACGCAGAGACAATCTAAAACTGTTGTTCTAGCCTACAGTTTGATTTATAGGCTTGGCCACTATTATATAACCTATCTCCAGTTTTAAACCACCTCCATAGGTGACAGTTATTTTTTGTCTCAGTGCCACTAAACAAATTGACTTCTCCTCCCCTCTGTCCCTTCCTTGCCTTTTTGTATATTGTTCTTGCCGCTGCGTGTTGGTTTTGTCTGCCGGATGACCAGAGCACGGATTTCACTTCGTCCTTGAGAGAGAGAGACAGGAGAGATAATAAGAAGAGAGAGAGCGACACACACAAATTACCCCTACACACAGCGACCGACCCGATATCGAGACACGAGGAAGACGCCATCGTCACCGAGACCCGGTGAGTGATGGGGAGGTTTTTCCGTGATCGCTATTGCGCGCGCAGAGGGATGAAAACTAAGAGGAAGGGAGCTGTGGCGTGGTACTCTCCTGTTGTCGTTACAACGTTTACCGGCTGTGCATGGGGGTGGGGGGTGGGGTGTTCCCGGTGCTGATCGTGCTGTTCTCGGTTAGTGATTCTCTAAAGCCTTTTGGGATTAACTCCCCAACGCTGCTGAATAGTTTACCTCCGGAGATATTACACTCCAGACAGAGAAACAGTTTACCTCTTACACCGATAATTCTTGTGCATATTGTATATTTCAAATTGTATTAATCCAGGTTGCATTTTAGATGCATTTCTCACTCCAAACAAGTTATCTTCCTCCACAGCAAGTGCGTAGGTCTGTTTCAGAGATGACAGATAGTGATTGAGAGAGCCCAGTTTTGTCCCATCTCCTCATTATCTCCTCTCTCGTCTTCTTCCTCTCCTCCTCTCCTAGTCTTTCTCTCCTAAAAAGCGTTCTAATAACGTTGAGCGTCCAGTCCAAGTGTGTGTGTGTATGTGCGCGTGTTCACACTGGTCTGTCCACTCTAATGACCATCAACACGGCGTGGAGTCCAGTATTTATTTCGTCTGTCTCCCTGTCTCTCTGTGACTGATCTGTTCTTTGATATCTGTATAGTTTGTAAAGAGTTGTGTGACGCCGCAGCACTGGGCCCCTTGTTTATGAACTATTTGAGGAGACTGAGCACTCTGGCCATAAAAGTCACTGCTGTTACACTAGTGAGAGTTACTGTGTGTGTTGGGACTGCTTTTATACAGCATCTTTATATGGCTATGTATGGTTAAAGACGGGCTACATGAATATGTTTCTGTTCTGAATATCGTGGTTGCAGTACTAATATATGTAAATACCTATGTACATAGATAATGAATTAAGGTTCATGCTCTTAACGTGTTTATATATAGCCTATTGTTTCAATATGAATCATATGGTTAAAAATGGTTTATTTCCTTGCTGGGAGGGTTTGATATTTCCTCAGTCTCATGCCAGTGTAGCAGATATGATATAGTGGGTACAGTGGCTGTTATTTTGGGCAATGTTGGTAGAAGTGACTGTTCTTATCTCCTTGTTAAATCAGGGATTGGTTTCCGACCATGGGCAGACAGGGAGGGAACACAAACAACATGCTGTATACACGCATATACACGGGCATACACACACACACATGCACGCCATATGCATGCACACGCACATGCACGTTCATAAACACACGCCCGCACACACATGCACGCCATACGCTTGCACACATACATGCACGTTCATAAGCACGCACACACACACACACGCTCAAGCGCACACACACAAACACACAGTTTTGTATTGCTATCCTTGTGGGGACTAAATAATTGATTCCCCTCCAAAATTGTTTTTTCCCTAACCCCTAACCCTTAACCATAACCCTAACCTTAACCCTAAGCCTAACCTTAACCTCAACCCCAAACCCTAACCGTAACTCCTAACCCTAACCGTAATTCTAACCCTAACCTTAATTGTGACCCTAACCCTAAACCCAACCCCTAAGCCTAAAATAGCATTTTAACTCGTGGGGACAGGCAAGATCCCAATTTGCCTTGTAGTACTATCCTTGTGAGGACTTCTGCTACCAACAAAGATAGTTAAACACACACACACACGTACACACACACACGTACAGTGAGGGAAAAAAGTATTTGATCCCCTGCTGATTTTGTACGTTTGCCCACTGACAAAGAAATGATTAGTCTATAATTTTAATGGTAGGTTTATTTGAACAGTGAGAGACAGAATAACAACAAAAAAATCCAGAAAAACGCATGTCAAAAATGTTATAAAATGATTTGCATATTAATGAGGGAAATAAGTATTTGACCCCTCTGCAAAACATGACTTAGTACTTGGTGGCAAAACCCTTGTTGGCAATAACAGAGGTCAGACGTTTCTTGTAGTTGGCCACCAGGTTTGCACACATCTCAGGAGGGATTTTGTCCCACTCCTCTTTGCATATCTTCTCCAAGTCATTAAGGTTTCGAGGCTGACGTTTGGCAACTCGAACCTTCAGCTCCCTCCACAGATTTTTTTATGGGCTAGGTCACTCCAGGACCTTATATGCTTCTTCTTGAGCCACTCCTTTGTTGCCTTGGCCGTGTGTTTTGGTTCATTGTCATGCTGGAATACCCATCCACGACCCAATTTCAATGCCCTGGCTGAGGGAAGGAGGTTCTCACCCAAGATTTGACAGTACATGGCCCTGTCCATTGTCGTTTTGATGCAGTGAAGTTGTCCTGTCCCTCCAAAGCATAATAAACACCTCCAAAGCATAATGTTTCCACCACCATGTTTGATGGTGGGGATGGTGTTCTTGGGGTCGTAGGCAGCATTCCTCCAAACACGGTGAGTTGAGTTGATGCCAAAGAGCTCCATTTTGGTCTCATCTGACCACAACACTTTTACCCAGTTGTCCTCTGAATCATTCAGATGTTCATTGGCAAACTTCAGACGGGGATGTATATGTTCTTTCTTGAGCAGGGGGACCTTGCAGGCGCTGCAGGATTTCAGTCCTTACATTTTAGTCATTTAGCAGATGCTCTTATCCAGAGCAACTTACAGTAGAGTGCATACATTTTATTACATTTTAAATACTGGTCCCCCGTGGGAATTGAACCCACAACCCTGGCGTTGCAAGCGCCATGCTCTACCAACTGAGCTACAGTGGGACCACTGCGTAGTCCTTCACGGCGTAGTGTGTTACCAATTGTTTTCTTGGTGACTATGGTCCCAGCTGCCTTGAGATCATTGACAAGATCCTCCCGTGTAGTTATGGGCTGATTCCTCACCGTTCTCATGATCATTGCAACTCCACGAGGTGAGATCTTGCATGGAGCCCCAGGCCGAGGGAGATTGACAGTTCTTTTGTGTTTCTTCCATTTGCGAATAATCGCACCAACTGTTGTCACCGTCTCACCAAGCTGCTTGGCGATGGTCTTGTAGCCCATTCCAGCCTTGTGTAGATCTACAATCTTGTCCCTGACATCCTTGGAGAGCTCTTTGGTCTTGGCCATGGTGGAGAGTTTGGAATCTGATTGATTGATTGCTTCTGTGGACAGGTGTCTTTTATACAGGTAACAAACTGAGATTAGGAGCACTCCCTTTAAGAGTGTGCTCCTAATCTCAGCTCGTTACCTGTATAAAAGACACCTGGGAGCCAGAAATAGTTCTGATTAAAAGGGGGGTCAAATACTTATTTCCCTCATTAAAATGCAAATCAATTTCAAAAAATTTTGACATGCGTTTTTCTGGATTTTTGTTGTTGTTTTTCTGTCTCTCACTCTTTAAAAAAACCTACCATTAACATTATAGACTGATCATTTCTTTGTCAGTGGGCAAACGTACAAAATCAGCAGGGGATCAAATACTTTTTTCCCCTCACTGTACACACACAAGCAGGTGAGGCAGGGACAGGACAGATATGACAGTCTGACAGGCAGTGAATGACAGAGCCTGAATGGTACTGATGAGGATGGCAAGAACAAGAACAACTGCTAACATAGAACTGAATGCAGGAATGCAGGAAGCAAATGTCAGGGGTAGTGTAGAAAGGCCTTAGATACAGTACTTTTCCCCTTGTACTGTAGTCCTTTTTAACTGGTTGTTGATCGCATGCAGGACAGGAAACTGTAAACAAATTTTCTAATGTTTGGCGGCTTGCAGGAGCATACTTCTCCTTTCCAAAAGTATGTGGACAGCCCTTCAAATTAGTGGATTCATCTATTTCAGCCACACCCGTTGCTGACAGGTGTATAAAATCGAGCACACCGCCATGCAACCTCAATAGACAAACATTGGCAGTAGAATAGCCTGTATTGAAGAGTGACTTTCAATGTGCCACCGTCATAGGATCCTACCTTTCCAACAAGTCAGTTCGTCAAATTTTTGCCCTGCTAGAGCTGCTCTGGTCAACTGTAAGTGCTGTTATTGTGAAGTGGAAACGTCTAGGAGCAACGACGGCTCAGCCGTGGAGTGGTAGACCGCAAAAGCTCACAGAACGGGACCGCCGAGGGCTGTAGTGTGTAAAAATCGTCTGTCCTCGGTTGCAACACTCACTACCAAGTTCCAAACTTCCCCTGGAAGCAACGTCAGCACAAGAACTGTTCGCCAGAAGCTTAATGAAATGGGTTTCCATGGCTGAGCAGCCGCACACAAGCTTAAGATCACCATGCGCAATGCCAAGCGTCGGCTGGAGTGGTGTAAAGCTCACCGCCATTGGGTTCTCTGGAGTGATGAATCACGCTTCACCATCTGGCAGTCCGATGGACGAATCTGGGTTTAGCAGATGCCAGGAGAACGCTACCTGCCCCAATGCATAGTGCAAACTGTAAAGTTTGGTGGAAGAGGAATAATGGTCTTGGGCTATTTTTCGTGGTTCGGGCTAGGCCCCTTAGTTCCAGTGAAGGGAAATGTTAACGCTACAGCATACAATTACATTCTGTGCTTCCAACTTTGTGGCAGCAGTTTGGCCATGACAATGCCCCCGTTCACAAAGCGAGGTCCAGAAAGGGTTTGTCGAGATTGGTGTTGAAGAACTTGACTGCCCTGCACAGAGCCCTGACCTCAACCCCATAGAAGACCTTTGGAATTAATTGGAACGCCGACTGGGAGCCAGGCCTAATCACCCAACATCAGTGCCCGACCTCACTAATGCTCTTGTGGCTGAATGGAATCAAGTCCACGCAGCAATGTTCCAACATCTAGTGGAAAGCCTTTATAGCAGCAAAGGGGGACCAACTCCATATTAATGTCCGTGATTTTGGAATGAGATGTTCGACAAGCAGTGTCCACATATCATGTAGTGCATCTCTTTCTCCCTCTTCTCCCTCTTGACTCTGAGGATATATCTCATCTCCCTCTATTCTCTCTCTCTTCTCTCTCTTAGTCCTCTCCATCATCTCTTTCTTTTCTCTCCTTCCCCTCTTTATTGTCACTCTTCTTCTGTTTTCTTCTTTGCCTCCCTGCAGAGTGCCTTGGAGCTAGGAGCTTACACCCACCCACCCCTCTCTCTCTCTCTCTCTCAGCCCCAGCCAGGAGCCAGTGGGAGAAGAGCTAGCTCCCAGAGCTTTGGACTGGGCTAAACAGCGTTTGCCAAGACATATGAATTATAAGACTAATGGGCTTAAGTGGCTTGTCCTAACATTGTCTTCTGTTACCAGCGCACAGGCAGGCTTAGGGAGAATAACACCAATAGAATGGAACCAAAATACCCCCAGTTCCTTTTTGAGGTCAGGATTAAGAATTCATAAAAGGAACTGCTAACTTTCTCTCTTTTTTTACAGATCCGCAAAGTGTTCCATTGTTATTCAATTGAGAGATATGCCTGCTCATATTCCAGAGAAGCTTTTCTGTGAGTGAGTCGTTACAATATCTGTCATTATAAGAAAGAAAAGCTGCTTAATAATCCTAAACCGGGACAGAAACACATTCCCTAAGAAGAAGAGAAAAAGATATACTGTTGAATATGTTCATGAATTACAATAAAATTAAAATAAGTAAGGCGGGTTGTGTTTAAATCGGGTAAACGTTGATATCTCTATATACGGTGTTAAGTCTGTGAACATATTGGACCTTATACCGCGGTGGAATGGGATGAGTTGGGATTCTGCAGCTGTGTCTTCTGTTTGAACAGTGACTCTGTTCATCTCTCATTTACTCTGTTGCTTTTTGAAAACTCTTGAACGGCCTGATGTAGCCTGGCTTTTGTATTGTGATTGACAAGACACAATAACAGTCTCGTGTTTTATGATTGGAGAATGAATGGCTGCCTGCTTTGCAAGTCTCCTCTGTTGTCTCTTTTCTTTCCCGACCTCTTATAGTGGATGGAGGGGTGTACACATCTGAATCCTGAATTGAGATCCTCACATGAACCTTGTGATGTCTAACAACCCACTGACAGCAACACATGATTTACACAAAGGTCTGTGTAAGGCTCATATTTTTCCAGTCATCTTCCAAATTACAGTGCGACTTCACTCCATTTGTGTGTAAAGTTACGCATACAGTGTATCTGTTCTCCTACAAAAATGAGTTCATAGTTTGTTCTTCTACCTTTTAAGTCAGCAAAACAGCACTTTTTCAGTCCTTTGTGGATCAACTCCTCAAAAATGAGGCCCACTCGCTTAGATCAAACAGAAACCGCTTCCATTGTGCCAAAGAAAACAGTCCGTATACTCCGATACCTTCTTTATTGTTATCAAAGTATAGCCAGTTTCTTTGCTCTTTTGGGACCTTCTCTCTCAGACTAAACACTCCTGGGGTTTCTAACATGACCCATCTCCGCCCCTCTCTACCCCCCCCGCCCCCCCGGAACAACCACACGTAGGCCTGTCTCCTGTCTCCACCACAGAAACACAGCGTTTCATTTGTGAAATTAGTCCATTCTCTCTGACCTTGTCTTTTCATCAGGATGCTCGGTGAATATTTTAGTCCCTATCCTGGGCTTATTTTACTAATTGGTGGCTATACTTGCTCAACACCGATTGCCTTTGATCATGGCAGATCATTACGTTTACCTCATTAATTTGCTCCATGTGATTTTTCTCCGAATTTAAGGGTCCACGTAAAATTGGATTAATAATACATCATATGTGCCAAGAGAAAATGGAATTCCTTTGTGATTTCTGGCGCCTCTCCTTTCTCCTTTCTGCTCATTCCTTTCTCTATAGTGATTGGAGTGAGATGGTCAGCGTGTACAATGCGTGAGGAACAGGCTCTTGTGTGATCCACACACACACACACACACACACACACACACACACACACACACACACACACACACACACACACACACACACACACACACTGAATCAATAGAAGGACACACGTAAACACATTGGCTTGCTCAGCCTCTTCCTACCCATTCCCATCTCACATGAGCCCTATAGACATAAAGTAGATGTCCTACGGTACATGTGAGTCACTCGTATACCTCCGTCACAGATTGTCACTGTACCATGTGAATATATGAATGAACATTGGAACAGGCTGTGTCTCTACCTGTTACCTGTCACATAGTGTTTCCCCTCCACTGCACTTCCTCTGAATATCAATACTCTCTCTCTCTCTTTCTCTAACGCTAACTCTCTCTCTCTCCCTCTCTCTCCCTCTCTCTCTCTCTCTCTCTGCCAAGCACAATGTCTCTGCTCGTCTAACAAAACACTATCATCTTCTTTGTTGTCGGGGCGCTTATTGTCTCGCGATCCAGAGCCCAACTCTGCACATGAAGACGGTTGGCAATCTATTGAGCAGATTGTATTACAGATCATTTTGTCTTTAGGCGCTGCCGCTACGTCGTGTCCCTCTTATATTGTGGCGAGCCAGACGTGTTTGTCTATTATCATATAGATAACTGAACATTTGTATTCAGACAAGAGGGGAATCTCTAATGGAATGTATTGTGTATGTGTTTAAATTACCCCAGTGTTTTTTGTAATTCAATCATTGCGCTTGTCTGGAATAGTGAACACAAAGCAGGAAGGAGAAAAAAAAGAGGTTGGATGATGTGAATTGATGCTTCCCGAAGATTGGATGTTTAATTTTCAACGAACTCTGATGCTCTGTCTGCTTTGTTCTGCCTTGTGTGTCATGATTACAGTGCTACTGTATTCATGGCATTGTTTTCACAAGAGGAGGAATTAGACTGTGTGTGTCTGGTCTACTGTATAGGGATTGTCTGTGGGTTTTTATGGATATATGTGTGACGTGTGTGTGTGTGTGTGTGTGTGTGTGTGTGTGTGTGTGTGTGTGTGTGTGTGTGTGTGTGTGTGTGTGTGTGTGTGTGTGTGTGTGTGTGTGTGTGTGTGTGTGTGTGTGTGTGTGTGTGTGTGTGTGTGTGTGTGTGTGAAAAAGGAAGATACCACTTTGGCCGGCTCCACTGCTGTTCCAACTGCCTCTATCCTTAGGCACAGATCTAGGATTAGCTCACCCTCCCCAAATCACAACCTTAATCATTGCTGCTCCCACTGCCTCTACCCTTAGGCACAGATCTAGGATCAGTTTACCCTCCCCAAATCCTAACATTATGTAAAAATGTACAACTGACCTTAGATTAGTGTCTACACCTAGTGGCTGATCACAGATCAGTGTACCCAGGCAATATTATATATTAGAGGTAAAAATGAAAAATAAAATGACCCTAGATCAGTGTCTTCTAAATACACCACTGCAGTGCCCAGGGCGTCTGACTTCTGTTAAAGTCAATCTGAGTGTTGAAGTGAGCCAGAGAGGAAGGGGAAATCTGTTCAGCTCGTCAACCACAGCTACTGTACACCTAGAGCGAGCGAGCTACCGTCTTATTCCCACAGCAAAGGCATTCAGTAGCATTTTTCAAGTGCTTCACCGATAGGTTCCTCTTTAAAGAATCAAAGGCTTTTGTTCTCGGAGTTTAGAGGGAATCTGAAACTCCTTGATACTTTGCCACTTCAAGTGCTGTTTTTAACTTTGAGAGAGAGAAAGAGAGAGGGGGACAGAGAGAGATGTATGGTGGACATTATGTGCGTTATGACTTACAACATTTAAGTATGTCTGTACCATATGTTCCATATAAAGTCAGCTGTCTTTTGTGCTTAATTACCTTGTCGTATGTGAGGTGGTGTGTACCTTTGTTTGTGTACCTGTCTGAGTGTGTAGCCGGTGTGTACTGTACAGTACGCGCGTCAGAGTTGTTGTTTGTGTATCTCTGTGTATCTGTGTGTGAGTCAAGAGGGCAAGAGGGGCTATGTGAGGTGTGTGTGTGTGTGTTTTTTAACGTTTATGTGCATTGTACATGTGTATGCCTGTTTTGTGTATGCGTGTGTATGCATGCGTCTGTCTGTACATGTATCTCTCTCTCTCTCTCTCCGACAGTCTGCGAGTGTGAGCTAGCTTGTCTGCCTGACAGCGTCCCTCTGATCTTCCCTGTGCGTTCTTTCACTTTCAACATCTTCCCTTTCTTATGGAAAAGAGCCAATTAGAGTTGTGTCTGTTTGTTTTAAACAAAATGGCTTTTAATTAGTGTGATCAAAACCTCTCTTCTGTAGGCCGGCGGAGCCACTTTGTAGTCCCCCTCCTGATCGCGCCACGCCGGTTTGATGCTGCCTGATAGGACAGGAAGGCAATCTGATGAGTTTTAATGATTGTACTTACTTTGTCTCTCTCTCCTCTGTTCTCTCCCTCTGTTTCCTTCTCTTTTTTGTTTTCTGGGTCTTTTGTTGTATTGTTATCGTGCTTCCTCCTCCTCCTCTTCCTACCCTCATATCCCCTCTTTCTCTCTATTAGTCTCTCTTTCTCTCTCCATCCCTCTCTCTCTCTCTGCCTGTGGCTCTAGACACTCTCAGTGGTCATTCTTCATTGTAGTGCTGTTCTACTTTAGACAGAAACTGGTACACTCACACACTCAGACAAATTCACACCCTTTCTTTGACAGATTGATTGTAACTGAGATCGAACTCTGTGTTGGTCCAGTCAGGACAAAACCATCCGTTTCTAGCTAGTGGGTCAAATTTTAAGGATCTATCTTGTCATGTGCTTTTTCCCTGTGGAGGGCAGTTGCTATTGTGTGTGTGTGTGTGTGTGTGTTGCCAGGTGCTCTATTGGTTTGTATCATTCTGACAGTGGCTGCAGGGAGTGAGTCTGAGACCCCATCGTCCTCCACTGCTCAGCTCTCCATACTGGACCCTAATTGACGTGTCTGTGTGTGTGTGTTTTGAGCAGTGTGTGTGTGTGTGTGTGTGTGTGTGTGTGTGTGTGTGTGTGTGTGTGTGTGTCAGCTGAAATGGGTCCTACTGACAGCTGTCAGGTTGTTTGGCTCAATCTCCTCCATATCCCCAGGTTTTACACACACACACACACACACACACACACACACACACACACACACACACACACACACACACACACACACACACACACACACACACACACACACACACACACACACACACACACACACACACACACACACACACACACTGCATATATGACCATTGTCAACCCATGAAGTAAAGTTCAATCGAAACCTAATATGCTCTGTTGATAGCTGGGAGATGCCTGGGCCAATTTCCTTAAATCATCTCAGAGTAGGAGTGTCTGATCCAGAATAAGTTTGGGTTTTCAGATCATAGTGAATACGATTATATGGACAGTGGGACCGGATCCCAGCACTTCTACTCTGAGACGCTTTCTGAATATGGGCCCTGGTCAACTCTTCTCAAGGTTTAACAGCTCAGATAAAGCCTGGATAGTGGACAATAAACTCTGTTATACAATCCAATCCATTTCTATAGATCCATCTATCCTCAGGGTCGTGTAACAGGCTTTTGTTATTAGTAGGGAGGTGTTGTCTGTAACTCTCAGCTCTTATGGGCTAGATTGTGGCAGCAGTACAGGTTTTCATTGTCCTGGCCTTTTGCTGGACGTACAGTCCTGATTTATTTTACAAGTTATCCTTGACCTCAAGACCTTCATTAGTGCTGGGGATACACACGCGCGCGCAAGCACAGACACACAAACAAGCATACACACGTGCACGTTCTGACATGGCTTTATGATCAGCCTATTCCTCCCATTGCCATCAGAGTGCTGTAGGGTCTGATAGATGAACAGAATAAAGGGACAGTAAGGACTAATCAAAAGACTAGATGGACTATCTGGCCAGGAGTGTCTGTTGTGTGTGTATATATATATATACACAATTCCTGACAGTTAATCCTAGTAATAATTCCCTGTCTTAGGTCAGTTAGGATCACCACTTTATTTTAAGAATATGAAATGTCAGAATAATAGTAGAGAGTGATTTATTTCAGTTTTTATTTCTTTCATCACATTCCCAGTGGGTCAGAAGTTTACATACACTCAATTAGTATTTTGTAGCATTGCCTTTACATTGTTTAACTTGGGTCAAATGTTTCAGGTAGCCTTCCACAAGCTCCCCACAATAAGTTGGGTGAATTTTGACCCATTCCTCCTGACAGAGCTGGTGTAACTGAGTCAAGTTTGTAGGCCTCCTTGCTCGCACATGCTTTTTCAGTTCTGCCCACAAATGTTCCATGGGATTGAGGTCAGGGCTTTGTGATGGCCACGCCAATACCTTGACATTGTTGTCCTTAAGCCATTTTGCCACAACTTTGGAAGTATCCTTGGGGTCATTGTCCATTTGGAAGACCCACCAAGCTTTAACTTCCTGACTGATGTCTTGAGATGTTGCTTCAATATATCCACATAGCATCATGAGGCAGGGAAATTATCTATTTGTGAAATGCACCAGTCCCTCCTGCAGGAAAGCACCCCCACAACATGATGCTGCCACCCCCGTGCTTCACGGTTAGGATGGTGTTCTTCGGCTTGCAAGCCTCCCCCTTTTTCCTCCAAACATAACGATGGTCTTTGTGGCCAAACAGTTCTATTTTTGTTTCATCAGACCAGATGATATTTCTCCAAAAAGTAAGATCTTTGTCCCCATGTGCAGTTGCAAACTGTAGTCTGGCTTTTTTATGGCGGTTTTGGAGCAGTGGCTTCTTCCTTACTGAGCAGCCTTTCAGGTCATGTCGATGTAGGACTCGTTTTACTGTGGATATAGATACTTTTGCACCTGTTTCCTCCAGCATCTTCACAAGGTCCTTTGCTGTTGTTCTGGGATTGATTTGCACTTTTTCCACCAAAGTACGGAGCGGTATGACGGCTGAGTGGTCCCATGGTGTTTATACTTGCGTACTATTTTTTGTACAGATGCACATGGTACCTTCAGGCATTTGGAAATTGCTCCCAAGGATGAACCAGACTTGTGGACATCTACATTTTTTTTTTCTGAGGTCTTGGCTGATTTCTTTTGATTTTCCCATGTTGTCAAGCAAAGAGGCACAGAGTTTGAAGGTAGGCCTTGAAATACATCCACAGGTACACCTCCAATTGACTCAAATGATGTCAATTAGCCTATCAGAAGCTTCTAAAGCCATGACATCATTTTCTGGAATTTTCCAAGCTGTTTAAAGGCACAGTCAACTTAGTGTATATCAACTTCTGACCCACTGGAATTGTGATACAGTGAATTAATCTGTCTGTAAGTGAAATAATCTGTCTGTAAACATTTGTTGGAAAAATGACTTGTGTCATGCACAAACTAGATGTCCTAACCGGCTTGCCAAAACTATAGTTTGTTCACAAGAAATTTGTGGTGGTTGCAAAAACGAGCTTTAATGACTCCAACCTAAGTGTATGTAAACTTCCCACTTCAACTGTATATATGTATATATAAAATCAAATCAAATTTATTTGTCACATACACATGGTTAGCAGGTGTTAATGCAAGTGTAGCGAAATGCTTGTGCTTCTAGTTCCGACCATGCAGTAATATCTAACAAGTAATATAACCTAACAATTTCACAACAACAACAACAACTAAAATATATAAATGAGTGATGGCTGAACGGCATAGGCAAGATGCAGTAGATGGTATAGAGTACAGTATATACATATGAGATGAGCAATGCAGGGTATGAAAACATTAAATGAAGTGACATTGTTTAAAGTGGCTAGTGATACATTACATCAAGATGGCAAGATGCAGTAGATGGTATAGCGAACAGTATATACATATGAGATGAGCAATGTAGGGTAAGTAAACATTATATAATATAAAGTGGCTAGTGATAAATTGATTACATCAATTTTCCATTATTAAAGTGGGTGGAGTTGAGTCAGTATGTTGGCAGCAGCCACTCAATGTTAGTGATGGCTGTTTAACAGTCTGATGGCCTTGAGATAGAAGCTGTTTTTCAGTCTCTCGGTCCCCGCTTTGATGCACCTGTACTGACCTCGCCTTCTGGATGATAGCGGGGTGAACAGGCAGTGGCTCGGGTGGTTGTTGTCCTTGATGATCTTTTTGGCCTTCCTGTGACATCGGGTGGTGTAGGTGTCCTGGAGGGCAGGTAGTTTGCCCCCGGTGATGCGTTGTGCAGACCTCACTACCCTCTGGAGAGCCTTCCGGTTATAGGCGGAGCAGCTGCCGTACCAGGTGGTGATACAGCCCAACAGGATGCTCTGTAAAAGTTTGTGAGTGTTTTTGGGGACAAGCCGAATTTCTTCAGCCTCCTGGGGTTGAAGAGGCGCTGCTGCGACTTCTTCACCACACTGTCTGTGTGGGTGGACCATTTCAGTTTGTCCGTGATGTGTATGCCGAGGAACTTTCCACCCTCTCCACTACTGTCCCGTCGATGTGTATAGGGGGGTGCTCCCTCTGCTGTTTCCTGAAGTCCAAGATCATCTCCTTTGTTTTGTTGACATTGAGTGTGAGGTTATTTTCCTGACACCACACTCCGAGGGCCCTCACCTCCTCCCTGTAGGCCGTCTCGTTGTTGTTGGTAATGAAGCCTACCACTGTAGTGTCGTCTGCAAACTTGATGATTGAGTTGGAGGCGTGCATGGCCACGCAGTCATGGGTGAACAGGGAGTACAGGAGAGGGCTGAGAACGCACCCTTGTGGGGACCCAGTGTTGAGGATCAGCGGGGTGGAGATGTTGTTACCTACCCTCAACACTTGGGGGCGGCCCGTCAGGAAGTCCAGGACCCAGTTGCACAGAGCGGGGTCGAGACCCAGGGTCTCGAGCTTAATGACGAGTTTGGAGGGTACTATGGTGTTAAATGCTGAGCTGTAATCGATGAACAGCATTTTTACATAGGTATTCCTCTTGTCCAGATAGGTTAGGGCAGTGTGCAGTGTGATGGCGATTGCGTCGTCAGCTGGTCTGCGCATGCTCTAAGGACGCAGCCGGGGATGCCGCCTTGCGAGGGTTAACACGTTTAAATGTTTTACTCACGTTGGCTACTGTGAAGGAGAGCCCACAGGTTTTGGTAGCGGGCCGTGTCAGTGGCACTGTATTGTCCTCAAAGCGAGCAAAAAAGTTGTTTAGTTTGTCTGGGAGCAAGACATCGTGATCCGCGACGGGGCTGGTTTTTCTTTTGTAGTCCGTGATTGACTGTAGACCCTGCCACATACCTCTCGTGTCTGAGCCGTTGTATATATAGTGTATATATATACACACACTACCGTTCAAAAGTTTGGGGTCACTTTTCCATGAAAACATACATGAAATGAGTTACAAAATGAATAGGAAATATAGTCAAGAAGTTGACAAAGTTATAAATAATAATTTTTAATTGAAATAATAATTGTGTCCTTCAAACTTTGCCTTCATCAAGAAAGAATCCTCCATTTGCAGCAATTACAGCCTTGCAGACCTTTGGCATTCTAGTTGTCAATTTGTTCAGGTAATCTGAAGAGATTTCACCCCATGCTTCCTGAAGCACCTCCCACATGTTGGATTTGCTTGATGGGCACTTCGTACGTACCATACGGTCAAGCTGCTCCCACAACAGCTCAATAGGGTTGAGATCCGGTGACTGTGCTGGCCACTCCATTATAAACAGAATACCAGCTGACTGCTTCTTCCCTAAATAGTTCTTGCATAGTTTGAAGCTGTGCTTTGGGTCATTGTCCTGTTGTAGGAGGAAATTGGCTCCAATTAAGCGCCGTCCACTTGGTACGGCATGGTGTTCAAAATGGAGTGATAGCCTTCCTTCTTCAAGATCCCTTTTACCCTGTACACATCTCCCACTTTACCACCACCAAAGCATCCCCAGACCATCACATTGCCTCCACCATGCTTGACAGATGGCGTCAAGCACTCTTCCAGCATCTTTTCATTTTTTCTTCGTCTCATGAATGTTCTTCTTTGTGATCCGAATACATTAAACATAGATTTGTCTGTCTATAACACTTTTTTCCAATCTTCCTCTGTCCAGTGTCTGTGTTCTTTTGCCCATCTTAATATTTTCTTTTTATTGGCCAGTCTGAGATATGGCTTTTTCTTTGCAACTCTGCCTAGAAGGCCAGCATCCCAGAGTCGCCTCTTCACTGTTGACGTTGAGACTGGTGTTTTGCGGGTACTATTTAATGAAGCTGCCAGTTGAGGACTTGTGAGGCGTCTGTTTCTCAAACTAAACACTAATGTACTTGTCCTCTTGCTCAGTTGTGCACCGGGGCCTCCCACTTCTCTTTCTATTCAGGTTAGAGCCAGTTTGCGCTGTTCTGTGAAGGGAGTACACAGCGTTGTACGAGTTCTTCAGTTTCTTGGCAATTTCTTGCATGGAATAACCTTCATTTCTCAGAACAGAATAGACTGACAAGTTTCAGAAGAAAGTTATTTGTTTCTGGCTGTTTTGAGCCTGTAATCGAACCCACAAAAGCTGGTTCTCCAGATACTCAACTAGTCTAAAGAAGGCCCGTTTTATTGCTTCTTTAATCAGAACAACAGTTTTCAGCTGTGCTAACATAATTGCAAAAGGGTTTTCTAATGATCAATTAGCCTTTTAAAATGATAAACTTGGATTAGCTAACACAACGTGCAATTGGAACACAGGAGTGATAGTTGCTGATAATGGGCCTCTGTACGCCTATGTAGATATTCCATTAAAAATCTGCCGTTTCCAGCTACAATAGTCATTTACAACATTAACAATGTCGACACTGTATTTCTGATCAACTTGATGTTATTTTAATGGACAAACAATTTGCTTTTCTTTCAAAAACAAGAACATTTCTAAGTGACCCCAAACTTTTGAACGGTATACCAGATAATTAGGTTAGGGCGTCGTTCCATATGGCACCCTATTCTTTATGTAGTGCACTACTTTAGACCAGGGGGCCCATAGGGAATAGGGTGCCATTTGGATGGAGGTCACAGGGACAGGGGAGGACTGACACACACACACACACACACACACACACACACACACACACACACACACACACACACACACACACACACACACACACACACACACAAAAACACACACACACACACACACACACACACACACACACACACACACACACTTGGGAAAAGGAGTTGTGTGTGTATGCATTAAGTACTGTATAGTATGTGTGAGGATCTCTGTTGCCTACATTGGTTCCACACTGACAGAATCAGAGCAGACTGACTTAGGTCCTGTTTCTGTTTTCCTGGACCAGAGGAGACTACCTCTAATTTATGCTCTGCTATGGCTGGGCCTGACTGGGTGTTATATTAGCAGCAATGTGTGTGCGTGTGTGTGTGTAACCTATATAAGGCTAGAAGGACTGGATATTGTGTGTTCACAGGAGTAATAAGGAGAGCCAGTCACACGAGAGAGGGGAGGTTGGTAAGTACAGAGAGAATGGGAGGCTAGGGCATTTTATCCTCGCATTTTATTTCTCATTCCTTCACACTCTGTCTATACATACGGTATATCTTGATCTCCCCCCTCACTCTTTCACCCCCTCTCTCCCACCCCCTCTCTAAAAAAGGCTGTAAGGAGAAGAGTGTGGGGGCAGAACGCTCCGTCTCTCTACAGTCTCTTGTTAAACTGCTGGCAGATGACAGAAAAATTAGTGGCATTTCTCCTGCTGACAGGTTGTTGTGTGTCTCTTCTGCTTCAAATGATTTGTGTCACTTTGTTTTCACTCAAGCTGTCTCTCCTGCACAATGAGCACAGTGTACAGGTTGTCTTCCATTGGGAGGATCTGATTCATCTATCTCCTAGCTGCCTGCCTCTCAAACCCATCACACACACGTACACAGATGCGCATGCATGTACACACAAAGAAGCGCACGCATGCATGGCACACACACACACACACACACACACACACACACACACACACACACACACACACACACACACACACACACACACACACACACACACACACACACACACACACACACACACACACAGGAGGAAAGCAGTAGACAGAGAGATGGCTGCTGCTACTTCTTGCTAATTATAAGGACACACTTTGATTGCCTTGTTTGGAAACACTTCTCAAACAGCTGTAATGATAATAATTAGTCCCTGCTGAGGTTTACACGGCAGACAGAGGAGGCACAGTCATGTCTGACCCCCTGTATGTCTATGTGTGTGTGTGTGTGTGTGTGTGTGTGTGTGTGTGTGTGTGTGTGTGTGTGTGTGTGTGTGTGTGTGTGTGTGTGTGTGTGTGTGTGTGTGTGTGTGTGTGCATTATGTGAGGACTGAGGGGGGATGTTGAATTCAGAGAATTTTGCAACAGCTTTTTCCTGCAATCTAGAGCCATAATCATTATGCCTAATTCCATGTCAAAAATGCATAGGTGATCTAAGCTTACCTCTTTATCTGTTCAATTGTCACTTTAATGAATGATGCACATTGATTATTTAAGAACGTACATGCCTTAAGAGTTTAGTACAATTGCCACACTGGTATAGTATCATCATAACCCAAGAATGAAAGAGATTCTAGTATTTTCTAAAGTCTAGCAACCTTGCCAGCAGGCATGCCAGCTAAGATAGTCAGACAAGCTACTCTAACTGGATTGGTAGCCTGAAATGGCTTAGTAGCTAGTAATGAGGTTGGGACACTCGGAACCTATCTAGCTGGCTAGCTAAAGCCTACTTCATACAATTGCTAGGTGGCTAATTTTACAGAGAAAGAACAAAACATTTTGGTTTTACTTGCTCATCAAGTAGGAATAAATAGGCTACATAGCTTGATCAAATTCATTTATAAACATACTGTACCTCCTGGGAGTCCTGCCCTTCACCGGCAGCTCAAACCTAATCAAATCTAATTGGGCTCCCGAATGGCGCAGCGGTCTAAGGCAAAGCATCTCAGTGCTAGAGGCATCACTACAGACACCCGGTTCGAATCCAGGCTGTATCACAACCGGCCGTGATTGGGAGTCCCATAGGGCGGAGGACAATTGGCCCACCGTCGTCCGGGTTTGGCTGGTGTAGGCCGTCAATGTAAATAAGAATTTGTTCTTAGCCTGGTTAAATAAAGGTAAAATAAAACACTGGGTGTGTCACTTGACACATTCTCTCTCTTCCCCTCCACAGAAGATACTATCTGCATGCACTATTGTTTTGCCAAGCATATTTGTGCTGCATGGTGCACCTTGGAAGGAACCACTTACGAGGTGGTGCGGGGGTACTCTTTCCCTGGTCCAGTCAGTGAGCCCCCTCTGCAAAATACAGCTGACAGATCTTTTTTATAAATAATTATGATAAAACGTGGGCTTACATTGAATATACCCTTGAGCATGGTGAAGTTATTAATTACACTTTGTATGGTGTATCAATACACCCAGTCACTACAGAGATACAGGCGTCCTTCCTAACTCAGTTGCTGGAGAGGAAGGAAACCATTCAGGGATTTCACCATGAGGCCAATGGTGACTTTAAAACAGTTACACAGTTTAATGGCTGTGATAGGAGAACACTGAGGATGGATCAACAACATTGTAGTTACTCCACAATACTAACCTACAGTGAGGGAAAAAAAGTATTTGATCCCCTGCTGATTTTGTACGTTTGCCCACTGACAAAGAAATGATCAGTCTATAATTTTAATGGTAGGTTTATTTGAACAGTGAGAGACAGAATAACAACAAAAAAATCCAGAAAAATGCATGTCAAAAATGTTATAAATTGATTTGCATTTTAATGAGGGAAATAAGTATGACAGAGTGAAAAGAAGGAAGCCTGTACAGAATACCAATATTTATTCCAAAACATGCATCATGTTTACAACAAGGCACTAAAGTAATGTTGCAAAAAATGTGGCAGAGCAATTCACTTTTGTACCTAAATAAAAAGTGTTATGTGTGGAGCAAATCCAATACAACACATTACTGAGTACCACTCTCCATATTTTCAAGCATAGTAGTGGTTGCATCATTTTATGGGTATGCTTGTTATCGTTAAGGACGGGGGAGTTTTTCAGGATAAAAAGAAACGGAATGAACCTAAGCACAGGCAAAATCCAAGAGGAAAACCTGGTTCTGCCTCCTTTCCACCAGACACTGAGAGATGAATTCACCTTTCAGCAGGACAACAACCTAAGTCACAATGGCAAATCTACACAAATTGCTTACTAAGAAGACAGTGAATGTTTTTGACTGCCTGAGTTACAGTTTTGACTTAAATCTACGGCAAGACCTGAAAACGTTTGGTTAGACATTTTAGTCATTTAGCAGACACTCTTATCCAGAGCGACTTACTGTAGTGAATACTGTACATTTCATACAATTTTTTCTCTGTACTGGTCCCCCGTGGGAATCGAACCCACAACCCTGGCATTGCAAACACCATGCTCTACCAACTGAGCCACACGGGACCTAGCAATGATCAGCAACCAATTTGACAGAGCTTGAATCATTTTGTAAAGAATAATGGGCAAATATTGTACAATATTGTACATCTGGGCTATTTTCTCCACTGGCTGTCTGCTGGGTGTGAAAATCATCTGTCAGGAATCATGTCTCTGTGGCATTAAGTTTCCTGTGAGCTTCACTAACTGTCTGCTGTTACAGAGCTCAGAGACAGTACTTCAAATTCACTAATAATGGTACATTACTGTCCTGTTGTTGGTGTAGGTCCTATCTAATGATAATGTGTTACCACAATGCTCATTATCAAATCATTATTTACTGTACAACAAGTTATCACCATGTTGTGTACATGTTTATTAGATCAGCTATGTAAATCCATTTGTTCAGTCAAGGCTTGAACAGCCATGCAGCTGATCCTCTGAACAAGCCCTAAATGTAAACATTACATTTACATTTAAGTAATTTAGCAGACGCTCTTATCCAGAGCGACTTACAAATTGGTGCATTCACCTTATGATATCCAATGGAACAACCACTTTACAATAGTGCATCTAAATCTTTTAAGGGGGGGGGGGGGGGGTTAGAAGGATTACTTTATCCTATCCTAGGTATTCCTTAAAGAGGTGGGGTTTCAGGTGTCTCCGGAAGGTGGTGATTGACTCCGCTGTCCTGGCGTCGTGAGGGAGCTTGTTCCACCATTGGGGTGCCAGAGCAGCGAACAGTTTTGACTGGGCTGAGCGGGAACTGTGCTTCCTCAGAGGTAGGGGGGCCAGCAGGCCAGAGGTGGATGAACGCAGTGCCCTTGTTTGGGTGTAGGGCCTGATCAGAGCCTGAAGGTATGGAGGTGCCGTTCCCTTCACAGCTCCGTAGGCAATCACCATGGTCTTGTAGCGGATGCGAGCTTCAACTGGAAGCCAGTGGAGAGAGCGGAGGAGCGGGGTGACGTGAGAGAACTTGGGAAGGTTGAACACCAGACGGGCTGCGGCATTCTGGATGAGTTGTAGGGGTTTAATGGCACAGGCAGGGAGCCCAGCCAACAGCGAGTTGCAGTAATCCAGACGGGAGATGACAAGTGCCTGGATTAGGACCTGCGCCGCTTCCTGTGTGAGGCAGGGTCGTACTCTGCGAATGTTGTAGAGCATGAACCTACAGGATCGGGTCACCGCCTTGATGTTAGTGTTACACAAAGAGGTACAGTAGTGGTGCCTCCATTTTTTAACATTTTACATTTTAGTCATTTAGCAGATGCTCTTATCCAGAGCGACTTACAGTAGTGAATGCATACATTTCATACATTCTTTTTTTTTCTGCCTCCACACACACAGCAGGAGCCTAATAGTCTCATTTTGTGCTCTCAGTGTATATGTATACATTATCCATAGATATTTGGGTCAGAGAGTCAGGGTTAAAGTTTGTGTCTGTGTTACTGGCTGCTACGGTACTTACCGGGAGGAACTCAAGCTTTCTGGTTTATAGTGACAGGGGGATCACCAAACACCAAACAACAGCTCTTTTGACAAGAAGCTTTTCATTAGTGAGAGAGAGCACATCCTTGATTTGATTACTTCTGCCTGGGCAGAGCAGGGAGGGACTGATAGGCAGGCACAAGTCTTTATTTGATTGGTTCTGTCTTTTAGAAGGCAGAGGCCTTCCATGTTAAGTTGGGGCTGGGGAAAGTGTGTGTGTGTGTGATTGCATGCTTTTGTGTGTATCTGTGTTTGTTTGTGTGTGACTATGCATGCTTAAGTGTGTGTGTGTGTGTGTGTGTGTGTGTGTGTGTGTGTGTGTGTGTGTGTGTGTGTGTGTGTGTGTGTGTGTGTGTGTGTGTGTTTTGTGTCAGTCTACATGGACCTCTTCAGTAAGTGTCCTTATAGCTAGGTAGGGTCAAGGTCAGTGTAACTGTGATTAAAGACAAAAACACTGATCACACCTGATTGATCTGGGCTCTAGTGTCTGCCCCCATGTCAGGGACAGGGCTCTAGTGTCTGCCTCCATGTCAGGGACAGGGCTCTAGTGTCTGCCTCCATGTCAGGGACAGGGCTCTAGTGTCTGCCCCCATGTCAGGGACAGGGCTCTAGTGTCTGCCTCCATGTCAGGGACAGGGCTCTAGTGTCTGCCTCCATGTCAGGGACAGGGCTCTAGTGTCTGCCCCCATGTCAGGGACAGGGCTCTAGTGTCTACCTCCATGTCAGGGACAGGGCTCTAGTGTCTGCCCCCATGTCAGGGACACAGCTCTAGTGTCTGCCACCATGTCAGGGACAGGGCTCTAGTGTCTGCCCCCATGTCAGGGACAGGGCTCTAGTTTCTGCCACCATGTCAGGGACAGGGCTCTAGTGTCTGCCCACATGTCAGGGACAGGGCTCTAGTGTCTGCCCCCATGTCAGGGACACGGCTCTAGTTTCTGCCACCATGTCAGGGACAGGGCTCTAGTGTCTGCCCCCATGTCAGGGCTCTAGTGTCTGCCCACATGTCAGGGTCAGGGCTCTAGTTTCTGCCCACATGTCAGGGTCAGGGCTCTAGTTTCTGCCCACATGTCAGGGACAGGGCTCTAGTGTCTGCCACCATGTCAGGGACAGGGCTCTAGTGTCTGCCCCCATGTCAGGGACAGGGCTCTAGTGTCTGCCTCCATGTCAGGGACAGGGCTCTAGTGTCTGCCTCCATGTCAGGGACAGGGCTCTAGTGTCTGCCCCCATGTCAGGGACAGGGCTCTAGTGTCTGCCTCCATGTCAGGGACAGGGCTCTAGTGTCTGCCTCCATGTCAGGGACAGGGCTCTAGTGTCTGCCCCCATGTCAGGGACAGGGCTCTAGTGTCTACCTCCATGTCAGGGACAGGGCTCTAGTGTCTGCCTCCATGTCAGGGACAGGGCTCTAGTGTCTGCCCCCATGTCAGGGACACAGCTCTAGTGTCTGCCACCATGTCAGGGACAGGGCTCTAGTGTCTGCCCCCATGTCAGGGACAGGGCTCTAGTTTCTGCCACCATGTCAGGGACAGGGCTCTAGTGTCTGCCCACATGTCAGGGACAGGGCTCTAGTGTCTGCCCCCATGTCAGGGACACGGCTCTAGTTTCTGCCACCATGTCAGGGACAGGGCTCTAGTGTCTGCCCCCATGTCAGGGCTCTAGTGTCTGCCCACATGTCAGGGTCAGGGCTCTAGTTTCTGCCCACATGTCAGGGTCAGGGCTCTAGTTTCTGCCCACATGTCAGGGACAGGGCTCTAGTGTCTGCCACCATGTCAGGGACAGGGCTCTAGTGTCTGCCCCCATGTCAGGGACAGGGCTCTAGTGTCTGCCTCCATGTCAGGGACAGGGCTCTAGTGTCTGCCCCCATGTCAGGGACAGGGCACTAGTGTCTGCCTCCATGTCAGTGACAGGGCACTAGTGTCTGCCCCCATGTCAGGGACAGGGCTCTAGTGTCTGTCCACATGTCAGGGACAAGGCTCTAGTGTCTGTCCCCATGTCAGGGACAGGGCTCTAGTGTCTGCCCCCATGTCAGGGACAGGGCTCTAGTGTCTGCCCACATGTCAGGGACAGGGCTCTAGTGTCTGCCCCCATGTCAGGGACAGGGCTCTAGTGTCTGCCCACATGTCAGGGACAGGGCTCTAGTGTCTGTCCACATGTCAGGGACAGGGCTCTAGTGTCTGCCCCCATGTCATGGACAGGGCTCTAGTGTCTGCCACCATGTCAGGGACAGGGCTCTAGTGTCTGCCCACATGTCAGGGACAGGGCTCTAGTGTCTGCCACCATGTCAGGGACAGGGCTCTAGTGTCTGCCCACATGTCAGGGACAGGGCTCTAGTGTCTGCCCCCATGTCAGGGACAGGGCTCTAGTTTCTGCCACCATGTCAGGGACAGGGCTCTAGTGTCTGCCCCCATGTCAGGGACAGGGCTCTAGTGTCTGCCACCATGTCAGGGACAGGGCTCTAGTGTCTGCCTCCATGTCAGGGACAGGGCTCTAGTGTCTGCCTCCATGTCAAGGACAGGGCTCTAGTGTCTGCCCACATGTCAGGGACAGGGCTCTAGTGTCTGCCTCCATGTCAGGGACACGGCTCTAGTGTCTGCCACCATGTCAGGGACAGGGCTCTTGTGTCTGCCACCATGTCAGGGACAGGGCTCTAGTGTCTGCCTCCATGTCAGGGACAGGGCTCTAGTGTCTGCCTCCATGTCAGGGACAGGGCTCTAGTGTCTGCCCCCATGTCAGGGACAGGGCTCTAGTGTCTGCCTCCATGTCAGGGACAGGGCTCTAGTGTCTGCCCCCATGTCAGGGACAGGGCTCTAGTGTCTGCCCACATGTCAGGGACATGGCTCTAGTGTCTGCCCCCATGTCAGGGACAGGGCTCTAGTTTCTGCCACCATGTCAGGGACAGGGCTCTAGTGTCTGCCCACATGTCAGGGACAGGGCTCTAGTGTCTGCCCCCATGTCAGGGACACGGCTCTAGTTTCTGCCACCATGTCAGGGACAGGGCTCTAGTGTCTGCCCCCATGTCAGGGCTCTAGTGTCTGCCCACATGTCAGGGTCAGGGCTCTAGTTTCTGCCCACATGTCAGGGTCAGGGCTCTAGTTTCTGCCCACATGTAAGGGGCAGGGCTCTAGTGTCTGCCACCATGTCAGGGACAGGGCTCTAGTGTCTGCCCCCATGTCAGGGACAGGGCTCTAGTGTCTGCCTCCATGTCAGGGACAGGGCTCTAGTGTCTGCCCCCATGTCAGGGACAGGGCACTAGTGTCTGCCTCCATGTCAGGGACAGGGCACTAGTGTCTGCCCCCATGTCAGGGACAGGGCTCTAGTGTCTGTCCACATGTCAGGGACAAGGCTCTAGTGTCTGCCCCCATGTCAGGGACAGGGCTCTAGTGTCTGCCCCCATGTCAGGGACAGGGCTCTAGTGTCTGCACACATGTCAGGGACAGGGCTCTAGTGTCTGCCCCCATGTCAGGGACAGGGCTCTAGTGTCTGCCCACATGTCAGGGACAGGGCTCTAGTGTCTGTCCACATGTCAGGGACAGGGCTCTAGTGTCTGCCCCCATTTCATGGACAGGGCTCTAGTGTCTGCCACCATGTCAGGGACAGGGCTCTAGTGTCTGCCCACATGTCAGGGACAGGGCTCTAGTGTCTGCCACCATGTCAGGGACAGGGCTCTAGTGTCTGCCCACCATGTCAGGGACAGGGCTCTAGTGTCTGCCCCCATGTCAGGGACAGGGCTCTAGTTTCTGCCACCATGTCAGGGACAGGGCTCTAGTGTCTGCCCCCATGTCAGGGACACGGCTCTAGTGTCTGCCACCATGTCAGGGACAGGGCTCTAGTGTCTGCCCCCATGTCAGGGACAGGGCTCTAGTTTCTGCCACCATGTCAGGGACAGGGCTCTAGTGTCTGCCCACATGTCAGGGACAGGGCTCTAGTGTCTGCCCCCATGTCAGGGACACGGCTCTAGTTTCTGCCACCATGTCAGGGACAGGGCTCTAGTGTCTGCCCCCATGTCAGGGCTCTAGTGTCTGCCCACATGTCAGGGTCAGGGCTCTAGTTTCTGCCCACATGTCAGGGTCAGGGCTCTAGTTTCTGCCCACATGTCAGGGACAGGGCTCTAGTGTCTGCCACCATGTCAGGGACAGGGCTCTAGTGTCTGCCCCCATGTCAGGGACAGGGCTCTAGTGTCTGCCTCCATGTCAGGGACAGGGCTCTAGTGTCTGCCCCCATGTCAGGGACAGGGCACTAGTGTCTGCCTCCATGTCAGTGACAGGGCACTAGTGTCTGCCCCCATGTCAGGGACAGGGCTCTAGTGTCTGTCCACATGTCAGGGACAAGGCTCTAGTGTCTGTCCCCATGTCAGGGACAGGGCTCTAGTGTCTGCCCCCATGTCAGGGACAGGGCTCTAGTGTCTGCCCACATGTCAGGGACAGGGCTCTAGTGTCTGCCCCCATGTCAGGGACAGGGCTCTAGTGTCTGCCCACATGTCAGGGACAGGGCTCTAGTGTCTGTCCACATGTCAGGGACAGGGCTCTAGTGTCTGCCCCCATGTCATGGACAGGGCTCTAGTGTCTGCCACCATGTCAGGGACAGGGCTCTAGTGTCTGCCCACATGTCAGGGACAGGGCTCTAGTGTCTGCCACCATGTCAGGGACAGGGCTCTAGTGTCTGCCCACATGTCAGGGACAGGGCTCTAGTGTCTGCCCCCATGTCAGGGACAGGGCTCTAGTTTCTGCCACCATGTCAGGGACAGGGCTCTAGTGTCTGCCCCCATGTCAGGGACAGGGCTCTAGTGTCTGCCACCATGTCAGGGACAGGGCTCTAGTGTCTGCCTCCATGTCAGGGACAGGGCTCTAGTGTCTGCCTCCATGTCAAGGACAGGGCTCTAGTGTCTGCCCACATGTCAGGGACAGGGCTCTAGTGTCTGCCTCCATGTCAGGGACACGGCTCTAGTGTCTGCCACCATGTCAGGGACAGGGCTCTTGTGTCTGCCACCATGTCAGGGACAGGGCTCTAGTGTCTGCCTCCATGTCAGGGACAGGGCTCTAGTGTCTGCCTCCATGTCAGGGACAGGGCTCTAGTGTCTGCCCCCATGTCAGGGACAGGGCTCTAGTGTCTGCCTCCATGTCAGGGACAGGGCTCTAGTGTCTGCCCCCATGTCAGGGACAGGGCTCTAGTGTCTGCCCACATGTCAGGGACATGGCTCTAGTGTCTGCCCCCATGTCAGGGACAGGGCTCTAGTTTCTGCCACCATGTCAGGGACAGGGCTCTAGTGTCTGCCCACATGTCAGGGACAGGGCTCTAGTGTCTGCCCCCATGTCAGGGACACGGCTCTAGTTTCTGCCACCATGTCAGGGACAGGGCTCTAGTGTCTGCCCCCATGTCAGGGCTCTAGTGTCTGCCCACATGTCAGGGTCAGGGCTCTAGTTTCTGCCCACATGTCAGGGTCAGGGCTCTAGTTTCTGCCCACATGTCAGGGACAGGGCTCTAGTGTCTGCCACCATGTCAGGGACAGGGCTCTAGTGTCTGCCCCCATGTCAGGGACAGGGCTCTAGTGTCTGCCTCCATGTCAGGGACAGGGCTCTAGTGTCTGCCCCCATGTCAGGGACAGGGCACTAGTGTCTGCCTCCATGTCAGGGACAGGGCACTAGTGTCTGCCCCCATGTCAGGGACAGGGCTCTAGTGTCTGTCCACATGTCAGGGACAAGGCTCTAGTGTCTGCCCCCATGTCAGGGACAGGGCTCTAGTGTCTGCCCCCATGTCAGGGACAGGGCTCTAGTGTCTGCACACATGTCAGGGACAGGGCTCTAGTGTCTGCCCCCATGTCAGGGACAGGGCTCTAGTGTCTGCCCACATGTCAGGGACAGGGCTCTAGTGTCTGTCCACATGTCAGGGACAGGGCTCTAGTGTCTGCCCCCATGTCATGGACAGGGCTCTAGTGTCTGCCACCATGTCAGGGACAGGGCTCTAGTGTCTGCCCACATGTCAGGGACAGGGCTCTAGTGTCTGCCACCATGTCAGGGACAGGGCTCTAGTGTCTGCCCACATGTCAGGGACAGGGCTCTAGTGTCTGCCCCCATGTCAGGGACAGGGCTCTAGTTTCTGCCACCATGTCAGGGACAGGGCTCTAGTGTCTGCCCCCATGTCAGGGACACGGCTCTAGTGTCTGCCACCATGTCAGAGACAGGGCTCTAGTGTCTGCCCACATGTCAGGGACAGGGCTCTAGTGTCTGCCCACATGTCAGGGACAGGGCTCTAGTGTCTGCCCACATGTCAGGGACAGGGCTCTAGTGTCTGCCCCCATGTCAGGGACAGGGCTCTAGTGTCTGCCCACATGTCAGGGACAGGGCAATAGTGTCTGTCCAAATGTCAGGGACAAGGCTCTAGTGTCTGCCCCCATGTCAGGGACAAGGCTCTAGTGTCTGCCCCCATGTCAGGGACAGGGCTCTAGTGTCTGCCCACATGTCAGGGACAGGGCTCTCGTGTCTGCCACCATGTCAGGGACAGGGCTCTAGTGTCTGCCCACATGTCAGGGACAGGGCTCTAGTGTCTGCCCCCATGTCAGGGACAGGGCTCTAGTTTCTGCCACCATGTCAGGGACAGGGCTCTAGTTTCTGCCACCATGTCAGGGACAGGGCTCTAGTGTCTGCCACCATGTCAGGGACAGGGCTCTAGTGTCTGCCTCCATGTCAGGGACAGGGCTCTAGTTTCTGCCACCATGTCAGGGACAGGGCTCTAGTGTCTGCCACCATGTCAGGGACAGGGCTCTAGTGTCTGCCTTCATGTCAGGGACAGGGCTCTAGTGTCTGCCTCCATGTCAGGGACAGGGCTCTAGTGTCTGCCTCCATGTCAGGGACACGGCTCTAGTGTCTGCCTCCATGTCAGGGACAGGGCTCTAGTGTCTGCCACCATGTCAGGGACAGGGCTCTAGTGTCTGCCACCATGTCAGGGACAGGGCTCTAGTTTCTGCCACCATGTCAGGGACAGGGCTCTAGTGTCTGCCCACATGTCAGGGACAGGGCTCTAGTGTCTGTCCACATGTCAGGGACAAGGCTCTAGTGTCTGCCCCCATGTCAGGGACAGGGCTCTAGTTTCTGCCACCATGTCAGGGACAGGGCTCTAGTGTCTGCCCACATGTCAGGGACAGTGCTCTAGTGTCTGCCACCATGTCAGGGACAGGGCTCTAGTGTCTGCCCACATGTCAGGGACAGGGCTCTAGTGTCTGCCCCCATGTCAGGGACAGGGCTCTAGTTTCTGCCACCATGTCAGGGACAGGGCTCTAGTGTCTGCCACCATGTCAGGGACAGGGCTCTTGTGTCTGCCTCCATGTCAGGGACAGGGCTCTAGTTTCTGCCACCATGTCAGGGACAGGGCTCTAGTGTCTGCCTCCATGTCAGGGACAGGGCTCTAGTGTCTGCCTCCATGTCAGGGACAGGGCTCTAGTGTCTGCCTCCATGTCAGGGACAGGGTTCTAGTGTCTGCCTCCATGTCAGGGACAGGGTTCTAGTGTCTGCCTCCATGTCAGGGACAGGGCTCTAGTGTCTGCCTCCATGTCAGGGACACGGCTCTAGTGTCTGCCTCCATGTCAGGGACAGGGCTCTAGTGTCTGCCACCATGTCAGGGACAGGGCTCTAGTGTCTGCCTCCATGTCAGGGACAGGGCTCTAGTTTCTGCCACCATGTCAGGGACAGGGCTCTAGTGTCTGCCCACATGTCAGGGACAGGGCTCTAGTGTCTGCCACCATGTCAGGGACAGGGCTCTAGTGTCTGCCTCCATGTCAGGGACAGGGCTCTAGTTTCTGCCACCATGTCAGGGACAGGGCTCTAGTGTCTGCCACCATGTCAGGGACAGGGCTCTAGTGTCTGCCACCATGTCAGGGACAGGGCTCTAGTGTCTGCCACCATGTCAGGGACAGGGCTCTAGTGTCTGCCACCATGTCAGGGACAGGGCTCTAGTGTCTGCCCACATGTCAGGGACAGGGCTCTAGTGTCTGCCCCCATGTCAGGGACAGGGCTCTAGTGTCTGCCACCATGTCAGGGACAGGGCTCTAGTGTCTGCCACCATGTCAGGGACAGGGCTCTAGTGTCTGCCTCCATGTCAGGGACAGGGCTCTAGTTTCTGCCACCATGTCAGGGACAGGGCTCTAGTGTCTGCCTCCATGTCAGGGACAGGGCTCTAGTGTCTGCCTCCATGTCAGGGACACGGCTCTAGTGTCTGCCTCCATGTCAGGGACAGGGCTCTAGTGTCTGCCACCATGTCAGGGACAGGGCTCTAGTGTCTGCCACCATGTCAGGGACAGGGCTCTAGTTTCTGCCACCATGTCAGGGACAGGGCTCTAGTGTCTGCCCACATGTCAGGGACAGGGCTCTAGTGTCTGTCCACATGTCAGGGACAAGGCTCTAGTGTCTGCCCCCATGTCAGGGACAGGGCTCTAGTTTCTGCCACCATGTCAGGGACAGGGCTCTAGTGTCTGCCCACATGTCAGGGACAGTGCTCTAGTGTCTGCCACCATGTCAGGGACAGGGCTCTAGTGTCTGCCCACATGTCAGGGACAGGGCTCTAGTGTCTGCCCCCATGTCAGGGACAGGGCTCTAGTTTCTGCCACCATGTCAGGGACAGGGCTCTAGTGTCTGCCACCATGTCAGGGACAGGGCTCTTGTGTCTGCCTCCATGTCAGGGACAGGGCTCTAGTTTCTGCCACCATGTCAGGGACAGGGCTCTAGTGTCTGCCTCCATGTCAGGGACAGGGCTCTAGTGTCTGCCTCCATGTCAGGGACAGGGCTCTAGTGTCTGCCTCCATGTCAGGGACAGGGTTCTAGTGTCTGCCTCCATGTCAGGGACAGGGTTCTAGTGTCTGCCTCCATGTCAGGGACAGGGCTCTAGTGTCTGCCTCCATGTCAGGGACACGGCTCTAGTGTCTGCCTCCATGTCAGGGACAGGGCTCTAGTGTCTGCCACCATGTCAGGGACAGGGCTCTAGTGTCTGCCTCCATGTCAGGGACAGGGCTCTAGTTTCTGCCACCATGTCAGGGACAGGGCTCTAGTGTCTGCCCACATGTCAGGGACAGGGCTCTAGTGTCTGCCACCATGTCAGGGACAGGGCTCTAGTGTCTGCCTCCATGTCAGGGACAGGGCTCTAGTTTCTGCCACCATGTCAGGGACAGGGCTCTAGTGTCTGCCACCATGTCAGGGACAGGGCTCTAGTGTCTGCCACCATGTCAGGGACAGGGCTCTAGTGTCTGCCACCATGTCAGGGACAGGGCTCTAGTGTCTGCCACCATGTCAGGGACAGGGCTCTAGTGTCTGCCCACATGTCAGGGACAGGGCTCTAGTGTCTGCCCCCATGTCAGGGACAGGGCTCTAGTGTCTGCCACCATGTCAGGGACAGGGCTCTAGTGTCTGCCACCATGTCAGGGACAGGGCTCTAGTCTCTGCCTCCATGTCAGGGACAGGGCTCTAGTTTCTGCCACCATGTCAGGGACAGGGCTCTAGTGTCTGCCACCATGTCAGGGACAGGGCTCTAGTGTCTGCCTCCATGTCAGGGACAGGGCTCTAGTGTCTGCCTCCATGTCAGGGACAGGGCTCTAGTGTCTGCCTCCATGTCAGGGACACGGCTCTAGTGTCTGCCTCCATGTCAGGGACAGGGCTCTAGTGTCTGCCACCATGTCAGGGACAGGGCTCTAGTGTCTGCCACCATGTCAGGGACAGGGCTCTAGTTTCTGCCACCATGTCAGGGACAGGGCTCTAGTGTCTGCCCACATGTCAGGGACAGGGCTCTAGTGTCTGTCCACATGTCAGGGACAAGGCTCTAGTGTCTGCCCCCATGTCAGGGACAGGGCTCTAGTTTCTGCCACCATGTCAGGGACAGGGCTCTAGTGTCTGCCCACATGTCAGGGACAGTGCTCTAGTGTCTGCCACCATGTCAGGGACAGGGCTCTAGTGTCTGCCCACATGTCAGGGACAGGGCTCTAGTGTCTGCCCCCATGTCAGGGACAGGGCTCTAGTTTCTGCCACCATGTCAGGGACAGGGCTCTAGTGTCTGCCACCATGTCAGGGACAGGGCTCTAGTGTCTGCCTCCATGTCAGGGACAGGGCTCTAGTTTCTGCCACCATGTCAGGGACAGGGCTCTAGTGTCTGCCTCCATGTCAGGGACAGGGCTCTAGTGTCTGCCTCCATGTCAGGGACAGGGCTCTAGTGTCTGCCTCCATGTCAGGGACAGGGTTCTAGTGTCTGCCTCCATGTCAGGGACAGGGTTCTATTGTCTGCCTCCATGTCAGGGACAGGGCTCTAGTGTCTGCCTCCATGTCAGGGACACGGCTCTAGTGTCTGCCTCCATGTCAGGGACAGGGCTCTAGTGTCTGCCACCATGTCAGGGACAGGGCTCTAGTGTCTGCCTCCATGTCAGGGACAGGGCTCTAGTTTCTGCCACCATGTCAGGGACAGGGCTCTAGTTTCTGCCACCATGTCAGGGACAGGGCTCTAGTGTCTGCCCACATGTCAGGGACAGGGCTCTAGTGTCTGCCACCATGTCAGGGACAGGGCTCTAGTGTCTGCCTCCATGTCAGGGACAGGGCTCTAGTTTCTGCCACCATGTCAGGGACAGGGCTCTAGTGTCTGCCACCATGTCAGGGACAGGGCTCTAGTGTCTGCCACCATGTCAGGGACAGGGCTCTAGTGTCTGCCACCATGTCAGGGACAGGGCTCTAGTGTCTGCCTCCATGTCAGGGACAGGGCTCTAGTGTCTGCCTCCATGTCAGGGTCAGGGCTCTAGTGTCTGACCCCATGTCAGGGACAGGGCTCTAGTTTCTGCCACCATGTCAGGGACAGGGCTCTAGTGTCTGCCCACATGTCAGGGACAGGGCTCTAGTGTCTGCCACCATGTCAGGGACAGGTTTCTAGTGTCTGCCTCCCTGTCAGGGACAGGGCTCTAGTGTCTGCCCCCATGTCAGGGACAGGGCTCTAGTTTCTGCCACCATGTCAGGGACAGGGCTCTAGTGTCTGCCCACATGTCAGGGACAGGGCTCTAGTGTCTGCCACCATGTCAGGGACAGGGCTCTAGTGTCTGCCTCCATGTCAGGGACAGGGCTCTAGTTTCTGCCACCATGTCATGGACAGGGCTCTAGTGTCTGCCACCATGTCAGGGACAGGCCTCTAGTGTCTGCCACCCTGTCAGGGACAGGGCTCTAGTTTCTGCCACCATGTTAGGGACAGGGCTCTAGTGTCTACCTCCATTTCAGGGACAGGGCTCTAGTGTCTGCCTCCATGTCAGGGACAGGGCTCTAGTGTCTGCCACCATGTCAGGGACAGGGTTCTAGTGTCTGCCCCCATGTCAGGGACAGGGCTCTAGTTTCTGCCACCATGTCAGGGACAGGGCTCTAGTGTCTGCCCACATGTCAGGGACAGGGCTCTAGTGTCTGCCACCATGTCAGGGACAGGGCTCTAGTGTCTGCCCACATGTCAGGGACAGGGCTCTAGTGTCTGCCCCCATGTCAGGGACAGGGCTCTAGTGTCTGCCCACATGTCAGGGACAGGGCTCTAGTTTCTGCCCACATGTCAGGGAGAGGGCTCTAGTGTCTGCCCCCATGTCAGGGACAGGGCTCTAGTTTCTGCCACCATGTCAGGGACAGGGCTCTACTGTCTGCCCACATGTCAGTGTCAGGGCTCTAGACTCTGCCCCCATGTCAGGGACAGGGCTCTAGTCTCTGCCACCATGTCAGGGACAGGGCTCTAGTGTCTGCCCACATGTCAGGGACAGGGCTCTAGTGTCTGCCCACATGTCAGGGACAGGGCTCTAGTGTCTGCCCCCATGTCAGGGACAGGGCTCTAGTTTCTGCCACCATGTCAGGGACAGGGCTCTAGTGTCTGCCCCCATGTCAGGGCTCTAGTGTCTGCCCACATGTCAGTGTCAGGGCTCTAGTTTCTGCCCACATGTCAGGGACAGGGCTCTAGTGTCTGCCCCCATGTCAGGGACAGGGCTCTAGTGTCTGCCCACATGTCAGGGACAGGGCTCTAGTGTGTACCCCCATGTCAGGTACAGGGCTCTAGTGTCTGCCCACATGTCAGGGACAGGGCTCTAGTGTCTGCCCACATGTCAGGGACAGGGCTCTAGTTTCTGCCCACATGTCAGGGACAGGGCTCTAGTGTCTGCCCACGTGTCAGGGACACGGCTCTAGTTTCTGCCACCATGTCAGGGACAGGGCTCTAGTGTCTGCCCCCATGTCAGGGCTCTAGTGTCTGCCCCCATGTCAGGGACAGGGCTCTAGTGTCTGCCCACATGTCAGGGACAGGTCTCTAGTGTCTGCCCCCATGTCAGGGACAGGGCTCTAGTGTCTGCCCACATGTCAGGGACAGGGCTCTAGTGTCTGCCCACATGTCAGGGACAGGGCTCTAGTGTCTGCCTCCATGTCAGGGACAGGGCTCTAGTTTCTGCCACCATGTCAGGGACAGGGATCTAGTGTCTGCCCACATGACAGGGACACGGCTCTAGTTTCTGCCACCATGTTTGGGACAGGGCTCTAGTGTCTGCCCACATGTCAGGGACAGGGCTCTAGTGCCTGCCCACAAGTCAGGGACAGGGTTCTAGTGTCTGCCCACAAGTCAGGGACAGGGCTCTAGTGTCTGCCCACATGTCAGGGACAGGGCTCTAGTGTCTGCCCACATGTCAGGGACAGGGCTCTAGTGTCTGCCCACAAGTCAGGGACAGGGCTCTAGTGTCTGCCCCCACGTCAGGGACAGGGCTCTAGTGTCTGCCCACATGTCAGGGACAGGGCTCTAGTGTCTGCCCACATGTCAGGGACAGAGCTCTAGTGTCTGCCTCCATGACAGGGACAGGGCTCTAGTGTCTGCCCCCATGTCAGGGACAGGGCTCTAGTGTCTGCCTCCATGTCAGGGACAGGGCTCTAGTGTCTGCCTCCATGTCAGGGACCGCGCTCTAGTGTCTGCCCTCATGTCAGGGACAGGGCTCTAGTATCTGCCCACATGTCAGGGACAGGGCCTCTGAGTCTATTAGGCTCCTGCTGTGTGTGTGGAGGCACCACCACTGTACCTCTCTGTGTGTTTACATTTAGGGCTTGTTCAGAGGATCAGCTGCATGGCTGTTCAAGCCTTGACTGAACAAATGTATTTACATAGCTGATCTAATAAACATGTACACAACATGGTGATAACTTGTTGTACAGTAAATAATGATTTGATAATGAGCATTGTGGTAACACATTATCATTAGATAGGACCTACACCAACAACAGGACAGTAATGTACCATTTTTAGTGAATTTGAAGTACTGTCTCTGAGCTCTGTAACAGCAGACAGTTAGTGAAGCTCACAGGAAACTTAATGCCACAGAGACATGGTTCCTGACAGATGATTTTCACACCCAGCAGACAGCCAGTGGAGAAAATAGCCCAGATGTGCCAGAAACACAATACTTATCATCACTGGGCTATAGCTCACAGTCACGCACATATTCACACATACGTAAAGGGGGTGCAAGTCATGAACTTCCTTTTTATGGGGTCAGCCCGTTATCCATCCAATGTCAGAAGAGACAAAGACCGTTCCATCATCCAGCTGTTGCTAATGACGCACACACGCGCGCACACACACACACACACACACACACACACACGCACACACACACACACACACACACAGCATATGTTTTACTATCCTTGTGGGGACCTAAAATTGATTTCCATTCAAAATCCTATTTTCCCTAACCTTAACCCCTAACCATAACTTCAACTCCTACACCTAAACCTAACCCTAACCCTAATTGCAACCCTAAACCTAACCGCTAAGCCTAAAATGGCCCTACAGGGGAGAATTTTCCTTGTTTTACTATTCTTTTGGGTGATTTCCGGTACCCACAAGGATGGTAATACAAGGATAGTAATACAAGCCCACACATATACACACACATCCAACATTACACCATTCCTAACCTACATGTGTTACACCTGGATTAGCTGTGTGTGTGTGTGTGAGAGAGAGAGAGAGAGAGAGAGAGAGAGAGAGAGAGAGATCAAACACACACCATCCATGCATGTATGGGATTCCTTCATCTCTCTCTCCTGTCCTCGCTTCCATTATCTAATATAAGAGACTAATCCTCTTGTGGTGTTAATCTGCTTTAACGAGGGTTTGTTACCGTGCTGAGATGGAATTAAAACCCTGGGTGGGGGAGGGGGAGGGTGTGTATGTGTGTTTGGGGGAAGGGGGACAGGGGAGGCTCTGACATACAATGCTAAGCTGTTATGTCTTCTCTTGTAGACCTATATCCTGTTTCTCCTCTCCTTCTCACATCGCCACTCTAGAACCAATGATAACTTTGCCAAATAATGAACTTCCAGCTAAATCATGTGATTATGTACAGTATTTGACTTAGGTCTGGTTAGTACGTGCATCGTGCTGTAAGTAGACCACATTCCCAGTCTGGATTCCTTATATGTGAAACCTACAGTGAAACTTACAATTCTAAATACTAAGAGTCATTTAATAGGATCTTTATTCACTGAAATCTGTGTTCTGCTCCCGTATGTCAAATCAGGATTTGTCCCATAGCTCTCCTTCTCATTATTCTGTTATTGTCCAGATTCAAAGTTGTCCTGTTGTGGTGTTGATTCAGAGCCTGATGTTGATGCTGTCTGTTATAAAGTCTTGTTGAGCTAGTTTACCACAGTAACAGACCCTACAGTACTGTCTTCTTTGGGACTAGTTAATGTATTCTCTGGATGTTTCCCAAATGGCATCCTATTCCCTATATAGTGCACTGTTTTCACCAGAGCCCTATCGGCCGTGGTCAAAAGTAGTACGCTATCATAGGGAATAGGATGCTATTTGGGATGTAGCCTCTCTCTGAGGTAAACTAAGGTCAGTTTACAGTCCCTCTATGTTACATGTCATCTCCATGATTTTTTTCAGAACTAAGTTTGGTCATTTGGAACCTTTTAACTCATTAAGATATTAGTGACACATCTGGCTCTTAACGGCCACACAGTTAGTCTTTGTCTGGTCATCTGACGAGGAGAGAATGCTGCATACCAGATATTTTTGTCTGACTTTCTCCACGAGGTTCTGGTGTTCTCGTCGGTTCGGTTTTCTGATTGGTTCCTGTGTTGTTTTGACCAATCAGATCGTTGCCTATATTTACTGTACAAAGGACAAGACTGACTATGGAAATAAATATATATATATATATACAGTACCAGTCAAAAGTTTAGACACACCTACTTTTTTCAAGGGTTTTTCTTTATTTTTACTATTTTCTACATTGTAGAAAAATAGTAAAGACATCAACTATGAAATAACACATGGAATCATCTAGTAAGCAAAAAAGTATAAAATATATTACCCCAAGCAGACAGCTAAGAACCTCACAAATAAGTAGAGAAGTGACCCCCATCACACAGCTAAGAACCTCACAAATAAGTAGAGAAGTGATCCCCCCATCACACTGCTAAGAACCTCACAAATAAGTAGAGAAGTGATCCCCCCATCACACTGCTAAGAACCTCACAAATAAGTAGAGAAGTGACCCCCCATCACACAGCTAAGAAAATCACAAATAAGTAGAGAAGTGACCCCCCATCACACTGCTAAGAACCTCACAAATAAGTAGAGAAGTGACCCCCCCATCACACAGCTAAGAACCTCACAAATAAGTAGAGAAGTGACCCCCCCATCACACTGCTAAGAACCTCACAAATAAGTAGAGAAGTGACCCCCCATCACACAGCTAAGAACCTCACAAATAAGTAGAGAAGTGACCCCCATCACACAGCTAAGAACCTCACAAATAAGTAGAGAAGTGACCCCCCATCACACTGCTAAGAACCTCACAAATAAGTAGAGAAGTGACCACCCCCATCACACTGCTAAGAACCTCACAAATAAGTAGAGAAGTGACCCCCCCATTAAACAGCTAAGAACCTCTACACGGCTATTACACAGCCAATAAACATTTACATTTACATTTAAGACATTTAGCAGACGCTCTTATCCAGAGCGACTTACAAATTGGTGCATTCACCTTATAATATCCAGTGGAACAACCACTTTACAATAGTGCATCTAAATCGTTTAGGGGGGGGGGGGGGGGGGGTTAGAAGGATTACTTTATCCTATCCCAGGTATTCCTTAAAGAGGTGGGGTTTCAGGTGTCTCCGGAAGGTGGTGATTGACTCCGCTGTCCTGGCGTCGTGAGGGAGCTTGTTCCACCATTGGGGTGCCAGAGCAGCGAACAGTTTTGACTGGGCTGAGCGGGAACTGTGCTTCCTCAGAGGTAGGGAGGCGAGCAGGCCAGAGGTGGATGAACGCAGTACCCTTGTTTGGGTGTAGGGCGTGATCAGAGCCTGAAGGTACGGAGGTGCCGTTCCCCTCACAGCTCCGTAGGCAAGCACCATGGTCTTGTAGCGGATGCGAGCTTCAACTGGAAGCCAGTGGAGAGAGCGGAGGAGCGGGGTGACGTGAGAGAACTTGGGAAGGTTGAACACCAGACGGGCTGCGGCGTTCTGGATGAGTTGTAGGGGTTTAGTTGCACAGGCAGGGAGCCCAGCCAACAGCGAGTTGCAGTAATCCAGGCGGGAGATGACAAGTGCCTGGATTAGGACCTGCGCCGCTTCCTGTGTGAGGCAGGGTCGTACTCTGCGAATGTTGTAGAGCATGAACCTACAGGATCGGGTCACCGCCTTGATGTTAGTGGAGAACGACAGGGTGTTGTCCAGGGTCACGCCGATGCTCTTAGCACTCTGGGTGGAGGACACAAGGGAGTTGTCGACCGTGATGGCGAGATCATGGAACGGGCAGTCCTTCCCCGGGAGGAAGAGCAGCTCCGTCTTGCCGAGGTTCAGCTTGAGGTGGTGATCCGTCATCCACACTGATATGTCTGCCAGACATGCAGAGATGCGATTCGCCACCTGGTTGTCAGAAGGGGGAAAGGAGAAGATTAATTGTGTGTCGTCTGCATAGCAATGATAGGAGAGACCATGTGAGGATATGACAGAGCCAAGAGACTTGGTGTATAGCGAGAATAGGAGAGGGCCTAGAACAGAGCCCTGGGGGACACCAGTGGTGAGAGCACGTGGTGCGGAGACAGATTCTCGCCACGCCACCTGGTAGGAGCGACCTGTCAGGTAGGACGCAATCCAAGCGTGGGCCGCGCCGGAGATGCCCAGCTCAGAGAGGGTGGAGAGGAGGATCTGATGGTTCACAGTATCAAAGGCAGCAGATAGGTCTAGAAGGATGAGAGCAGAGGAGAGAGAGTTAGCTTTAGCAGTGCGGAGAGCCTCCGTGACACAGAGAAGAGCAGTCTCAGTTGTATGCCCAGTCTTGAAACCTGACTGATTAGGATCAAGAAGGTCATTCTGAGAGAGATAGCAAGAGAGCTGGCCAAGGACGGCACGTTCAAGAGTTTTGGAGAGAATTGAAAGAAGGGATACTGGTCTGTAGTTGTTGACATCGGAGGGATCGAGTGTAGGTTTTTTCAGAAGGGGTGCAACTCTCGCTCTCTTGAAGACGGAAGGGACGTAGCCAACGGTCAAGGATGAGTCGATGAGCGAGGTGAGGTAGGGGAGAAGGTCTCCGGAAATGGTCTGGAGAAGAGAGGAGGGGATAGGGTCAAGTGGGCAGGTTGTTGGGCGGCCGGCCGTCACAAGACGCAAGATTTCATCTGGAGAGAGAGGGGAGAAAGAGGTCAAAGCACAGGGTAGGGCAGTGTGAGCAGGACCAGCGGTGTCGTTTGATCGGAGCAAACGAGGATCGGATGTCGTCAACCTTCTTTTCAAAATGGTTGACGAAGTCATCCGCAGAGAGGGAGGAGGGGGGGGGGGGAGGAGGATTCAGGAGGGAGGAGAAGGTAGCAAAGAGCTTCCTAGGGTTAGAGGCAGATGCTTGGAATTTAGAGTGGTAGAAAGTGGCTTTAGCAGCAGAGACAGAAGAGGAAAATGTAGAGAGGAGGGAGTGAAAGGATGCCAGGTCCGCAGGGAGGCGAGTTTTCCTCCATTTCCGCTCGGCTGCACGGAGCCCTGTTCTGTGAGCTCGCAGTGAGTCGTCGAGCCACGGAGCAGGAGGGGAGGACCGAGCCGGCCTGGAGGATAGGGGACAGAGAAAATCAAAGGATGCAGAGAGGGAGGAGAGGATGGCTGAGGAGGCAGAATCAGGAGATAGGTTGGAGAAGGTTTGAGCAGAGGGAAGAGATGATAGGATGGAAGAGGAGAGAGTAGCGGGAGAGAGAGAGCGAAGGTTGGGACGGCGCAATACCATCCGAGTAGGGGCAGAGTGAGAAGTGTTGGATGAGAGCGAGAGGGAAAAGGATACAAGGTAGTGGTCAGAGACTTGGAGGGGAGTTGCAATGAGATTAGTGGAAGAACAGCATCTAGTAAAGATGAGGTCAAGCGTATTGCCTGCCTTGTGAGTAGGGGGGGAAGGTGAGAGGGTGAGGTCAAAAGAGGAGAGGAGTGGAAAGAAGGAGGCAGAGAGTAATGAGTCAAAGGTAGACGTGGGGAGGTTAAAGTCACCCAGAACTGTGAGAGGTGAGCCATCCTCAGGAAAGGAACTTATCAAGGCGTCAAGCTCATTGATGAACTCTCCAAGGGAACCTGGAGGGCGATAAATGATAAGGATGTTAAGCTTGAAAGGGCTGGTAACTGTGACAGCATGGAATTCAAATGAGGAGATAGACAGATGGGTCAGGGGAGAAAGAGAGAATGTCCACTTGGGAGATATGAGGATTCCAGTGCCACCACCCCGCTGGCTCGATGCTCTAGGGGTATGCGAGAACACGTGGGCAGACGAGGAGAGAGCAGTAGGAGTAGCAGTGTTATCTGTGGTAATCCATGTTTCCGTCAGCGCCAGGAAGTCTAGGGACTGAAGGGTAGCATAGGCTGAGATGAACTCAGCCTTGTTGGCCGCAGACCGGCAGTTCCAGAGGCTGCCGGAGATCTGGAACTCCACGTGGGTCGTGCGCGCTGGGACCACCAGGTTAGAGTGGCAGCGGCCACGCGGTGTGGAGCGTTTGTATGGCCTGTGCAGAGGGGAGAGAACAGGGATAGACAGACACATAGTTGACAAGCTACAGAAGAGGCTACGCTAATGCAAAGGAGATTGGAATGACAAGTGGACTACACGTCTCGAATGTTCAGAAAGTTAAGCTCACGTTGCAAAAATCTTATTGACTAAAATGACGAAAATGATACAGTACTGCTGGCTGGTGGAGTAGGCTAGCTAGCAGTGGCTGCGTTGTTGACTTTGAACGTGTAGCTGGCTAGGTAACCTCGATAGTTTCAGTACTACACCTTGTCATGATACAAAAGCAACTTTGTAGCTAGCGAACATAACACTAATCAAGACGTTCCTTTGTAATGTATTTAGTTTCTACAATGCTGCTCGTCGGTAATAGTTGGCTGGGTTTGGAAAAATGGCGTCGCGGGGGACGGAAATAGCTGGCTAGCTAACCTCGATAATTACTAACTACACAATTATCAAGCTATGACAAAGACAACTATGTAGCTAGCTAGCTAACACTGCACTAGTCAAATCGTTCCGTTGTAAAGTATTAGTATCTACAGCGCTGCTAGTCGGTAACGGTTGGCTAGCTAGCAGTGGGTTAATGATGACTAGGTGTGTTGACTAAGTCTGGCGTCGCGTCGCGGCTGGCTAGCTAGCCTCGATAATTACTCTAAACTACACAATTATCTTAGATGCAAAGACAGCAAAGACAACTAAGTAGCTGGCTAACTAACACTAACACTACACTAATCAAGTCGTTCCGTTGTAATGTAATAGTTTCTACAGTGCTGCTAGTCGGTAGAAGTTGGCTGGTTGGCTAGCTAGCAGTGTTGACTAGCTAGCAAAACAAATGATAGTTCCAGTAAGCGTAAACCAGATGGGATGGCGTACCGCTGCAGAATGCTGTGGTAGCCATGCTGGTTATTTGTGCCTTAAATTCCAAATAAATCACTGACAGTGTCACCAGCAAAGCACCCCCACCCCATTACACCTCCTCCTCCATGCTTCACGGTGGGAACTACACATACGGAGATCATCCGTTCACCTACTCTGCGTCTTACAAAGACACGGCGGTTGGACTCATCAGACCAAAAGACAGATTTCCACCAGTCTAATGTCCATTGTTCATGTTTCTTAGCTCAAATTTGGACTCATTAGTCCGAAGGACAGATTTCCAATGGTTTAATGTCCATTGCTCGTGTTTCTTGGCCCAAGAAAGTCTCTTCTTCTTATTAGTGTCCTTTAGTAGTGGTTTCTTTGCAGCAATTCGACCATGAAGGTCTGATTCACGCAGTCTCCTCTGAACTGTTGATGTTGAATTACTTGAACTCTCTGAATCATTTGGGCTGCAATTTCTGAGGCTGGTAACTCTAATGAACTTATCCTCTGCAGCAGAGGTAACTCTGGGTCTTCCTTTCCTGTGGCGGTCCTCAAGAGAGCCAGTTTCATCATTTCGCTTGATGGTTATTACAACTTCACTTGAAGAAACTTTGAAAGTTCTTGAAATGTTCTGCATTGACTGACCTTCATGTCGTAAAGTAATGACGGGCTGTCATTTCACTTTGCTTATTTGAGCTGCTCTTGCCATAATATGGACTTGGTCTTTTACCAAATAAGGCTATCTTCTGTATACCAACCCTAACTTGTCACAACACAACTGATCGGCTCAAACGCATTAAGAAGATAAGAAATTCCACAAATTAACTTTTAACAAGGCACACCTGTAAATTGAAATGCATTCCAGGTGACTACCTCATGAAGCTGGTTGAGAGAATGCCAAGAAGTTGCAAAGCTGTCATCAAGGCAAAGGGTGGCTACTTTGAAGAATCTCAAATATAAAATATATTTTGATTTGTTTAACACTTTTTTGATTACTACATGATTCCATATGTGTTATTTCATATGTATGTATTAGTAAAAATGGTAAAAATAAAAACCATTCAATTTGTAGTTTTGTCCAAACTTTTCACTGGTACTGTATATATATATATGTACATTATTATACTTTATTCCCTGTATATATAAATAAATATAAATGTGATTTGCCAATTGTGTTACCTTGAATAATAGTGTACAGTTCATGTACAAAAGTAAAGAGCGAGTGAAAGAGGAAGCCTTACTGGAGAGTAAGTAAAGAGTACTGAGTGGATATGAGGCCTAACTGAAAAAAGACAGAGAGAAAATAGAGTGAGAAAGATGTCAAGAGGAGAGAGAGGGGGAGTGCAGCGGAGAGGAGAAGAGAGAGAGAGCTGTAATTTATCGGCCCGAGAGAGGAAGTGAAATATGCTGTGGGTGTGTGAGTGTGACAGTTGAGATGAATGGAGACATCAGGAGGAGGGCGAGGAGCATAGCGGCCTTGTGGGGGTGTGTGTGTTTTATTCACCCTGTCAGACACACACCATGTTCAAGGGTTTCATTTCAGCCGTCTCCCTGTCTGCCCTGCCTATCACGGCTGTGTGTGTGTGTGTGTGTGTGTGTGTGTGTGTGTGTGTGTGTGTGTGTGTGTGTGTGTGTGTGTGTGTGTGTGTGTGTGTGTGTGTGTGTGTGTGTGTGTGTGTGTGTGTGTGTGTGTGCGCGTGTGTGTGGCCGTCAGTGCAGCTAATGGGCACACTGAGCAGAGTAACAGGTGGGGAGATGGCAGAAGTCCTCTTCTCTTCTCGTCTCCTCTCCTCTGTCTGGACAGTGGACTGCTCTCTCCATCCTATCGTCTCTTCTCGTCTCCTCTCCTCTCCTCTGTCTGGACAGTGGACTGCTCTCTCCTCTCCTCTCCTCTCCTCTCCTCTCCTCTCCTCTCCTCTCCTCTCCTCTCCTCTCCTCTCCTCTCCTCTCCTCTCCTCTCCTCTCCTCTCCTCTCCTCTCCTCTCCTCTCCTCTCCTCTGTCTGGACAGTGGACTGCTCTCTCCATCCTCTCCTTTCCTCTCGTCTCCTCTCCTCTGTCTGGACAGTGGACTGCTCTCTCCATCCTCTCTGGGCCATATAATGTAACACACAGAGCCTTGTGAACCAAGTGGACAGTACAGTCAGAGAAAGAGAGAGAAGGCAGGAGTAATTCACATTGAGTCATTCATTCTTGTTAATAAACACTCTAAGCATATACACTTTATTCCCTAACTCATACATCATTCAGAGAGCTCTAAATCTACCTTTGTTTTCTATAGGCCAGTTTTCCTGCTCCATGGCAACATGGTAATAATATCAGACAACTCTAGACCCCACCATTGCATTACACTAAAACTCTATAGTGTGTTTTGATTACAACATAAACATGCTTACACTGATTTACATTGTACAGCAGCTCTCATTACTACTGTATGAAGTGCGGAAGCGTCCATGCTGGGAAGCGGTGATGGAGTGTGTGTTGATTTAATGACACATGACCATGTCAGTGGAAGCATTCGTGGGCTGTGCTTCTGTAGTGACACTTTACTTGTTCTACTCTTGTACTTCTTTACTTCTCTTTTTCTGTCTTATTCAATCGTGCTATACGGAATCCTTGGGACGTTCCTACCCCATTGAAGTTGAAATTTAAAATGGTTAAGGTAAGGGTTATGGTTATCATTATGGTTAAGGGTAAGGGTTAAGGTTAGGGTTTAGGGTAGGGACATCCCAAGTATCCCGGAAAGCACTGACCCGTACTCTATCCCACCTCTTGTGCCCGATCTTTCCTTCCATTTTTTTTACGATTTACTATTGTTCTTCTGTCTATTGCAGTACCAGTCAAAAGTTTGGACATGCCTACTCATTCCAGGATTTTTCTTTATTTTGTCTATTTTCTACATTGTAGAATAATAGTGAAGACATCAAAACTGTGAAATTACACAAATGGAATCATGTAGTAACCAAAAAAGTGTTAAACAAATCCAAATATATTTTACATGCCCAGAGTGTGCAAAGCTGTCATCAAGGCAAAGGGGGGCAACTTTGAAGATTCCAAAATATATTTTGATTTGTTTAAGAAAAATTGGTTAATACATGATTCCATGTGTGTTATTTCATAGTTTTGATGTTATTCTACAGTGTAGAAAATAGTAAAACATAAAGAAAAACCCTCGAATGAGTAGGTGTGTGCAAACATTTGACTGGTGTTGTATATAGAGCAGTGTTTACTGGCTGTGTGATAGCTGTGTCGACGTTCTTAGCTGTGTGATGGGGAGGCCACTTCTCTACTTATTTGTGAGGTTCTTAGCAGTGTGATGGGGAGGCCACTTCTCTACTTATTTGTGAGGTTCTTAGCTGTGTGATGGGGGGTCACTTCTCTACTTATTTGTGCGGTTCTTAGCGGTGTGATGGGGGGTCACTTCTCTACTTATTTGTGAGGTTCTTAGCTGTGTGATGGGGGGGTCACTTCTCTACTTATTTGTGAGATTCTTAGCTGTGTGATGAGGGTTACTTCTCTACTTATTTGTGAGGTTCTTAGCAGTGTGATGGGGGTCACTTCTCTACTTATTCATGAGGTTCTTAGCTGTGTGATGGGGGGTCACTTCTCTACTTATTTGTGAGGTTCTTAGGAGTGTGATGGGGGTCACTTCTCTACTTATTTGTGAGGTTCTTAGCAGTGTGATGGGGGTTACTTATCTACTTATTTGTGAGGTTCTTAGCTGTGTGATTGGGGGGGGGGTCATTTCTCTACTTATTTGTAAGGTTCTTAGATGTGTGATGGGGGGTCACTTCTCTACTCCATCTTTTCTTTTTACTCTATGTGTGTCCCTTCATTTTCTTCATGTTCTGTGTATTCTTCCTGTTCTGTGGTCTATTATTCTTCCTGAGTGCGTAGGGTGTGTGGTTGTTTTATGGTTTGTAGCTGCTGTTGTCTTTGGTCCTTTAATAAACTCAACTGGAGGACAACTAACATTGTGGTCATGGTCCATCTGGAGTACAGTAGCATGTTTACCTTAGTCTTTGATCTAAGGTCAGTTTTGCATTTACCCTCCTTGTGGTTACGTTTAGGATTGGGGGAGGGTAAGTTGATTCTAGATCTGTGGTTAGGGGCAACTTCTCCTAGAGAGCCAACCAGAGAGATGAGAGGGAGTGGGGGACAGATCAAATGGACCAATCAGATGAGAGGAATCAGCGAGCAACAGCAGACAGAGACTAAACATCGTAAGACAGGAAGGAAGCTGCTGTGTCTGAATTACACAATGTAGTTACAACCCACACCTAAATATTTACCACTATCACCACGCTAGCCCCACCGCTCCCTGTCCCCTGCTCCATGATTAGAGGGTTAGGGGATTTAGGGGGGGGGGGGGGGGGTGTGTGTGTGTGTGTGTGTGTGTGTGTGTGTGTGTGTGTGTGTGTGTGTGTGTGTGTGTGTGTGTGTGTGTGTGTGTGCATACGTATGTGTACATAAATGTGTGTACATAGTGCCATGTGTGTGCGTGCATATGTGTGTGGGTGTATGTCAACAGGGTTAGTCCTGTAGGGACCGCCTAGGTGAACAATAGGCCTTTCATTGTGTCCCGAAAGATCCAGACCTCCAGACAGGAAACCTCAGTCAGTGGCCCAGACGGAGTATCCCAGACCGGTCGGAACCCGGGGGTAATTTGGCCTGCAGGTCTGGAGCTCACTCACTGGATGTGGGGTGGTAACAGAGGACCAGCAGTTGGTTGGATAGGGAGGGCTGGTGGGGGATAGGTCTGAAGCTGTGGGCTAGGGGGTGGACTAGGGGGGTGACTTGGAGGTATGTGGGCTGGACGAGGGTAGGCCAAGGTGTTTTGGGGTGAGGTGAGGTGTAGATAATTGGAGGGAGGGTAGCAGTACCGCAGAGTGTGTGTATGCCTGTGTGTGTGTGTGTGTGTGTGTGTGTCTTTCTCTTTCTCTCCGTCTCTGTGTGTGTTACACAGATTGGATGGAGGACAGGTAGAAATCCTACGTAACAGATGCGAGCCAGAATCTCTGTTCTTGATTGCACTGAGCCCCAGTCAGCAGATGTTTAATCACTCTTATTGTATTAGCGGTGAAATGAATAGGCAGATGTGTTGCTGATTGTTATGATATTACAGTAGTCCGATTACGCCAGTGATTAAGGACGTAGGTTTTACCCAGCTGGAACTGAGCTGCTGCCCCTGCCATAGTCTCAGTTAATCCTTCTACCCCAAACAAATCCCTCTGTCATCCCTGCGATTCTGGGAAGAGGTTACACAAGCCACATACACACACACACAAGGGTACACACATTTTACATTACATTTGACATTTTAGTCATTTAGCAGACGTTCTTTTCAGAGCGACTTACAGTATTGAGTCCATACATTTTCGTACGTTTTTCATACTGGTCCCCCTTGGAAATCGAACCCACAACCCCGACGTTGCAAGGGCCCACCCCTCCTGGGCCAGCTGTGGCTCTCATGTATGGTTTATAATACCAGGTTGGCCACTGCTCACAATGGTCATGTTTATCTGATCCTTATTAAAGACCTGCTCACAATGGAACAGAAGGCCTGTGTCCTCTTTTTGTCCTCTCTTTCTCTTTCTCTCCTCTCTTTCTCACTCTCTCTCTCTGTCTTTCTCTCTCTCTCTCCTCGCTCACTCGCTCTCTCTTTCATCGCTCTCTCTTTCTCTCCTCTCTCTCTCTTTCTCTCACGCTTTCTGTATTTGTTTCTGTGTTTGTTTCAGGAGCCCGATAAAGTTGAGGTGTGTGTGATTGTGTTTATCCAACAATAGTGGTTGTGCTCTAAAGGGGACTAGCCTGCCCTCCACAGGTTATATCCCCTCTCCCCACCACGACAAAAATAACATTTATTACTATAAAGTGGGTTGTTCGAGCCCTTAATGCTGATTGGCTGACAGCCATGGTATATCAGACCTTATTCCACGGGTATGACAAAACATAGATTTTACATAGTAACCAGTTTTATAATAGCAATAAGGCACCTCGGGAGTTTGTGGTATATGGCCAATATACCACGGCTAAGGGGTGTATCCAGGCACTCCTCGCTGCGTCGTGCATAAGACAAGCCCTTAGCCGTGGAATATTAGCCATATACCCCACCCCCTCGTGCCTTATTGCTTAAATAGACAAGGGGCAGGCAAGAGACAGGTCGAGCACAGGCAGAAGTTCGCAAACAGGTCAGAGTCAGATGGATGCAGGACGGCAGGCAGTCTCGAGGTCAGGGCAGGCAGAATGGTATGGCAGGCGGGTTCAGGGCAAGCAGAAAAGGTCAGAACCGGGAGGACTAGAAAACAGGGACTAGAAAAACAGGAGTATGGAAAAACACGCTGGTAGGCTTGACGAGACAAGACAAACTGGCATCAGACAAACAGAAACCGCAGGTATAAATACACAGGGGATAATGGGGACAAATGGGAGACACCTGGTGGGGGGTGGAGACAAGCACAAGACAGGTGAAACAGATCAGGGTGTGACAGTTAGATGCTACTGTCACTATTAACATAGACTCTATCTTAACATGAACGTGTAAGCAAGTAAACAATAGTAAATAACAAAGTACAAAGTAATAAAAAGATATTTGAAAAGTACTGAGTAATACGGAGAGAGGGTCTGTACACTTAGCTGTAGTCATTCTCCTAAACCTCTGTCAGTGTTGCTGACAGTGTTAGCAGATGGTAGTCCATTGGTGCAGAGCAGTGGAGGCTGCTGAGGGGTGGACGGCTCATAATAGTGGCTGGAACGGAGTGAATGGAATGGTATCAAACGCATCAAAAACATGGTTTCCATGTGGTGGATACCAGTCCATTGACTCCATTCCAGCCATTATTATGAGCCGTTCTCCTCCCAGCAGCCTCCGCTGGTGCAGAGAGGCATGACACTGATGGTTGCTTCCCTTCATGGTGTACTGTATGTCCCTGTGTGGCTTTGGAGCATGCTTCCCTGTTCCAATATGATTTACTATGTATTAGCTATGTATTCAACTGTACCAATGCAACTCCAATCCGTCCAAGGCAGATCAGTGATTATTACTTTAAGCGAGGGTGGAAATAAGGATTCATTTGGCATTTTCACTATGTAAACAGTCCCCGGTCTCTCTCTGCGGATGGTCACGTATTGTAATGATGCTGGTGGTTCATAACAGGAGCTGGAGGAGAGGTGTATTGTAATGATGCTGGTGGTTCATAACAGGAGCTGGAGGAGAGGTGTATTGTAATGATGCTGGTGGTTCATAACAGGAGCTGGAGGAGAGGTGTATTGTAATGATGCTGGTGGTTCATAACAGGAGCTGGAGGAGAGGTGTATTGTAATGATGCTGGTGGTTCATAACAGGAGCTGGAGGAGAGGTGTATTGTAATGATGCTGGTGGTTCATAACAGGAGCTGGAGGAGAAGGTGGCACAATGAGAGCATGGTGCCCTCGTGCCAAGTCTTTTCAGTTCATGGAAAGTGTGTGTGCATACGTGCGTGTGTGTGCGTACGTCCAATGTCCATACGTGCGTGCATTTGCGTACACGTTGTGGTGGTGTGTGTGTGTGTGTGTGTGTGTGTGTGTGTGTGTGTGTGTGTGTGTGTGTGTGTGTGTGTGTGTGTGTGTGTGTGTGTGTGTGTGTGTGTGTGTGTGTGTGTGTGTGTGCTGGTGTGTATAAGTGGCCATTGTGCTGCAACCATAGAGGAGATGAAGAGTGTATTGTAACACAAAGCCACCAGCTCAGCCCAGACCAGTCAGACCTATTTGGCATGCACCTGGCATCTCCTCAGACGTGGGACATTATTAATTGCTAATACATATTTATGTGGCACAAATTTGCCATTTGTTTATGCATAAAATTATCAATAGCGGTAGGGCGCGTAGCCAGAGAAAATTGTGACCTTTTTAAATAGTAATAAATGGAACCGTGTGTGTGTGTGTGTGTGTGTGTGTGTGTGTGTGTGTGTGTGTGTGTGTGTGTGTGAGGTATAGTCTGAGCAAGTGTTATCTACATGTCTGAAAGAGAGATTGTTTTTTAACAGAAAAGATGGTGGGATTTTGTTCTCTTTGTTTGGAAATGCGAGAAAGAATTTGCCAAGAGTAGAGGCGAGTGTAGGCTGATAATTGGTGAGTCTATTTATGTGTGTGTACAGTGAGGGAAAAAAAGTATTTGATCCCCTGCTGATTTTGTACGTTTGCCCACTGACAAAGAAATGATCAGTCTATAGTTTTAATGGTAGGTTTATTTGAACAGTGAGAGACAGAATAACAACAACAAAAATCCAGAAAAACGCATGTCAAAAATGTTGTAAATTGATTTGCATTTTAATGAGGGAAATTTGACCCCTCTGCAAAACATGACTTAGTACTTGGTGGCAAAACCTTTGTTGGCAATCACAGAGGTCAGACATTTCTTGTGGTTGGCCACCAGGTTTGCACACATCTCAGGAGGGATTTTGTCCCACTCCTCTTTGCAGATCTTCTCCAAGTCATTAAGGTTTCGAGGCTGACGTTTGGCAACTCGAACCTTCAGCTCTCTCCACAGATTTTCTATGGGATTAAGGTCTGGAGACTGGCTAGGCCACTCCAGGACCTTAATGTGCTTCTTCTTGAGCCACTCCTTTGTTGCCTTGGCCGTGTGTTTTGGGTCATTGTCATGCTGGAATACCCATCCACGACCCATTTTCAATGCCCTGGCTGAGGGAAGAAGGTTCTCACCCAAGATTTGACGGTACATGGCCCCGTCCATCGTTCCTTTGATGCGGTGAAGTTGTCCTGTCCTCTTAGCAGAAAAACACCCCCAAAGCATAATGTTTCCACCTCCATGTTTGACGGTGGGGATGGTGTTCTTGGGGTCATAGGCAGCATTCCTCCTCCTCCAAACACGGCGAGTTGAGTTGATGCCAAAGAGCTCCATTTTGGTCTCATCTGACCACAACACTTTCACCTAGTTGTCCTCTGAATCATTCAGATGTTCATTGGCAAACTTCAGACGGGCATGTATATGTGCGTTCTTGAGCAGGGGGACCTTGCGGGCGCTGCAGGATTTCAGTCCTTCAGGGCGTAGTGTGTTACCAATTGTTTTCTTTGTGACTATGGTCCCAGCTGCCTTGAGATCGTTGACAAGATCCTCCCGTGTAGTTCTGGGCTGATTCCTCACCGTTCTCATGATCATTGCAACTCCACGAGGTGAGATCTTGCATGGAGCCCCAGGCCGAGGGATATTGACAGTTCTTTTGTGTTTCTTCCATTTGCGAATAATCGCACCAACTGTTGTCACCTTCTCACCAAGCTGCTTGGCGATGGTCTTGTAGCCCATTCCAGCCTGGTGTAGGTTTACAATCTTGTCCCTGACATCCTTGGAGAGCTCTTTGGTCTTGGCCATGGTGGAGAGTTTGGAATCTGATTGAATGATTGCTTCTGTGGACAGGTGTCTTTTATACAGGTAACAAGCTGAGATTAGGAGCACTCCCTTTAAAACCGGTTGAGGACAGGCATTCCGCTAGCGGAGCCAACATCCAATGGAACAGCAGGGCGCGAAATACAATACATCAAAAATCTAATAATTTCAGTTTCTTCAACATATGACTATTTTACACCATTTTAAAGATACACTTTAATGTAACCACATTGTCCGATTTCAAAAAGGCTTTACAGCGAAAGCAAAACATTAGATTATGTTAGGAGAGTACATAGACAAAAATAACCACACAGCCATTTTCCAAGCAAGGAGATGTTTCACAAAAACCCAAAATACAGCTAAAATGAAGCACTAACCTTTGACGATCTTCATCAGATGACACTCCTAGGACATTATGTTACACAATACATGTATGTTTTGTTCGATAAAGTTCATATTTATATCCAAAAACAGCATTTTACATTGGCGCGTGATGTTCAGAAAATGTATTCCCAGCAAAACCCCGGTGAATGAGCACATCAATTTACAAAAATACTCATCATAAACGTTGACAAAATATATAACAATTATTTAAAGAATTATAGATACACTACTCCTTGATGCAACCCCTGTGTCAGATTTTAAAATAGCTTTACGGAGAAAGCACATTTTTCAATATTCTGAGCAAGCTATACAGATACCCGCCAAGTTCTGGGGTCAACTAAACTCAGAATTAGTATTATAAATATTCTCTTACCTTTGCTGATCTTTGTCAGAATGCACTCCCAGGACTGCTACTTCCACAAGAAATGTTATTTTTGTTCGAAATACTCCATATTTATGTCCAAATACCTCCGTTTTGTTCATGCGTTCAGATCACTATCCAAAGGCATAATGCGCGAGCGTAATTCGAGACACGAATAGTCTAAATGTTCCATTACCGTTCGTAGAAACATGTCAAACGTTGTTTACAATCAATTATTAGGGTATTTTTAACGTAAAAATGCGATAAATTCCAACCGGACAATAGCGTATTCATTCCAGGAGAAAAATAAGGAACGGTGCGCTCACGGGCTAGCGCATCACCAAGCCCTTTGTCCTCAGGCAGTCCACTCATTGACTGAGCTACTATTCTCTGCCCAGTAACAGGAGAAGGAGGAAAAAACTTTCTAAAGGCTGTTGACAGCCAATGGAAGCCTTAGGAAGTGCAACGTGACCCCACAGACACTGTAGTTTCGATAGGGATTCAAAAGAAGAACTACAATTCTCAGATTTCCCACTTCCTGGTTGGATTTTTGTCAGGTTTTTGCCTGTCATATGAGTTCTGTTATAATCACAGACATCATTCAAACAGTTTTAGAAACTTCAGAGTGTTTTCTATCCAAATCTACTAATAATATGCATATTCTAGTTTCTGGGCCCGAGTAGTAGGCAGTTTAATTTGGGTACGTTTTTCATCCTGCCGTGAAAATACTGCCCCCTATACCTTAACAGAGTGTGCTCCTAATCTCAGCTCGTTACCTGTATAAAAGACACCTGGGATTCAGAAATCTTTCTGATTGAGAGGGGGTCAAATACTTATTTCCCTCATTAAAATGCAAATCAATTTATAACATTTTTGACATGCGTTTTTCAGGATTTTTTTGTTGTCATTCTGTCTCTCACTGTTCAAATAAACCTACCAATAAAATTATAGACTGATAATTTCTTTGTCAGTGGGCAAACGTACAAAATCAACAGGGGATCAAATACTTTTTTCCCTCACTGTATGTGTGTGTATGTGTGTGCGTGTGTGTGTGTGTATGTATGCATTTGTCCTGTGCCTGAATGTGTGTATGAGTGACTGTGTGTTTCTTTGAGTGTACACAGTGTGTATATGTATATGTTTCTGTGCTGTCTGTGTATTTGCGTGCATACTATTTGTGTATGTGTGTGTATTTGAGCATGAGTGTGTGGAGGGCAGAGTAGAGTGTGTGTAGTTCAGTCTGCGCCTCGCTGCAGGTGACTCCACTATCCTCCCTCGCCTATGCTTGACCTACTGGGCACGCTCAGTCACACTCAACTCAATAACTAATAAATTAGTCCCATTTCAAGTGACTCGTCCCCCTTTTTGCAAACACATTTACTTCCTATTAATGGCTGATCTCCTGAGCCAGCAGCCGAGGCAGAGTGGGATGGCAGGCTGGCTGTATTAACATACAGATTACAGAGGGCTCTTCACTGGGAAGTGACATATACTTACAGACAGGCAGGCAGGCAGGTACGCACGCGCTTGCGCGCACACACACACATCCTGGAGTCACTGGCTTTCTCCCTTTTCTCTCTCCTCTCGCTCGCTTTCATCTTCTGTATGTTATGCACCTGTAGCGACTGACTATGCATGTCTGTTTATGTACATCTGTTTTGCGTAACTTGTCTAATTCATGCTCTCTCTCTCTCTCTTTTCCAGGGTGCAGCCTCTCTCTGATGGGTATCCAGTCCACCAAGTCATCTCTTCAGGGACGTTAGTAGGTCAGCTGCTATTTTCATACTTCTGAATCCCAAACACACCCTTATTCAACCCTCCCTAGGTCCCTACTGTCCACACTTACTCTCTCTCCCCTAGTTCTGTAGTGTACGGCTTAAAACACACTTCCCTAAAAGACCTTCAGTGAACCAATGTAGTTGTCGACTAAGTTATAGATTGACTTATTAGGTAAAGAAGACAGGGGGTTGGTGGAGACTCTGCAGAGGGGCTTGATGGTGGTGAGTTTAAGACAGTGTTTCCCAGCACTCTTCAACGTCAAAAAAAAGCCTTGTCACTAAAGTCTATCTAGACGGGACTATAACCCACCCTGATAACCCTGATGGCCTCAACATGAAAGACATCACATCGTCAGGCTTCAGCCTCTTTCCTAACTGAGCGGCTTTCATGTGGCCTTCACCGGGTCACACTGCTCTCCGGCCAGTTTCCATGACTACACCACGCATGCAGCCAATCAGGCCCTCCCGTTCGCCCCCAGCGGAACAGTGGGCAGCCAATAGCCATCACATCACTGGCGTGGATCTACAGAGAGAGGGGAGCAGGGGGAGAGAGACCTTTAGTGCTTAGCCAAGGCCTTCACCCTATACAAGAACAGGGGCTGAGGACTGTGAAATAGAGGAAAAACACTGTGAGGACTGTAAGGACAGTTAAGACAGGACAGTGATGTGGATGGGGGCCAAGAATAGACAGAAGGACAAAGAGGACAGTGCTGAGGGACAATAGGGGAGATGTTGACTGTGAACTGCAGACAGAGAGACAAGGGGAAGAGAACTTAAGTAGGGACTGTCGGGACACACAGGGGCTATGGGGATAGTGGAGTGGGACAGTACATAAGGGGCTATGGGGACAGTACATAGGGGATAGGGTCCATCCTGGGCCAGATGGAGAGGTCTTTGTGTGTCGGAGGAGAGGAGAACAACAATACAGGGCCAGCTGAGAGCACTGCCCTGACCACTGGTCCTCAGAGAGCGGACTACACACACACACACACACACACACACACACACACACACACATACACACACACACACACACACACACACACACACACACACACACACACACACACACACACACACACACACACCGTGGCGTGTCACTGCTGTCTCTTCAGCTGCCAACGCGGCCAGCCGGAAAGCTCTGTCCCCAAATCAGATAGTTTTTCTGTCAGATCCACTAGAGTGCTACGCCTCACAGGGCATGATATTGTCTGAAATATGGGTTAGCTCCTCTCCCTCTATACCTCTCTCGCTCCCTCTCTCCCTCTGTCCCTATTGCTCTTTCTCTCTCTGTCCAGGAAACATAGCCACACATGGAGACCCAGAATGGAGTGGTTGGTGCAGTTTCACAAAATATTGTACAATAATACACAATGAAGTGTAACTGGGCTAGGCTTAGAGGTCAGTGGATTGAAGTTGACTGAGTTTTTTTAGTTTCTTCTTGTTGTGTGCATGATGTACACCACCTGAGCCTTTATGCTATGGGTTTCCCTCTTCACTGCTGCCCTGACTGTTTTATTCTAGGTCTGTTACGGTCTCTCTCTCGCTCTCTCTTTCTCTCTCTCTTTCTTTGTCTTTCTTTGTCTCTTTCTCTGTCTCTTTCTCTGTCTGTCTCTGTCTCTGTCGCTCTCTATCGCTCTCTGTCTCTCTCTCTTTGTCTATCTCTCTCTCTATCTCTGTCTCTGGCTCTGTCTCTGTCTCTGTCTCTGATGTAGAAAGTGTCCGGAAGCAGCAGCAGGAAACAGTGCTGTGGAGCAGGAAGTAGTTGGGCTGTAAAGTTGTTTTAGAACTGGTGACCCTCTTGACTTCTAGATGTAACATCCTCTTCCTGACTCCCTAAAGCCCTGATGTCCACGTATAACTGTGTCTGTGTGTGGTGTGTGTGTGTGTGTGTGTGTGTGTGTGTGTGTGTGTGTGTGTGTGTGTGTGTGTGTGTGTGTGTGTGTGTGTGTGTGTGTGTGTGTGTGTGTGTGTGTGTGTGTGTGTGTGTGCCCAAATGAATCAACAGAACTGCAGTTTACTAGAACAATAATACCCGCCCTACTTGTTACGATTCCATCTATGTGTATCTGGGTGTGTAGCAGCTGACGATATAAACAGATAGAATGACTGATGGAGGACGTGAGCTCTGGTGTTTGAGCTGAGGAGATGAATGACTGTCCTGCACTGGACCCTGTATATACCACACACACACACACACACACAAACACACACATCCCCATCTCTGTGTATACCAGCCGTCAGTTCTTTAGTGGCTGGTAACAAAGGGTGTGTTTAGCCCAGGGTAGCAGTGTAAATACATGGAGAGTAATGGAGGTGATTGTACTGTAGTTGTATACAGCAGACAGAGTGAGTAGGACAGAGCCTTTTAACTGGGCTCATGGCCCCTGGAATAACACACGGAGGAATACGCTACCCACCGCACGTCCACCTACTGCAGGCCTGTACAGAGGCTACCTCCCAAATGGGACTCTAGTCCCTGTATGGTGCACTTTGAAAGTAGTGCACTGTGTAGGGAATAGGGTGCCAATTGGGACACGTGCAGACTGCCTACTGACCTCTAAGACAGGGCTTTTACTGAACAGTGGAGGAATAGTACCTGTAGAATAATTATGGGACTGTATAATTGCAGCATAATAACAGTAGGATTGTTATGGTTAATGTCACTCACTGTTTGGTGTGTGGCCTAACCCACACACACACACACACACACACACACACACACACACACACACACACACACACACACACACACACACACCCACACACACACACACACACAAACAAGCGCACACACACACTCTCCACAGGCTGCAGTGGGAACACATCATCTGTCACCCAGACCTTCTCAGTGGGCGACAGATTGTCCTGGCGGTATACCTCATAGTCCCTTATGTGTATGTGTGTGTTCCTTATAGTCTCCTGTGTGTGTGTGTGTGTGTGTGTGTGTGTGTGTGTGTGTGTGTGTGTGTGTGTGTGTTCCTCATAGTCCCCCAGCACGCTCAATATGTTGATTGTATTCCCTTATGTGTGTCTGTGTGTCTCAGCGTGCTCAATATGTCCGTTGTATTCCCAGTATGAGTCTTCCCAGGAAGCCCAGTCACAGAGGCCAGAGCCATGTCGAGTGTACGTATAATCCTATTCTACGTGGTGTATTGGCAGTGCTCTATGTAACTACCTAGAGTCCGTTAGTTAGCATAGCACATAATGTAGCAGCAGAAAAGCCCTGCTTGAAACAGGCAATACCCTGGAGCCTGTAGGGCTAAGTCGAGGACGAGACCCATCCATCAAACATCAATAACCTACAGCTCTTCAATCAGAGGACCAGGGTATTTATACAACGCACGCACACACACACACACACACACACACACACACACACACACACACACACACACACACACACACACACACACACACACACACACACACACACACACACACACACACACACACACACACACACACACACCACACACACACACACAGAACAAATGAATCGAACATCAATGGATTTCCCAGCGCACGTTGAGAACAGCCGACGTTCAGCTTTTAACCTGAAGCCCGGGTCAGTGTGTGATCAACCCAACCCTTCATAACCATCAGAAATAAATCAAATCAAATAAATCCGCACATCAATGAAACATCAATACGGCTCCATTCTATAGCTAAATATAATAGAGCATTCAGAGTGATGTTCAATAACCCAGCACCGCCTGGCGCGCAACACTTTCAACAGTGTTCATAAATAAACATTACCTGGTTTTTGGTTTGTTCTCCTCCGGTGTGAAAAAGCTCTCTATCCCTCCCTCCCTCTGTGTGAGTGTGTGTGTGTGTGTGTGTGTGTGTGTGTGTGTGTGTGTGTGTGTGTGTGTACAGAGTATTGTATTCTTCATGCGGTACAGCTCCCCTCCTGTGTGTTAATGGAAAGATTATCCCTCTGAGGCTCTCTCTCCTTGATATGAGAGCGAAAATGAGGAAAACAGAAAACAGGTAGTTTGATTATCATCCACCTCTCTGTATGGTTGGGTGATATCCAATTAGGATCGTTAAACAACAAAACACAACCATCAGTGGGAGAATTGTTAGACTACAACCGATCGTTTAATAGAATACTCTGGAGGTACTTATATGTACTGCCTCCTAGTATTCTATCTTCTCTTTAGTTAACTAATTATCTGTGATTATAGTGTCTCAAGAGAAACATTACAAATACTCTATAAGCTGGTGAATACATAACTTATCACTTAGATACTGGTGTCTATTAGCGTGTAATAACGTGGTCTAAAATGGATACTTAGTAGTGTTTATAAACATGTAATAACATCATCATGTGTTCATTGTCATGTCATAACCAATTCCCAGCGATGTAACCAGTGAAAAGCAAGAGTATTGCGTGATAATTGCCTCTACATGCGTTCCTCTCTCCCTCTCCTCTCTCTCTCTCTCTCTCTCTCTCTCTCTCTCTCTCAATATCTATCACCATCTCTCTCTCTCTCTCTCTCTCTCTCTCTCTCTCTCAATATCTCTCTCTCTCTCTCAATATCTCTCTCTCAAAATATCTCTCTCTCAATATCTCTCTCTCAATATCTCACAATAGCTCTCTCTCTCTCTCAATATCTCTTTCTCCCTCTCAATATCTCTCACTATCTCTCTCTCCATCTCTCTCTCAATATCTCTCTCTCTCTCTCTCTCTCTCTCTCTCTCTCTCTCTCTCTCTCTCTCTCTCTCTCTCTCTCTCTCTCTCTCTCAATCTCTCTCTCAATATCTCTCAATATCTCTCTCAATCGCTCTCTCTCAATATCTCTCTCTCTCTCACTCTCTCTCTCTCCGTCTATCTACATGCACCATGTGGTGAGCTGGGACCTCCTTACCACACAGTGTGATTAAACGCTCTGTGATTTGTAATGGAATCTAAAACCATTAACTCAACATGCAGATACAAACGTCTCTGCCGGGATGGAATGTGAGTGCTTATTGTGTGAGTGCCATGTCGAGAAGGAATTTAATCAAATTGTGTGTGTGAGTGAGGAGGGGGGAGGATGTTGCGTAGAACCAAATGGAATGTGACATCTCATATTTGGGTTTTCACTATCTGTTAGATAGAGACCTAGATGAGTGAACACAATTGAATGGTTATATTATATCGATGGTATTCGCCTCTTGAATATAGGCCTACATATTCAGACACAAACGTGTGTGTGGTTGTTTAGTGTGTGTGGTTGTTTAGTGTGTGTGGTTGTTTAGTGTGTGTGGTTGTTTAGTGTGTGTGGTTGTTTAGTGTGTGTGGTTGTTTAGTGTGTGTGGTTGTGTAGTGTGTATGGTTGTTTAGTGTGTATGGTTGTTTAGTGTGTGTAGTTGTTTAGTGTGTGTGGTTGTTTAGTGTGTGTGGTTGTTTAGTGTGTGTGGTTGTGTAGTGTGTGTGGTTGTTTAGTGTGTATGGTTGTTTAGTGTGTGTGTGCACCAGAGCAGCGGTCGGGGGGGTGTCCACCCAAGCAGAGAGGAGAGGCTGCAGTCATCATCACCTCCAATTCCATGGAAACACAAAGAGCACCCAGGCATTGTCTCTCTCTCTCTCTCTCGTGTGTGTGTGTGTGTGTGTGTGTGTGTGTGTGTGTGTGTGTGTGTGTGTGTGTGTGTGTGTGTGTGTGTGTGTATCAGTCCCCCGTGAGGCCTGGGGGTTACAGGCAGCTTGGTGACAGTGCAGATGGGATAACATATGACATGAGAGGGTGTGTGTGTGAATGTGTGTGTGTGGGGAGGGACAGTGAGGGTCCATCTGGACCCCTCTGATCCGCCAGGGCTCCCTCTGCTCCTCTACTGAGCTGGGGAGAGAGGACAGCCCCAGCCCCTGATTCACCATCACAGACCTCCAGGAGGGAGGAACACAGAAAAACATGGCCATGCAGCCACACTAACAACAGACCATAATGCACATCTATTTTTTGTTGTCCCTTTACAGCATTCTGTTTGTAGGTGGACAGTGTGTCCTTTTCCTTCTGTTCGTATAGTTGAATAGTACACTGTATATTGCATAGTGTTGATACTATAGCGTTCATTGGCTCAGTTCTGAAATGTTGCTCCCTCACAGTAGTATTTGTTCTGTTTGGCTTGTCAGCAGAGAACTGGAGAGAAGAGGAGAGGATGCAGGCTGTGTGTGTAGTGTGGATGAGAGAGCGACTGGACTGGAGGGACTGAGGGAGCGGTCTGTTCTAGGGCCTGTGGCCAGGGCCCGGATAGAGGGAAAGAGAGAGGGACTGAGGGAGCGGTCTGTTCTAGGGCCTGTGGCCAGGGCCCGGATAGAGGGAAAGAGAGAGGGAGTGAGGGAGAGAAAGAAATGGGAGGGAGGATGAGGTAGGGGAAAGAGTGATAGAGAGTGTCAGCAAAACAATGCAGTCAGCGGGGTCCCTCTGTCCAATTACAGTGAGACGGGGACGCTAAAGAGGAATTAATGACGGTTGACAAGTGCAATTAATAATTAAAGCAGAGCCGCGAGTCATGCAGCTAGCATATGACAATAGCAAAGGTTACTGTATCTGACAGATTGGCCTTGCATGTTTACCCCTCTCTCTCTTCTATTTTCCCTCCCCCATTCTCTCTCTCTCTCTCTCTCTCTTTCTCTCTCTCTCTCTCTCTCTCTCTCTCTCTCTCTCTCTCTCTCTCTCTCTCTCTCCTACCCCCTCTCTTTTGGTATTTCTCTTTCTGTCACTCAGTCTCTCTGTCACCCCCCCCCCCCTCTCTCTCTGTGTACTGTGACCTGTAATTTTGGCACTTACATCTACACCCCCCTCCCCCTCCTTCCTCCTCTTCCCCTTTTCCTCTCTTTCACATCACATCTCATCAGTCCAGCTCTGTGACGCCCCCCCTCCAGTCCGTCCGTCCGCGGCATTATGAGTGCGACAGCTTTCACTTTCAGGTGTTGACAAGCCTGTTTGAAATTCATGTGTTAGATGGTTTAGAGGAGGGAAGAGTGAGTGAGGGGGGGGGGGGGGGGGGGGGGAGTCGGGGGGGAGGCAGGGTGGGGGAGACAAGGGGCTGGGGCTGAAGCATCATTAGCATATCAAAGCTTGAAGCTCTGGGTCCTAATGGTAATTATGCTGCCCACAATTGGCGCTCACTGGTTGGATCATAACAACAAAAAAATGGAGAGAGGGGGGTCTAGGGTTTTAGAATTGGCCGTGGCTTTCAGGTTATGTTAATACAGCTCATCTATTTAATTAGAGGCTGGCGCAGGGCTTTGTTTACATCTGACGTGCCTGTCTAGGGGAGAGAGAGGGGAGAGAGAAAGGGGAAGAAAGCAAAGCGCTTACAGTTCTCTGGTTGGTTGGTGGGATGGAGGATGGATGGAGAGAGAGAGAGAGAGAGAGCGGTGAGAGCAACTGCGGTGGTTTGAGCCGTAATGAGGTCCGCTGTGGATGGACCTTTGATGGGCCTCCTGGCTCCTCCTCTCCCGGTTTCTCCCTGGAGTGGGCCGGAGACCAGGGAATAGGGCCGAAGCCAGGACTCACTGACTGCCTGCCTGACTGGCTGCACAAACCTGGCCAGCACCCTGCTTGCTCGTCATGTGTGTGTGTGTGTTGTGTTCTTTTGAGTGTGTGTTCTTCTGGTGTGTGTGTGTGTGTGTGTGTGTGTGTGTGTGTGTGTGTGTGTGTGTGTGTGTGTGTGTGTGTGTGTGTGTGTGTGTGTGTGTGTGTGTGTGTGTGTGTGTGTGTGTGTGTGTGTGTGTGTGTGTGTCCTTTGGAGTGCGGAAGTGGGAGAGTGTATTTATGTGTGTCAGTGTATTTGTTTTCGCCTGTGTGTATGCATGCACATGTATGAGATGGAAGAGTTCTCATAGGTATAGTTCTGATGGCGATTTTGAAGCTCACTTAGGGAAAGTGAGCATGAGAATGAGGAGTAGATGAGAGCAGCATGTCCTATGTCACAATAACATCTTCCATCTTCCATCTTTATTGATGTATGAAGTACAGTGTTAGGGCAACAGCACTAGATTGGATATTGCATGTGACTGACATGTGTATTACCGCTCAATACTACCATCATTACACTACAAGAAAAAATTGTTCAAGTTGGGAGGAATGGTTGCAAAATGGTAATGTGTGTTCACGATTGAGCACAAGAAAGGAAATGAGGTGATGGAGAGTAAGAGAGGAATAGTAGTGCGTCGAGATGGCGACAAAGTGGATAGCGGCCATCGTACGGGCTCCTGAACAATTCTGCTATTTTGTTTGAAACGCTGATTTGCACATAATATCTCCTCCATTATTTCCCACGGCCGAAAACAGCTTCTGAATATCAGAACAGTGATCACTAACCTCAGTTAGGACAATAGAATTATACTTCAATGAGTCGCCAGCGTTGGACGTTCCGTTTACTGCAGTCCAGGCCCTTCAGTTGAGGGATTCCAGATCCGAAGTAAATAGAAATACTTTAGAGAAATAAAACAGATACACGCCACATTGCGTGAGGCGGGTTGCAGGAGAGTATTTAGAAGTTGAGGTTTAGGAAAATATTTTTAAAAGATATGCGAAGAAAAAGATGTAAAAAGATATATACAAGGGACACGACAGGACAAAGACAAAGACGTCTGACTGCTTCGCCATCTTGGATTATGGACATCTACAAGTCAATGGCTGGAACGAACTGCAAAAATCTCTGAAGCTGGAGACTCATATCTCCCTCACTAGCTTTAAGCACCAGCTGTCAGAGCAGCTCACAGATCACTGCACCTGTACATAGCCCATCTGTAAACAGCCCATCCATCTACCTACCTCATCCCCATACTGTATTTATTTATTTATCTTGCTCCTTTGTACCCCAGTATCTCTACTTGCGCATTCATCTTCTGCACATCTACCATTCCAGTGTTTAATTGCTAAATTGTAATTACTTCGCCACTATGGCCTATTTATTGCCTTAACTCCCTTATCTTACCTCATTTGCACTCACTGTATATAGACTTGTTGTTTTCTTTTGTTCTACTGTATTATAGACTGTATGTTTTGTTTATTCCATGTGTAACTCTGTGTTGTTGTATGTGTGGAATTGCTACGCTTTATCTTGGCCAGGTCGCAGTTGCAGATGAGAACTTGTTCTCAACTAGCCTACCTGGTTAAATAAAGGTGAAATAAAATAAATATATATACCAGGTGGTGTCAGAGGAAGGCCGAAACCTTTTACGCCTCCAGCAACCCAGGTCATAGACTGTTCTCTGTGCTACCACATGGCAATCGGTACCAGTGCACCAACTGGACCCTGAACAGCTTCTATCCCCAAGCCATAAGACTGCTACACAAGACTGCTAAATAGATAATCATATGGCCTGGTACTCAGGGCTCTATTGTCCCTCTAACCACTCTGAAACCAATGCAAATGAAATCGAAAATTACATCAAAAACGTATCCTCAAAACAGTATGTGCTTTTAAAACTCACCTCACTTTGATTGATCAATTTGAAGAAAGAGGTTCAACAACAGGTTGAAACTGAATGGGAAACATGTTTGTTGTGGATGTTGTTTCAAAGCTTAACAGCCTAACACAATGAAATGGACAGCGCTTTTAGGGTGATGTTTAGTTCAAAACACCCATAGACATATTAGAGCTTATGCATACTCTCACCACATATGCTGCTGCTACTGTCCATTATCTGTCCTGTTGCCTAGTCACTTTACCCCTGCCTATATTAACATAGCTACCTCAATTACCTTGTACCCCATGCACATCACTTGGTACTGGTATTCCCTTAATATAGCCATTTTATTTCTACTCCCGACAACAAGGTAGACAAAATTCGAGCGAGGGTTGATTTCCAGAGAGACATCAGCGATTGTAACATTCTCTGTTTCACGGAAACATGACTCTATCGGGATATGTTGTCGGAATCGTTCAGCCACCGGGCTTCTCCATGTATCGCGCCGTCAGAGATGAACAACTCTCTGTGAAGAGGAAGGGCGGGGGTGTATGCTTTATGATTAACAACTCTTGGTGCAATCATAACAACATACAGGAACTCAAGTCCTTCTGTTCACCTGTTCATCAAGTTTGCAGACGACACAACAGTAGTGGGCTTGATAACCAACAACAACGAGACAGCCTACAGGAAGGAGGTGAGGGCACTCAGAGTGTGGTGTCAGGAAAACAACCTCTCACTCAATGTCAACAAAACAAAGGAGATGATCGTGGACTTCAGGAAACAGCAGAGGGAGCACCCCCCTATCCACATCGACGGGACAGTAGTGAAGAAGGTGGAAAGTTTTAAGTTCCTGGGCATACACATCACAGACAAACTGAAATGGAGGCCTGAAATGGTCCACCCACACAGACAGTGTAGTGAAGAAGGAGCAACAGCGCCTCTTCAACCTCAGGAGGCTGAAGAAATGTGGCTTGTCACTCAAAACCCTGACAAACTTTTACAGATGCACAGTCGAGAGCATCCTGTCGGTCTGTATCACAGTCTGGTACGGCAACTGCACCGCCCTCAACCGCAAGGCTCTCCAGAGGGTGGTGCGGTCTGCACAACGCATCACCAGGGGCAAAGTACCTGCCCTCCATGACACCTACAACACCCGTTGTCACAGGAAGGCCAAAAAGATCATCAAGGACAACAACCACCCGAGCCACTGCTTGTTCACACTGCTATCATCCAGAAGGCGAGGTCAGTACAGGTGCATCAAAACTGGGACTGAGAGATTGAAATACAGCTTCTATCTCAAGGTCATCAGACTGCTAAACAGCCATCACTAACTCAGAGAGGCTGCTGCCTACACTGAGACCCAATCACTGGACACTTTAATAAATGGATCACTAGTCACTTTAAACAATGGCGCTTTAAATAATGCCACTTTAATAATGTTTACATATCTTACTTTACTCATATAACATGTATATACTGTATTTCATGTCATCTACTGCATTTTGCCTATGCCGCTCGACCATCGCTCATCCATATATTTATATGTACATATTTTCTTTCACCCCTTTAGATTTGTGTGTATTAGGTAGTTGTTGGGAATTGTTAGATATTACTGCACTACACTCGCATTAACATCTGCTAACCATGTGTATGTGACCAATACGATTTGATTTGATTTGCATGTATTTATTACTCATGTTTCATTTTTAAATCTTCGTCTTTAATTCTGCATAGTTGGAAAAGGACTCGTAAGTAAGCATTTCACTGTTAGTCTACACCTGTTGTTAACGAAGCAAATCAAATTGATTTGGTTTGAGGAAGAGAGTGTTGTGATGGTTAAAAGAGTCTTTAGGTCAGCTCAGAGCCAACCCTGTGTGAAAACTACCTCATTAATAAACAGAGAGAGATGGAGAGCGAGAGAGGAGAGGAGAGAGAGAAAGATAGGGAGAGAGCGAGGTTGAGAGAGGTGGAGAGAGAGAGAGTGAGAGAGAACGAAGAGATTTGCAAGAGCGCGAGAGAGAGAGGGAACAGGCCTCCTGCGATCACACTGTTTAACAACAACGCTAGAGAGACCCGAGGCTGCAACGTCCACGCAACGGCTGTGCAATGTCTGCTCAACGTCTGTGCCGCGGACGAGAATGGAAGAGAAACAGACAGGCTGTGTCTCAACCGACACCCCTAGCCTCCATTCTCCTCGGCCAGGTCTCCATTGTTGAAAAGGTCTTCTGACCTCAATGTGACTTCCTGGAATAAATAATGAAAGAAAAATCGTTCACTAATGTTGACCAGAGTACACACAGTTCCATCACAGCAGTTCATGATAAATTCTGTCTTTGACAATAGTATTACTACTCTTTGTTGCTGAAGTCTCGTGGAGGTTTAATGCAGTGTGATTGTTTGATGGCCTTTGTGTTAGAGTGTGTTGTCTGCTGAAAGGGGTTAGAGTGCAGGAGGCATCCGCAGATTTCTGACAGCTAAATTAGGGTCTCTGTAGGAGGATAACAGTGAACAGACTCCTGTCCTCTTTTTCTCTCCTCCCACCTTCCTTCCTTCCTCCTTTCCCCTCACAGTGCATTCGAGTGCATCAGACACTCACACCTGCATGTGGCCTCGAGAACAGCCGTGGCGTCGCCTCGTAAGTGAGACGAGGAGCTTCTGACACCAATAACCTCCGAGTCTGTTAGCACTGCTGGACCACATGGCTTATAGGGATGGAGGGGAGGAGGGAAAATGGGAGAGTGGGAACAAGAGTAGGTTGAAAAGAGATAAAGTGATAAAAAAAACGAATAAATACGACAACAACAAAAAATATTACACTCAATAACTGGTTGTGCCACCTTTAGTGACTTGGGTCCCATTATACCTGGCGAAAACCACACACTGCATTCCACAGTAAGAACCTTACACCAATGGTCAAGCATGGTGGTGGTAGTGGGATGGTTTGGAAACGCTTTACTGCCTCAGGACCTGGACGACTTGCCTTAATAGAAGGCACCATGAATTCCGCTCTGTATCAGAGAATTCTACAGGAGAATGTCAGGCCATCTGTCTGTTAGCTGAACCTGAAACGCAGCTGGTCATGCAGCAAGACAATAATCCAAAACACACAATCAAGTCTACATGAAAATGGCTAAAAAGCAACAAATTTGAACTTTTGGAATGGCCTAGTCAAAGCCTAGACCTAATCCCAATTGAGATGTTGTGGCAAGACTTGAAATGAGCAGTTCATGCTTGAAAACCCACAAATGTTGCCGAGTTAAAGCAGTTCTGCATGGAAAAGTGGGACAAAATGCCTCCACAAATCAAATCAAATCAAATCAAATGTATTTATATAGCCCTTCGTACATCAGCTGATATCTCAAAGTGCTGTACAGAAACCCAGCCTAAAACCCCAAACAGCAAGCAATGCATGTGAAAGAAGCACGGTGGCTAGGAAAAACTCCCTAGGAAAAAGTCCCTAGAAAGGCCAAAAACCTAGGAAGAAACCTAGAGAGGAACCAGGCTATGAGGGGTGGCCAGTCCTCTTCTGGCTGTGCAGGGTGGATATTATAACAGAACATGGCCAAGATGTTAAAATGTTCATAAATGACCAGCATGGTCAAATAATAATAATCATAGTAGTTGTCGAGGGTGCAACAAGTGATGTGAGAGACTGATCAACAACTACATGAAGCGTTTGGTTGGCGTCGTTGCAGCTAAAGGTGGCACAAAGATCACACATGTTGTTGTTTTTCTTTCTAGAACGTCTCAACCAGTTATTGAGTGTAAGGGGGAAATTACTTTTTCACGTAGCGGCATTGGATGTCGCATAACTTTGTTTCTGAAATAAATGAAATAAGCATGTGATTGTTGTGTTATTTGTTCACTCAGGTTACCTTTATTTAATTATTAGGTTTTGGTTGAAGATTTGATAACATTCAGTATAAAAAATATGCAAAAGTAGAGAAAATTAGAAAGGGGGCAAATCCTATTTCACAGCACTGTACCATGAGGCAGATGCATTGAGAATGGATGGTAATTATATTGGTGAATCTCCCTCAAAGCACATGTTGCTTTTTTCCTCTGCTATCAGTGCAAAGATCAGACATGTTGATTTTCTTTCTAGAATGTCTCTTTAAAAAATATCCCTCTCTCCATCTGGTTGGTCACAAATAGGTAGGTGTTTGTGTGTGTGTGTGTGTGTGTGTGTGTGTGTGTGTGTGTGTGTGTGTGTGTGTGTGTGTGTGTGTGTGTGTGTGTGTGTGTGTGTGTGTGTGTGTGTGTCTGTGTGTGTGTGTGTCTGTGTCTGTGTGTGTGTGTGTGTGTCCACGTGTGTTTTACCTCTTCTCTTATCATACCGGGCTCAGGTGTTCCAGCGTTCTGGAACATTCTAACAGGTGTTCCCTTGATCCAGTCAGAAACAGGAGAGACCCACTGCTGGATCCAGATAAGAACCCTTACAGACTGACAACTCCATGATAGAATCTACTGCAGAAAGAACCACAGCCAAGTTCTACAACTGAAGTATTCTTTGTCAAAATTAAGAGCTGCGTTGCGTTTCTAAATCTGGGACACCTTGTGCACTTTGAGTTGACTTATCAAATACATCTGGACACGCATTAAAGAGGAACAAATCTGTGCTAAACCAAAAATTTGCTTAAATCATTTTTCCAATGACATGTTTGTAAAGCGATAAACTTGACTGTTATCTTGTTACGCTTTTAAAAATGGCTTTGGCTCAAAGGAAAGTAAAGGATTTATTTACGAAGATGTTTCGATTTCGATTTTCACTTTTGACTGGCGTGCCGCAAGTCTTACCGCCTATAAACTAAACCCACCTGAATGTGAAGGATCTGAGCAATGATAGTTTCTGTAAAGAGTTATGAGGAGGACAATCCAACACACAGCGACACACAGCTCAGTAATAGATGGGTTGTGAAGAGGAAAGATTGAAGCATTTCCACTTTACCAGCGATGTAAGCGCTTCACTTGTAGTTCTCTCTGTTCCGTTGTAGCTCTGTCGGGCCCATAAGTACCATGTAATCTTCACTACACTTCTAATACACTGTCTGACTCTGTGTACATCCCAAATGGCACCCTATTCCTGATATAGTGCACGACTTTTAACTAGAGCCCTATGGGGCCTGATCTCAGAGTTTTCTCCCTCCCACTCAGAGTTTAAGATGCAAGGATGGAACCTCTTGTTCTAGTTCAAAACAAATCCAGAACTGTAGCTAGATAATGTGACAAGACTTATAAGCCGGTTGAACAAGATCATCTTGTCTTGTACAAATGTGGGACTTTTTCATTACATGGACTTGAATTCCTTCTAAAGTATGTTTTGTTATATCCCCCAAATCTCACTTGTTCATGTCAGTGTGCATCTAAACATGTTGAAGGGGTATTTTTGAAAATGGCCTATGGCCTATGGTTGTCTGTGAATTGTGCCAAGTCTTTGAACGTTTTGTGTTGAATAAGCCTAGATTATATTGCTTTTATCACTTTCCTAGTTCCTCTCTTCCCGGGGACCATTCTGGCCTCCCTTTCACATCCATCGTCCTCTGCTTTTATTTGGCAGATAATTAAAGAGCGTTACCTGTACATGTTTCCTGTGCTCGTTCGATAAAGAGAGTATGTGTAAAGGATAGGGCACGCGTCTTTCTGAAGGTCACCACCAATTGGGTCTTTTATTGTCCGGCACCGATAGAAAGAACTAACCAAGACATCTCTTTCTCCATTTTGTCTTGTGAAAAGGATTCCAATCGTATTTGATAGTGAACAGCCTCTCTGAGATGGAGATATGATTCAATGTCCTTTGCGTCCCAAATGGCACCCTATTCCCTATTTAGTGCACTACTTTTGAACAGACCCCTATTTGGGGTCCTGGTCACAAGTAGTGCGTTATAGGGTATAGGGTGTCATTTAGGCCTATCGCTACACCTGAACAATATCTCCCATGGTCTCTGTGAAACTGAGCGTGTGAGTTTGTGTGGTTGTGTGTGTGGTTGTGTGTAATTTAGTTTCTTTGCCTCTGTTCCGAGGGGGTCGATTATCCTCAGTCAAATCATCCAAATTAGTTCAGTGCTGGGTGGATGATGGAAGATGTGCAAGCGGCTATTGTAAGGAGCGTGGTGTATTGTATCGTTGTGTGTAGTGGTAGAGGAGTATGGACGGGCGGCTGAACACTCCTCTCCTGGGCTGAGAATAGTCTGACTGTACAACCATTATGAGCCCAAGGACTCAGGGAAGGGCCTTTCAAACTGCGTGTGTGTGTGTGTGTGTGTGTGTGTGTGTGTGTGTGTGTGTGTGTGTGTGTTTAAGCACTCAACAACAGTCTCCTTCCCTCCCCAAGTCCCAAGGCTGTTGAACTTCAAAAATACTCTGAGCTACAGATATTTATCTATCTATGGAGTTATCGATTGATCAACATTTTTTTCTCTTTCACCTCGTTTTCTCCTCTTCTCTTTCACATTTACACTCCTCTATCAGTCTCTTCTTTCTCACCCTTTTCTCACTCCCTCTCGTATTGTGATGATCTTCCGCTTCTTTTGACGATCTGAAATCTTTAGTGAAGTCTAACACGTTTTGTGTAGGGTGAGAACAGAACAGAGGGGTATCAATGCTCTTTTATGTCCTGGAAGAAATATATGAGTCTTTCTCCAGTAATGAACGCTCTTTCAGGTCCCTGTAGAGACACATAGGGATGTATTGTCTTGGATTCACACAGACACATCAAGGACCCAGGGTGCTTTGTGTTAGAACAAGTCATTTCTGTGAGCATTGATCTGGAATGAGGGATGAGAGAGAGAGAGAGAGAGAGAGAGAGAGAGAGAGAGAGAGAGAGAGAGAGAGAGAGAGAGAGAGAGAGAGAGAGAGAGAGAGAGAGAGAGAGAGAGACATATGAGTGTCTTGGAGGAGTGGAAGAGTTTAAATACAGTAAAAGCTTTAGGCACTTCTAAGTCAAGAGGCTTTGTGTGTGTGTGTGGATGTGCATTATGCACGTGTACGTGTGTGTCTGTTGATACGTGTTTGTTGATACTGTATATGTGTGTTGATACATGCTGAACAAAGTAGAGGAAGGTAAGGTGAGCTGGGTATAATAGCTGAGACACACACCTACTGTTATTACCATGACCATCATTATTACCATTATAATCATTATTATCATTATTACCATTACCATCATTCTTATCATTACTGTCATTCTTACCATTACCATCATTATTATCATTACTATCATTATTATCATTACCATCATTATAATCATTATTATCATTGTAATCATTCTTATCATTATCACCATTACCATCATTCTTATCATTACCATCATTATTACCATTACCATCATTATTATCCTTACCACCATCTCAAAGACAGACATGATCACCTATTGAGAACAGGGGATGGAGGGAGGGGTGGGGCGAAGGGAAGGGAAGGAGAAAAAAAAGGTTCGAACAGACGGAGGACAGGAACATATGCGGGAAAGGAAAGAGGAGACTGATGCAGAGTGAAAGGATGGGTTGGAGGGAACGAGTAGGGCATGGAGAGAGAGAAAGAGTGAGAGGGACAACTGAGAGCAAAGGAATTGAATGGCCGACGCAGTATATATCTAGCTGTGGTCATTATTGAGCTCTTCTAGTTGAGGTCGATGCCAACACGTCAGTGCTCTAGGACGGGTTCTTGTCAAGTTGTGGCAGCTCGCTGGTGAACACACTGCCAGCCAGTGCCAACTGCCAACGCCGGAGAGATGCAGACAGGGAGAGGGAGGGATGATATGAAGTCAGATCATGGATTTAATTGTCTCTTTCTAATCAAATTAATTAGCACTCATAAGCTTGTCAGGAGCTGTGCTGATGATTGTCTTCTCTCCTTTTGTTTTAACGCCCTCTTTCGCCCTTCACTGTTCACCCAAGCAGACAGAGACCTCAGAGGCCTGTAGCTGCCGTGTATGACATGGGGAGTGTGTGAGTGTGGCAGGGAATGTTTGCGTGCATGAGTGATCTAGTGTGTGTGTGTGTGTGTGTGTGTGTGTGTGTGTGTGTGTGTGTGTGTGTGTGTGTGTGTGACTTATGAGCACAGACAGGCATGGAACAGAATGTTTCAGGGTGTTTAACATCTAACAGCGTGGAACAGCGTGTGTAAAATACCAGAACAAGAGTTCAATGACAAAACCGAGGAAGGAGAACAAGAGAGAGTTGGTAAATAATTTATTTCCAGCTCTGGCTCAGGGCACATCTTATTGTCACTGTGTAACAAGCACAAGGAAAGACCCACTCTGGTGTTATTAGTACTGAGGGTTGGAGAGAGGGATGAGAGAGGGAGAAGAGAGAGGGATGAGAGAGGGAGAAGAGAGAGGGATGAGAGAGGGAGAAGAGAGAGGGATGAGAGAGGGAGAAGAGAGGGATGAGAGAGGGAGAAGAGAGAGGGATGAGAGAGGGAGAAGAGAGAGGGATGAGAGAGGGAGAAGAGAGAGGGATGAGAGAGGGAGAAGAGAGAGGGATGAGAGAGGGAGAAGAGAGGGATGAGAGAGGGAGAAGAGAGAGGGATGAGAGAGGGAGAAGAGTGATGGATGAGAGAGGAGAAGAGAGATGGACGAGAGAGGGACAAGAGAGATGGATGAGAGAGGGAGAAGAGAGGGAGAAGAGAGATGGATGAGAGAGGGAGAAGAGAGATGGATGAGAGAGGGAGGAGAGAAAGGGATGAGAGAGAGGGATGTGAGAGAGGGAGAAGAGAGGGATAAGGAGAGGGATAAGGAGAGGGAGAAGAGAGAGGGAGAAGAGAGAGGGAGAAGAGAGAGGGAGAAGAGAAAGGGAGAAGAGAGAGGGAGAAGAGAGAGGAATGAGGAGAGCGGGATGAGGAGAGGAGGAAAAGAGGATGGTAATGTCTTCTCTGATCCTCTCTCGTTAGCCCTTCCAGCTCGGTCAGACTGAGCTGGAAGGGCCCTAAGCGCAGGCCGTCAGTCAAGTGTGTATGTGTGTGTGTGTGTGTGTGTGTGTGTGTGTGGTGTGTGTGTGTGTGTGTGTGTGTGTGTGTGTGTGTGTGTGTGTGTGTGTGTGTGTGTGTGTGTGTGTGTGGTGTGAGACCCTAAAGACACAGAGCAGCCACTCTGTAATGTAGCCCAGGTGGAGGCGCTAGCAAAGCGTTCACACAGTGAACCTCTCTGTCCTCCAAACACACACACACATACACACACACACATGCACACACACTCTCCTCACTCTCTCTCCCTCAGTAGCTGTGTGTGTAGTCTGTGACGTGCTGTGTGTGGTAAATAGCTGGTTCTTTGTTAGAGGGGGCTTTGGGGCTGTCATTGTGTTGATTGTTTGGGGGAAGAGAAGAGAAGAGAGGACAGAAGAACAGAGAGAAGAGGCCTAGCTGGGCCTGGCAGCGAGGAGAGAGGAGAGAGGGGCCTGTCCTAATGACAGGAAGTCTTTAAAGTGGGAGCTGTATTTCATCTCTCTCTCAGCGGGGGCCGCTGGCCACAGACCCCCTTTGATCCGCACCGCGCCATGAGCACAGCACTGCTAGTTAATTAACAGACCTCTTATGACACACACACACAGGGTAGAAACACTCACGTGCACATAGGGAGAAAAGCACACACACACGCACAGACAGAAAGGCACACACACACACACACACACACACACACACACACACACACACACACACACACACACACACACACACACACACACACACAAACACGAATGCACACACACACACACAGACACACACAGAGAAAACACATGAACACACACACATGATTTCGCAATAACTCTCTAGGTCCGTTTCTACCATATAGGGACATGAACAGTAGTCTCTTCACCCCTGGTGTTCAGTTCACACGGACCTCCAGAGGTTCCATCAGTACAGCTCTCTTCCCCCAGTGCCTCTGTTTTAGCATCATTAGCGCTGTTCATTACCGTAGCCCTGCTGTAGCATTTAACTGCTATTACAAGTCATTTGTTAGCGTTTACCTGCTAACTAGCTCTATGATTAATGCCATTTAATAAAGGCTAACACTCCAAACATGGCCAGAGCACTCCGATGATCTAAGAGAGGCCTTTTTAGGTCCAGCTCCTCTCTTTTCTGATTCTTGTGAGTAGCTAAGAGTGGTTTTAGCTTAATGGCCGCAGCATTCAAAATAGCTTATTAGTGTTTTCACTAGTCACCGCTGCCTGCTCCTCGGTCGCAAAGCCACCCGCTTGAGCCGTGCTTGAATCTAAGTGGAGACTGGGCCTTGGGTATCCCCCCAACACACACACAGGGCAGGGCGCTTCACTCTGTGCCCTAGCCTCTCAATTACCCACAAGGCTTTTAGTGCCACTCCGCTCAACTACAGCAAATTACCCTGGGCCCTGTCTCCACTTAGTGACGTGTGTGTGTGTTGCATGTCTCTGTGTGTGTGTGTGTCCTTGTGTGTGTGTTTGAGTGTGTGTGTGAATGAAGTGGCCTGTCCTCTCTCATTATACCCTGGTTCCTGTCTGGCTCTCATTGTCTGGATCCTTCGCCTACAGAGAGCTACAGTGATGTACAGTGACACGACGCGTGTGTATTAGCGTGTGTGTTTGTGAGTGTGTGTGTATTAGCATTATGTGTGTGTACTTGTGTGTAATGCTCACTGACACGCTGTGTGTATCCTCTCCTGGCCTTTACCCCCTCACACACAATACCATCTCTCTGTCTACTACCACACTACCATCTCTCTGTCTACCACCACACTACCACACTACCATCTCTCTGTCTACCACCACACTACCATCTCTCTGTCTACCACCACACTACCACACTACCATCTCTCCGTCTACCACCACACTACCATCTCTCTGTCTACTACTACACTACCATCTCTCTGTCTACCACTACACTACCACACTACCATCTCTCTGTCTACCACCACACTACCATCTCTCTGTCTACCACTACACTACCATCTCTCTGTCTACCACCACACTACCATCTCTCTGTCTACCACCACACTACCATCTCTCTGTCTACCACTACACTACCATCTCTCTGTCTACCACCACACTACCATCTCTCTGTCTACCACCACACTACCATCTCTCTGTCTACCACTACACTACCACACTACCATCTCTCTGTCTACCACCACACTACCATCTCTCTGTCTACCACCACACTACCATCTCTCTGTCTACTACTACACTACCATCTCTCTGTCTACCACTACACTACCATCTCTCTGTCTACCACTACACTACCACACTACCATCTCTCTGTCTACCACCACACTACCATCTCTCTGTCTACCACTACACTACCATCTCTCTGTCTACCACTACACTACCACACTACCATCTCTCTGTCTACCACCACACTACCATCGCTCTGTCTACCACCACACTACCATCTCTCTGTCTACCACTACACTACCATCGCTCTGTCTACCACCACACTACCATCTCTCTGTCTACCACCACACTACCACACTACCATCTCTCTGTCTACCACTACACTACAATCTCTCTGTCTACCACCACACTACCACACTACCATCTCTCTGTCTACCACCACACTACCACACTACCATCTCTCTATCTACCACCCACACTACCATCTCTCTGTCTACCACTACACTACCACACTACCATCTCTCTGTCTACCACCACACTACCATCTCTCTGTCTACCACCACACTACCATCTCTCTGTCTACCACCACACTACCATCTCTCTGTCTACCACCACACTACCATCTCTCTGTCTACCACCACACTACCACACTACCATCTCTCTGTCTACCACCACACTACCACACTACCATCTCTCTGTCTACCACCACACTACCACACTACCATCTCTCTGTCTACCACCACACTACCATCTCTCTGTCTACCACCACACTACCATCTCTCTGTCTACCACCACACTACCATCTCTCTGTCTACCACCACACTACCACACTACCATCTCTCTGTCTACCACCACACTACCACACTACCATCTCTCTGTCTACCACCACACTACCACACTACCATCTCTCTGTCTACCACCACACTACCACACTACCATCTCTCTGTCTACCACCACACTACCACACTACCATCTCTCTGTCTACCACCACACTACCATCTCTCTGTCTACCACCACACTACCATCTCTCTGTCTACCACCACACTACCATCTCTCTGTCTACCACCACACTACCATCTCTCTGTCTACCACCACACTACCATCTCTCTGTCTACCACCACACTACCATCTCTCTGTCTACCACCACACTACCATCTCTCTGTCTACCACTACACTACCATCTCTCTGTCTACCACCACACTACCATCTCTCTGTCTACCACCACACTACCATCTCTCTGTCTACCACACACTACCACACTACCATCTCTCTGTCTACCACCACACTACCATCTCTCTGTCTACCACCACACTACCATCTCTCTGTCTACCACCACACTACCATCTCTCTGTCTACCACCACACTACCATCTCTCTGTCTACCACCACACTACCATCTCTCTGTCTACCACCACACTACCATCTCTCTGTCTACCACTACACTACCACACTACCATCTCTCTGTCTACCACACACTACCACACTACCATCTCTCTGTCTACCACCACACTACCATCTCTCTGTCTACCACCACACTACCATCTCTCTGTCTACCACCACACTACCATCTCTCTGTCTACCACCACACTACCATCTCTCTGTCTACCACCACACTACCATCTCTCTGTCTACTCACTCACACTACCATCTCTCTGTCTACCACCACACTACCACACTACCATCTCTCTGTCTACCACCACACTACCACACTACCATCTCTCTGTCTACCACCACACTACCATCTCTCTGTCTACCACCACACTACCATCTCTCTGTCTACCACCACACTACCATCTCTCTGTCTACCACCACACTACCACACTACCATCTCTCTGTCTCCACCACACACCATCTCTCTGTCTACCACCACACTACCATCTCTCTGTCTACCACCACACTACCACACTACCATCTCTCTGTCTACCACCACACTACCATCTCTCTGTCTACCACCACACTACCATCTCTCTGTCTACCACCACACTACCATCTCTCTGTCTACCACCACACTACCATCTCTCTGTCTACCACCACACTACCACACTACCATCTCTCTGTCTACCACCACACTACCACACTACCATCTCTCTGTCTACCACCACACTACCACACTACCATCTCTCTGTCTACCACCACACTACCATCTCTCTGTCTACCACCACACTACCATCTCTCTGTCTACCACCACACTACCATCTCTCTGTCTACCACCACACTTACCATCTCTCTGTCTACCACCACACTACCACACTACCATCTCTCTGTCTACCACCACACTACCACACTACCATCTCTCTGTCTACCACCACACTACCACACTACCATCTCTCTGTCTACCACCACACTACCACACTACCATCTCTCTGTCTACCACCACACTACCATCTCTCTGTCTACACCACACTACCATCTCTCTGTCTACACCACACTACCATCTCTCTGTCTACCACCACACTACCACACTACCATCTCTCTGTCTACCACCACACTACCACACTACCATCTCTCTGTCTACCACCACACTACCATCTCTCTGTCTACCACCACACTACCATCTCTCTGTCTACCACCACACAACCATCTCTCTGTCTACCACCACACTACCATCTCTCTGTCTACCACCACACTACCACACTACCATCTCTCTGTCTACCACCACACTACCATCTCTCTGTCTACCACCACACTACCATCTCTCTGTCTACCACCACACTACCACACTACCATCTCTCTGTCTACCACCACACTACCATCTCTCTGTCTACCACTACACTACCACACTACCATCTCTCTGTCTACCACCACACTACCATCTCTCTGTCTACCACCACACTACCATCTCTCTGTCTACCACCACACTACCATCTCTCTGTCTACCACCACACTACCATCTCTCTGTCTACCACCACACTACCATCTCTCTGTCTACCACTACACTACCACACTACCATCTCTCTGTCTACCACCACACTACCACACTACCATCACTCTGTCTACCACCACACTACCATCTCTCTGTCTACCACCACACTACCATCTCTCTGTCTACCACCACACTACCATCTCTCTGTCTACCACCACACTACCATCTCTCTGTCTACCACCACACTACCATCTCTCTGTCTACCACCACACTACCATCTCTCTGTCTACCACCACACTACCATCTCTCTGTCTACCACCACACTACCATCTCTCTGTCTACCACCACACTACCATCTCTCTGTCTACCACCACACTACCATCTCTCTGTCTACCACCACACTACCACACTACCATCTCTCTGTCTACCACCACACTACCATCTCTGTCTACCACCACTACCACCATCTCTCTGTCTACCACCACACTACCATCTCTCTGTCTACCACCACACTACCATCTCTCTGTCTACCACCACACTACCATCTCTCTGTCTACCACCACACTACCATCTCTCTGTCTACCACCACACTACCACACTACCATCTCTCTGTCTACCACCACACTACCACCATCTCTCTGTCTACCACCACACTACCATCTCTCTGTCTACCACCACACTACCACACTACCATCTCTCTGTCTACCACCACACTACCATCTCTCTGTCTACCACCACACTACCATCTCTCTGTCTACCACCACACTACCATCTCTCTGTCTACCACCACACTACCATCTCTCTGTCTACCACCACACTACCATCTCTCTGTCTACCACCACACTACCATCTCTCTGTCTACCACCACACTACCATCTCTCTGTCTACCACTACACTACCATCTCTCTGTCTACCACCACACTACCATCTCTCTGTCTACCACCACACTACCATCTCTCTGTCTACCACTACACTACCACACTACCATCTCTCTGTCTACCACCACACTACCATCTCTCTGTCTACCACTCACACTACCATCTCTCTGTCTACCACCACACTACCATCTCTCTGTCTACCACCACACTACCATCTCTCTGTCTACCACTACACTACCACCACTACCATCTCTCTGTCTACCACCACACTACCATCTCTCTGTCTACCTACCACACTACCACCTCTCTGTCTACCACTACACTACCACACTACCATCTCTCTGTCTACCACCACACTACCATCTCTCTGTCTACCACCACACTACCATCTCTCTGTCTACCACTACACTACCATCTCTCTGTCTACCACCACACTACCATCTCTCTGTCTACCACTACACTACCACACTACCATCTCTCTGTCTACCACTACACTACCACACTACCATCTCTCTGTCTACCACCACACTACAATCCCTCTGTCTACCACTACACTACCACACTACCATCTCTCTGTCTACCACCACACTACCGTCTCTCTGTCTACCACTACACTACCACACTACCATCTCTCTGTCTACCACTACACTTCCACACTACCATCTCTCTGTCTACCACTACACTACCATCTCTCTGTCTACCACTACACTACCACACTACCATCTCTCTGTCTACCACCACACTACCACACTACCATCTCTCTGTCTACAGACCACACTACCATCTCTCTGTCTACCACCACACTACCACACTACCATCTCTCTGTCTACCACCACACTACCACACTACCATCTCTCTGTCTACTACCACACTACCACACTACCATCTCTCTGTTTACCACCACACTACCATCTCTCTGTCTACCACCACACTACCATCTCTCTGTCTACCACCACACTACCACACTACCATCTCTCTGTCTACTACCACACTACCACACTACCATCTCTCTGTTTACCACCACACTACCATCTCTCTGTCTACCACCACACTACCATCTCTCTGTCTACCACCACACAACCATCTCTCTGTCTACCACCACACTACCATCTCTCTGTCTACCACTACACTACCATCTCTCTGTCTACCACCACACTACCATCTCTCTGTCTACCACCACACTACCATCTCTCTGTCTACCACTACACTACCATCTCTCTGTCTACCACCACACTACCATCTCTCTGTCTACCACCACACTACCATCTCTCTGTCTACCACTACACTACCACACTACCATCTCTCTGTCTACCACCACACTACCATCTCTCTGTCTACCACCACACTACCATCTCTCTGTCTACCACGACACTACCATCTCTCTATCTACCACCACACTACCATCTCTCTGTCTACCACCACAACTACCATCTCTCTGTCTACCACCACACTACCATCTCTCTGTCTACCACTACACTACCACACTACCATCTCTCTGTCTACCACCACACTACCACACTACCATCACTCTGTCTACCACCACACTACCATATCTCTGTCTACCACCACACTACCATCTCTCTGTCTACCACCACACTACCATCTCTCTGTCTACCACCACACTACCATCTCTCTGTCTACCACCACAATACCATCTCTCTGTCTACCACTACACTACCACACTACCATCTCTCTGTCTACCACCACACTACCACACTACCATCTCTCTGTCTACCACCACACTACCACACTACCATCTCTCTGTCTACCACCACACTACCATCTCTCTGTCTACCACCACACTACCATCTCTCTGTCTACCACCACACTACCATCTCTCTGTCTATCACCACACTACCACACTACCATCTCTCTGTCTACCACGACGCTACCACACTACCATCTCTCTGTCTACCACCACACTACCACACTACCATCTCTCTGTCTACCACCACACTACCATCTCTCTGTCTACCACCACACTACCATCTCTCTGTCTACCACCACACTACCATCTCTCTGTCTACCACCACACCACCATCTCTCTGTCTACCACCACACTACCACACTACCATCTCTCTGTCTACCACCACACTACCATCTCTCTGTCTACCACTACACTACCACACTACCATCTCTCTGTCTACCACCACACTACCATCTCTCTGTCTACCACCACACTACCATCTCTCTGTCTACCACCACACTACCATCTCTCTGTCTACCACCACACTACCATCTCTCTGTCTACCACCACACTACCACACTACCATCTCTAAGTCTACCACCACACTACCACACTACCATCTCTCTGTCTACCACCACACTACCACACTACCATCTCTCTGTCTACCACCACACTACCATCTCTCTGTCTACCACCACACTACCATCTCTCTGTCTACCACCACACAACCATCTCTCTGTCTACCACCACACTACCATCTCTCTGTCTACCACCACACTACCACACTACCATCTCTCTGTCTACCACCACACTACCATCTCTCTGTCTACCACCACACTACCATCTCTCTGTCTACCACCACACTACCACACTACCATCTCTCTGTCTACCACCACACTACCATCTCTCTGTCTACCACTACACTACCACACTACCATCTCTCTGTCTACCACCACACTACCATCTCTCTGTCTACCACCACACTACCATCTCTCTGTCTACCACCACACTACCATCTCTCTGTCTACCACCACACTACCATCTCTCTGTCTACCACTACACTACCACACTACCATCTCTCTGTCTACCACCACACTACCACACTACCATCACTCTGTCTACCACCACACTACCATCTCTCTGTCTACCACCGCACTACCATCTCTCTGTCTACCACCACACTACCATCTCTCTGTCTACCACCACACTACCATCTCTCTGTCTACCACCACACTACCATCTCTCTGTCTACCACTACACTACCACACTACCATCTCTCTGTCTACCACCACACTACCACACTACCATCTCTCTGTCTACCACCACACTACCACACTACCATCTCTCTGTCTACCACCACACTACCATCTCTCTGTCTACCACCACACTACCATCTCTCTGTCTACCTCTACACTACCATTCTCTGTCTACCACTACACTACCACACTACCATCTCTCTGTCTACCACCACACTACCACACTACCATCTCTCTGTCTACCACCACACTACCACACTACCATCTCTGTCTACCACTACACTACCACACTACCATCTCTCTGTCTACCACCACACTACCACACTACCATCTCTCTGTCTACCACTACACTACCACACTACTATCTCTCTCTCTATCACCACAATACCACACTACCATCTCTCTGTCTACCACCACACTACCATCTCTCTGTCTACCACCACCCTACCATCTCTCTGTCTACCACTACACTACCACACTACCATCTCTCTGTCTACCACCACACTACCATCACTCTGTCTACCACCACACTACCACACTACCATCTCTCTGTCTACCACCACACTACCATCTCTCTGTCTACTACTACACTACCATCTCTCTGTCTACCACCACACTACCACACTACCATCTCTCTGTCTACCACCACACTACCACACTACCATCTCTCTGTCTACCACCACACTACCATCTCTCTGTCTACCACCACACTACCATCTCTCTGTCTACCACTACACTACCATTCTCTGTCTACCACTACACTACCACACTACCATCTCTCTGTCTACCACCACACTACCATCTCTCTGTCTACCACCACACTACCACACTACCATCTCTGTCTACCACTACACTACCACACTACCATCTCTCTGTCTACCACCACACTACCACACTACCATCTCTCTGTCTACCACTACACTACCACACTACTATCTCTCTCTCTATCACCACAATACCACACTACCATCTCTCTGTCTACCACCACACTACCATCTCTCTGTCTACCACCACCCTACCATCTCTCTGTCTACCACTACACTACCACACTACCATCTCTCTGTCTACCACCACACTACCATCTCTCTGTCTACCACCACACTACCATCTCTCTGTCTACCACCACACTACCATCTCTCTGTCTACTACTACACTACCATCTCTCTGTCTACCACTACACTACCACACTACCATCGCTCTGTCTACCACCACACTACCATCGCTCTGTCTACCACTACACTACCATCTCTCTGTCTACCACCACACTACCATCTCTCTGTCTACCACCACACTACCATCTCTCTGTCTACCACTACACTACCATCTCTCTGTCTACCACCACACTACCATCTCTCTGTCTACCACCACACTACCATCTCTCTGTCTACCACTACACTACCACACTACCATCTCTCTGTCTACCACCACACTACCATCTCTCTGTCTACCACTACACTACCATCTCTCTGTCTACCACCACACTACCATCTCTCTGTCTACCACCACGCAACCATCTCTCTGTCTACCACTACACTACCACACTACCATCTCTCTGTCTACCACCACACTACCATCTCTCTGTCTACCACCACACTACCACACTACCATCTCTCTGTCTACCACCACACTACCACACTACCATCTCTCTGTCTACCACCACACTACCACACTTCCATCTCTCTGTCTACCACCACACTACCACACTACCATCTCTCTGTCTACCACCACACTACCATCTCTCTGTCTACCACCACACTACCATCTCTCTGTCTACCACCACACAACCATCTCTCTGTCTACCACCACACTACCATCTCTCTGTCTACCACTACACTACCATCTCTCTGTCTACCACCACACTACCATCTCTCTGTCTACCACCACACTACCATCTCTCTGTCTACCACTACACTACCATCTCTCTGTCTACCACCACACTACCATCTCTCTGTCTACCACTACACTACCACACTACCATCTCTCTGTCTACCACCACACTACCACACTACCATCACTCTGTCTACCACCACACTACCATATCTCTGTCTACCACCACACTACCATCTCTCTGTCTACCACCACACTACCATCTCTCTGTCTACCACCACACTACCATCTCTCTGTCTACCACCACACTACCATCTCTCTGTCTACCACTACACTACCACACTACCATCTCTCTGTCTACCACCACACTACCACACTACCATCTCTCTGTCTACCACCACACTACCACACTACCATCTCTCTGTCTACCACCACACTACCATCTCTCTGTCTACCACCACACTACCATCTCTCTGTCTACCACCACACTACCATCTCTCTGTCTATCACCACACTACCACACTACCATCTCTCTGTCTACCACGACGCTACCACACTACCATCTCTCTGTCTACCACCACACTACCACACTACCATCTCTCTGTCTACCACCACACTACCATCTCTCTGTCTACCACCACACTACCATCTCTCTGTCTACCACCACACTACCATCTCTCTGTCTACCACCACACCACCATCTCTCTGTCTACCACCACACTACCACACTACCATCTCTCTGTCTACCACCACACTACCATCTCTCTGTCTACCACTACACTACCACACTACCATCTCTCTGTCTACCACCACACTACCATCTCTCTGTCTACCACCACACTACCATCTCTCTGTCTACCACCACACTACCATCTCTCTGTCTACCACCACACTACCATCTCTCTGTCTACCACCACACTACCACACTACCATCTCTAAGTCTACCACCACACTACCACACTACCATCTCTCTGTCTACCACCACACTACCACACTTCCATCTCTCTGTCTACCACCACACTACCACACTACCATCTCTCTGTCTACCACCACACTACCATCTCTCTGTCTACCACCACACTACCACACTTCCATCTCTCTGTCTACCACCACACTACCATCTCTCTGTCTACCACTACACTACCATCTCTCTGTCTACCACCACACTACCACACTACCATCTCTCTGTCTACCACCACACTACCACACTACCATCTCTCTGTCTACCACCACACTACCATCTCTCTGTCTACCACCACACTACCATCTCTCTGTCTACCACCACACAACCATCTCTCTGTCTACCACCACACTACCATCTCTCTGTCTACCACTACACTACCATCTCTCTGTCTACCACCACACTACCATCTCTCTGTCTACCACCACACTACCATCTCTCTGTCTACCACTACACTACCATCTCTCTGTCTACCACCACACTACCATCTCTCTGTCTACCACCACACTACCATCTCTCTGTCTACCACTACACTACCACACTACCATCTCTCTGTCTACCACCACACTACCATCTCTCTGTCTACCACCACACTACCATCTCTCTGTCTACCACCACACTACCATCTCTCTGTCTACCACCACACTACCATCTCTCTGTCTACCACCACAATACCATCTCTCTGTCTACCACCACACTACCATCTCTCTGTCTACCACTACACTACCACACTACCATCTCTCTGTCTACCACCACACTACCACACTACCATCACTCTGTCTACCACCACACTACCATATCTCTGTCTACCACCACACTACCATCTCTCTGTCTACCACCACACTACCATCTCTCTGTCTACCACCACACTACCATCTCTCTGTCTACCACCACACTACCATCTCTCTGTCTACCACTACACTACCACACTACCATCTCTCTGTCTACCACCACACTACCACACTACCATCTCTCTGTCTACCACCACACTACCACACTACCATCTCTCTGTCTACCACCACACTACCATCTCTCTGTCTACCACCACACTACCATCTCTCTGTCTACCACCACACTACCATCTCTCTGTCTATCACCACACTACCACACTACCATCTCTCTGTCTACCACGACGCTACCACACTACCATCTCTCTGTCTACCACCACACTACCACACTACCATCTCTCTGTCTACCACCACACTACCATCTCTCTGTCTACCACCACACTACCATCTCTCTGTCTACCACCACACTACCATCTCTCTGTCTACCACCACACCACCATCTCTCTGTCTACCACCACACTACCACACTACCATCTCTCTGTCTACCACCACACTACCATCTCTCTGTCTACCACTACACTACCACACTACCATCTCTCTGTCTACCACCACACTACCATCTCTCTGTCTACCACCACACTACCATCTCTCTGTCTACCACCACACTACCATCTCTCTGTCTACCACCACACTACCATCTCTCTGTCTACCACCACACTACCACACTACCATCTCTAAGTCTACCACCACACTACCACACTACCATCTCTCTGTCTACCACGACACTACCACACTACCATCTCTCTGTCTACCACCACACTACCATCTCTCTGTCTACCACCACACTACCATCTCTCTGTCTACCACCACACAACCATCTCTCTGTCTACCACCACACTACCATCTCTCTGTCTACCACCACACTACCACACTACCATCTCTCTGTCTACCACCACACTACCATCTCTCTGTCTACCACCACACTACCATCTCTCTGTCTACCACCACACTACCACACTACCATCTCTCTGTCTACCACCACACTACCATCTCTCTGTCTACCACTACACTACCACACTACCATCTCTCTGTCTACCACCACACTACCATCTCTCTGTCTACCACCACACTACCATCTCTCTGTCTACCACCACACTACCATCTCTCTGTCTACCACCACACTACCATCTCTCTGTCTACCACTACACTACCACACTACCATCTCTCTGTCTACCACCACACTACCACACTACCATCACTCTGTCTACCACCACACTACCATCTCTCTGTCTACCACCGCACTACCATCTCTCTGTCTACCACCACACTACCATCTCTCTGTCTACCACCACACTACCATCTCTCTGTCTACCACCACACTACCATCTCTCTGTCTACCACTACACTACCACACTACCATCTCTCTGTCTACCACCACACTACCACACTACCATCTCTCTGTCTACCACCACACTACCACACTACCATCTCTCTGTCTACCACCACACTACCATCTCTCTGTCTACCACCACACTACCATCTCTCTGTCTACCTCTACACTACCATTCTCTGTCTACCACTACACTACCACACTACCATCTCTCTGTCTACCACCACACTACCATCTCTCTGTCTACCACCACACTACCACACTACCATCTCTGTCTACCACTACACTACCACACTACCATCTCTCTGTCTACCACCACACTACCACACTACCATCTCTCTGTCTACCACTACACTACCACACTACTATCTCTCTCTCTATCACCACAATACCACACTACCATCTCTCTGTCTACCACCACACTACCATCTCTCTGTCTACCACCACACTACCATCTCTCTGTCTACCACCACACTACCATCTCTCTGTCTATCACCACACTACCACACTACCATCTCTCTGTCTACCACGACGCTACCACACTACCATCTCTCTGTCTACCACCACACTACCACACTACCATCTCTCTGTCTACCACCACACTACCATCTCTCTGTCTACCACCACACTACCATCTCTCTGTCTACCACCACACTACCATCTCTCTGTCTACCACCACACCACCATCTCTCTGTCTACCACCACACTACCACACTACCATCTCTCTGTCTACCACCACACTACCATCTCTCTGTCTACCACTACACTACCACACTACCATCTCTCTGTCTACCACCACACTACCATCTCTCTGTCTACCACCACACTACCATCTCTCTGTCTACCACCACACTACCATCTCTCTGTCTACCACCACACTACCATCTCTCTGTCTACCACCACACTACCACACTACCATCTCTAAGTCTACCACCACACTACCACACTACCATCTCTCTGTCTACCACGACACTACCACACTACCATCTCTCTGTCTACCACCACACTACCATCTCTCTGTCTACCACCACACTACCATCTCTCTGTCTACCACCACACAACCATCTCTCTGTCTACCACCACACTACCATCTCTCTGTCTACCACCACACTACCACACTACCATCTCTCTGTCTACCACCACACTACCATCTCTCTGTCTACCACCACACTACCATCTCTCTGTCTACCACCACACTACCACACTACCATCTCTCTGTCTACCACCACACTACCATCTCTCTGTCTACCACTACACTACCACACTACCATCTCTCTGTCTACCACCACACTACCATCTCTCTGTCTACCACCACACTACCATCTCTCTGTCTACCACCACACCACCATCTCTCTGTCTACCACCACACTACCATCTCTCTGTCTACCACTACACTACCACACTACCATCTCTCTGTCTACCACCACACTACCACACTACCATCACTCTGTCTACCACCACACTACCATCTCTCTGTCTACCACCGCACTACCATCTCTCTGTCTACCACCACACTACCATCTCTCTGTCTACCACCACACTACCATCTCTCTGTCTACCACCACACTACCATCTCTCTGTCTACCACTACACTACCACACTACCATCTCTCTGTCTACCACCACACTACCACACTACCATCTCTCTGTCTACCACCACACTACCACACTACCATCTCTCTGTCTACCACCACACTACCATCTCTCTGTCTACCACCACACTACCATCTCTCTGTCTACCTCTACACTACCATTCTCTGTCTACCACTACACTAACACACTACCATCTCTCTGTCTACCACCACACTACCATCTCTCTGTCTACCACCACACTACCACACTACCATCTCTGTCTACCACTACACTACCACACTACCATCTCTCTGTCTACCACCACACTACCACACTACCATCTCTCTGTCTACCACTACACTACCACACTACTATCTCTCTCTCTATCACCACAATACCACACTACCATCTCTCTGTCTACCACCACACTACCATCTCTCTGTCTACCACCACCCTACCATCTCTCTGTCTACCACTACACTACCACACTACCATCTCTCTGTCTACCACCACACTACCATCACTCTGTCTACCACCACACTACCACACTACCATCTCTCTGTCTACCACCACACTACCATCTCTCTGTCTACTACTACACTACCATCTCTCTGTCTACCACCACACTACCACACTACCATCTCTCTGTCTACCACCACACTACCACACTACCATCTCTCTGTCTACCACCACACTACCATCTCTCTGTCTACCACCACACTACCATCTCTCTGTCTACCACTACACTACCATTCTCTGTCTACCACTACACTACCACACTACCATCTCTCTGTCTACCACCACACTACCATCTCTCTGTCTACCACCACACTACCACACTACCATCTCTGTCTACCACTACACTACCACACTACCATCTCTCTGTCTACCACCACACTACCACACTACCATCTCTCTGTCTACCACTACACTACCACACTACTATCTCTCTCTCTATCACCACAATACCACACTACCATCTCTCTGTCTACCACCACACTACCATCTCTCTGTCTACCACCACCCTACCATCTCTCTGTCTACCACTACACTACCACACTACCATCTCTCTGTCTACCACCACACTACCATCTCTCTGTCTACCACCACACTACCATCTCTCTGTCTACCACCACACTACCATCTCTCTGTCTACTACTACACTACCATCTCTCTGTCTACCACTACACTACCACACTACCATCGCTCTGTCTACCACCACACTACCATCGCTCTGTCTACCACTACACTACCATCTCTCTGTCTACCACCACACTACCATCTCTCTGTCTACCACCACACTACCATCTCTCTGTCTACCACTACACTACCATCTCTCTGTCTACCACCACACTACCATCTCTCTGTCTACCACCACACTACCATCTCTCTGTCTACCACTACACTACCACACTACCATCTCTCTGTCTACCACCACACTACCATCTCTCTGTCTACCACTACACTACCATCTCTCTGTCTACCACCACACTACCATCTCTCTGTCTACCACCACGCAACCATCTCTCTGTCTACCACTACACTACCACACTACCATCTCTCTGTCTACCACCACACTACCATCTCTCTGTCTACCACCACACTACCATCTCTCTGTCTACTACTACACTACCATCTCTCTGTCTACCACTACACTACCACACTACCATCTCTCTGTCTACCACCACACTACCATCTCTCTGTCTACCACTACACTACCATCTCTCTGTCTACCACCACACTACCATCTCTCTGTCTACCACCACACTACCACACTACCATCTCTCTGTCTACCACCACACTACCATCTCTCTGTCTACCACCACACTACCATCTCTCTGTCTACCACTACACTACCACACTACCATCTCTCTGTCTACTACCACACTACCACACTACCATCTCTCTGTCTACCACCACACTACCATCTCTCTGTCTACCACCACACTACCACACTACCATCTCTCTGTCTACCACCACACTACCATCTCTCTGTCTACCACCACACTACCATCTCTCTGTCTACCACTACACTACCATTCTCTGTCTACCACTACACTACCACACTACCATCTCTCTGTCTACCACCACACTACCATCTCTCTGTCTACCACCACACTACCACACTACCATCTCTGTCTACCACTACACTACCACACTACCATCTCTCTGTCTACCACCACACTACCACACTACCATCTCTCTGTCTACCACTACACTACCACACTACTATCTCTCTCTCTATCACCACAATACCACACTACCATCTCTCTGTCTACCACCACACTACCATCTCTCTGTCTACCACCACCCTACCATCTCTCTGTCTACCACTACACTACCACACTACCATCTCTCTGTCTACCACCACACTACCATCTCTCTGTCTACCACCACACTACCATCTCTCTGTCTACCACCACACTACCATCTCTCTGTCTACTACTACACTACCATCTCTCTGTCTACCACTACACTACCACACTACCATCGCTCTGTCTACCACCACACTACCATCGCTCTGTCTACCACTACACTACCATCTCTCTGTCTACCACCACACTACCATCTCTCTGTCTACCACCACACTACCATCTCTCTGTCTACCACTACACTACCATCTCTCTGTCTACCACCACACTACCATCTCTCTGTCTACCACCACACTACCATCTCTCTGTCTACCACTACACTACCACACTACCATCTCTCTGTCTACCACCACACTACCATCTCTCTGTCTACCACTACACTACCATCTCTCTGTCTACCACCACACTACCATCTCTCTGTCTACCACCACGCAACCATCTCTCTGTCTACCACTACACTACCACACTACCATCTCTCTGTCTACCACCACACTACCATCTCTCTGTCTACCACCACACTACCATCTCTCTGTCTACTACTACACTACCATCTCTCTGTCTACCACTACACTACCACACTACCATCTCTCTGTCTACCACCACACTACCATCTCTCTGTCTACCACTACACTACCATCTCTCTGTCTACCACCACACTACCATCTCTCTGTCTACCACCACACTACCACACTACCATCTCTCTGTCTACCACCACACTACCATCTCTCTGTCTACCACCACACTACCATCTCTCTGTCTACCACTACACTACCACACTACCATCTCTCTGTCTACTACCACACTACCACACTACCATCTCTCTGTCTACCACCACACTACCACACTACCATCTCTCTGTCTACCACCACACTACCATCTCTCTGTCTACCACCACACTACCATCTCTCTGTCTACCACTACACTACCATTCTCTGTCTACCACTACACTACCACACTACCATCTCTCTGTCTACCACCACACTACCATCTCTCTGTCTACCACCACACTACCACACTACCATCTCTGTCTACCACTACACTACCACACTACCATCTCTCTGTCTACCACCACACTACCACACTACCATCTCTCTGTCTACCACTACACTACCACACTACTATCTCTCTCTCTATCACCACAATACCACACTACCATCTCTCTGTCTACCACCACACTACCATCTCTCTGTCTACCACCACACTACCACACTACCATCTCTCTGTCTACCACCACACTACCATCTCTCTGTCTACCACTACACTACCACACTACCATCTCTCTGTCTACCACCACACTACCATCTCTCTGTCTACCACCACACTACCATCTCTCTGTCTACCACCACACTACCATCTCTCTGTCTACCACCACACTACCATCTCTCTGTCTACCACTACACTACCACACTACCATCTCTCTGTCTACCACCACACTACCACACTACCATCACTCTGTCTACCACCACACTACCATCTCTCTGTCTACCACCGCACTACCATCTCTCTGTCTACCACCACACTACCATCTCTCTGTCTACCACCACACTACCATCTCTCTGTCTACCACCACACTACCATCTCTCTGTCTACCACTACACTACCACACTACCATCTCTCTGTCTACCACCACACTACCACACTACCATCTCTCTGTCTACCACCACACTACCACACTACCATCTCTCTGTCTACCACCACACTACCATCTCTCTGTCTACCACCACACTACCATCTCTCTGTCTACCTCTACACTACCATTCTCTGTCTACCACTACACTACCACACTACCATCTCTCTGTCTACCACCACACTACCATCTCTCTGTCTACCACCACACTACCACACTACCATCTCTGTCTACCACTACACTACCACACTACCATCTCTCTGTCTACCACCACACTACCACACTACCATCTCTCTGTCTACCACTACACTACCACACTACTATCTCTCTCTCTATCACCACAATACCACACTACCATCTCTCTGTCTACCACCACACTACCATCTCTCTGTCTACCACCACCCTACCATCTCTCTGTCTACCACTACACTACCACACTACCATCTCTCTGTCTACCACCACACTACCATCACTCTGTCTACCACCACACTACCACACTACCATCTCTCTGTCTACCACCACACTACCATCTCTCTGTCTACTACTACACTACCATCTCTCTGTCTACCACCACACTACCACACTACCATCTCTCTGTCTACCACCACACTACCACACTACCATCTCTCTGTCTACCACCACACTACCATCTCTCTGTCTACCACCACACTACCATCTCTCTGTCTACCACTACACTACCATTCTCTGTCTACCACTACACTACCACACTACCATCTCTCTGTCTACCACCACACTACCATCTCTCTGTCTACCACCACACTACCACACTACCATCTCTGTCTACCACTACACTACCACACTACCATCTCTCTGTCTACCACCACACTACCACACTACCATCTCTCTGTCTACCACTACACTACCACACTACTATCTCTCTCTCTATCACCACAATACCACACTACCATCTCTCTGTCTACCACCACACTACCATCTCTCTGTCTACCACCACCCTACCATCTCTCTGTCTACCACTACACTACCACACTACCATCTCTCTGTCTACCACCACACTACCATCTCTCTGTCTACCACCACACTACCATCTCTCTGTCTACCACCACACTACCATCTCTCTGTCTACTACTACACTACCATCTCTCTGTCTACCACTACACTACCACACTACCATCGCTCTGTCTACCACCACCCTACCATCTCTCTGTCTACCACTACACTACCACACTACCATCTCTCTGTCTACCACTACACTACCATCTCTCTGTCTACCACCACACTACCATCTCTCTGTCTACCACCACACTACCATCTCTCTGTCTACCACTACACTACCATCTCTCTGTCTACCACCACACTACCATCTCTCTGTCTACCACCACACTACCATCTCTCTGTCTACCACTACACTACCACACTACCATCTCTCTGTCTACCACCACACTACCATCTCTCTGTCTACCACTACACTACCATCTCTCTGTCTACCACCACACTACCATCTCTCTGTCTACCACCACGCAACCATCTCTCTGTCTACCACTACACTACCACACTACCATCTCTCTGTCTACCACCACACTACCATCTCTCTGTCTACCACCACACTACCACACTACCATCTCTCTGTCTACCACCACACTACCACACTACCATCTCTCTGTCTACCACCACACTACCACACTTCCATCTCTCTGTCTACCACCACACTACCACACTACCATCTCTCTGTCTACCACCACACTACCATCTCTCTGTCTACCACCACACTACCATCTCTCTGTCTACCACCACACAACCATCTCTCTGTCTACCACCACACTACCATCTCTCTGTCTACCACTACACTACCATCTCTCTGTCTACCACCACACTACCATCTCTCTGTCTACCACCACACTACCATCTCTCTGTCTACCACTACACTACCATCTCTCTGTCTACCACCACACTACCATCTCTCTGTCTACCACTACACTACCACACTACCATCTCTCTGTCTACCACCACACTACCACACTACCATCACTCTGTCTACCACCACACTACCATATCTCTGTCTACCACCACACTACCATCTCTCTGTCTACCACCACACTACCATCTCTCTGTCTACCACCACACTACCATCTCTCTGTCTACCACCACACTACCATCTCTCTGTCTACCACTACACTACCACACTACCATCTCTCTGTCTACCACCACACTACCACACTACCATCTCTCTGTCTACCACCACACTACCACACTACCATCTCTCTGTCTACCACCACACTACCATCTCTCTGTCTACCACCACACTACCATCTCTCTGTCTACCACCACACTACCATCTCTCTGTCTATCACCACACTACCACACTACCATCTCTCTGTCTACCACGACGCTACCACACTACCATCTCTCTGTCTACCACCACACTACCACACTACCATCTCTCTGTCTACCACCACACTACCATCTCTCTGTCTACCACCACACTACCATCTCTCTGTCTACCACCACACTACCATCTCTCTGTCTACCACCACACCACCATCTCTCTGTCTACCACCACACTACCACACTACCATCTCTCTGTCTACCACCACACTACCATCTCTCTGTCTACCACTACACTACCACACTACCATCTCTCTGTCTACCACCACACTACCATCTCTCTGTCTACCACCACACTACCATCTCTCTGTCTACCACCACACTACCATCTCTCTGTCTACCACCACACTACCATCTCTCTGTCTACCACCACACTACCACACTACCATCTCTAAGTCTACCACCACACTACCACACTACCATCTCTCTGTCTACCACCACACTACCACACTTCCATCTCTCTGTCTACCACCACACTACCACACTACCATCTCTCTGTCTACCACCACACTACCATCTCTCTGTCTACCACCACACTACCATCTCTCTGTCTACCACCACACAACCATCTCTCTGTCTACCACCACACTACCACACTACCATCTCTCTGTCTACCACCACACTACCACACTTCCATCTCTCTGTCTACCACCACACTACCATCTCTCTGTCTACCACTACACTACCATCTCTCTGTCTACCACCACACTACCACACTACCATCTCTCTGTCTACCACCACACTACCACACTACCATCTCTCTGTCTACCACCACACTACCATCTCTCTGTCTACCACCACACTACCATCTCTCTGTCTACCACCACACAACCATCTCTCTGTCTACCACCACACTACCATCTCTCTGTCTACCACTACACTACCATCTCTCTGTCTACCACCACACTACCATCTCTCTGTCTACCACCACACTACCATCTCTCTGTCTACCACTACACTACCATCTCTCTGTCTACCACCACACTACCATCTCTCTGTCTACCACCACACTACCATCTCTCTGTCTACCACTACACTACCACACTACCATCTCTCTGTCTACCACCACACTACCATCTCTCTGTCTACCACCACACTACCATCTCTCTGTCTACCACCACACTACCATCTCTCTGTCTACCACCACACTACCATCTCTCTGTCTACCACCACAATACCATCTCTCTGTCTACCACCACACTACCATCTCTCTGTCTACCACTACACTACCACACTACCATCTCTCTGTCTACCACCACACTACCACACTACCATCACTCTGTCTACCACCACACTACCATATCTCTGTCTACCACCACACTACCATCTCTCTGTCTACCACCACACTACCATCTCTCTGTCTACCACCACACTACCATCTCTCTGTCTACCACCACACTACCATCTCTCTGTCTACCACTACACTACCACACTACCATCTCTCTGTCTACCACCACACTACCACACTACCATCTCTCTGTCTACCACCACACTACCACACTACCATCTCTCTGTCTACCACCACACTACCATCTCTCTGTCTACCACCACACTACCATCTCTCTGTCTACCACCACACTACCATCTCTCTGTCTATCACCACACTACCACACTACCATCTCTCTGTCTACCACGACGCTACCACACTACCATCTCTCTGTCTACCACCACACTACCACACTACCATCTCTCTGTCTACCACCACACTACCATCTCTCTGTCTACCACCACACTACCATCTCTCTGTCTACCACCACACTACCATCTCTCTGTCTACCACCACACCACCATCTCTCTGTCTACCACCACACTACCACACTACCATCTCTCTGTCTACCACCACACTACCATCTCTCTGTCTACCACTACACTACCACACTACCATCTCTCTGTCTACCACCACACTACCATCTCTCTGTCTACCACCACACTACCATCTCTCTGTCTACCAAAACACTACCATCTCTCTGTCTACCACCACACTACCATCTCTCTGTCTACCACCACACTACCACACTACCATCTCTAAGTCTACCACCACACTACCACACTACCATCTCTCTGTCTACCACGACACTACCACACTACCATCTCTCTGTCTACCACCACACTACCATCTCTCTGTCTACCACCACACTACCATCTCTCTGTCTACCACCACACAACCATCTCTCTGTCTACCACCACACTACCATCTCTCTGTCTACCACCACACTACCACACTACCATCTCTCTGTCTACCACCACACTACCATCTCTCTGTCTACCACCACACTACCATCTCTCTGTCTACCACCACACTACCACACTACCATCTCTCTGTCTACCACCACACTACCATCTCTCTGTCTACCACTACACTACCACACTACCATCTCTCTGTCTACCACCACACTACCATCTCTCTGTCTACCACCACACTACCATCTCTCTGTCTACCACCACACTACCATCTCTCTGTCTACCACCACACTACCATCTCTCTGTCTACCACTACACTACCACACTACCATCTCTCTGTCTACCACCACACTACCACACTACCATCACTCTGTCTACCACCACACTACCATCTCTCTGTCTACCACCGCACTACCATCTCTCTGTCTACCACCACACTACCATCTCTCTGTCTACCACCACACTACCATCTCTCTGTCTACCACCACACTACCATCTCTCTGTCTACCACTACACTACCACACTACCATCTCTCTGTCTACCACCACACTACCACACTACCATCTCTCTGTCTACCACCACACTACCACACTACCATCTCTCTGTCTACCACCACACTACCATCTCTCTGTCTACCACCACACTACCATCTCTCTGTCTACCTCTACACTACCATTCTCTGTCTACCACTACACTACCACACTACCATCTCTCTGTCTACCACCACACTACCATCTCTCTGTCTACCACCACACTACCACACTACCATCTCTGTCTACCACTACACTACCACACTACCATCTCTCTGTCTACCACCACACTACCACACTACCATCTCTCTGTCTACCACTACACTACCACACTACTATCTCTCTCTCTATCACCACAATACCACACTACCATCTCTCTGTCTACCACCACACTACCATCTCTCTGTCTACCACCACACTACCATCTCTCTGTCTACCACCACACTACCATCTCTCTGTCTATCACCACACTACCACACTACCATCTCTCTGTCTACCACGACGCTACCACACTACCATCTCTCTGTCTACCACCACACTACCACACTACCATCTCTCTGTCTACCACCACACTACCATCTCTCTGTCTACCACCACACTACCATCTCTCTGTCTACCACCACACTACCATCTCTCTGTCTACCACCACACCACCATCTCTCTGTCTACCACCACACTACCACACTACCATCTCTCTGTCTACCACCACACTACCATCTCTCTGTCTACCACTACACTACCACACTACCATCTCTCTGTCTACCACCACACTACCATCTCTCTGTCTACCACCACACTACCATCTCTCTGTCTACCACCACACTACCATCTCTCTGTCTACCACCACACTACCATCTCTCTGTCTACCACCACACTACCACACTACCATCTCTAAGTCTACCACCACACTACCACACTACCATCTCTCTGTCTACCACGACACTACCACACTACCATCTCTCTGTCTACCACCACACTACCATCTCTCTGTCTACCACCACACTACCATCTCTCTGTCTACCACCACACAACCATCTCTCTGTCTACCACCACACTACCATCTCTCTGTCTACCACCACACTACCACACTACCATCTCTCTGTCTACCACCACACTACCATCTCTCTGTCTACCACCACACTACCATCTCTCTGTCTACCACCACACTACCACACTACCATCTCTCTGTCTACCACCACACTACCATCTCTCTGTCTACCACTACACTACCACACTACCATCTCTCTGTCTACCACCACACTACCATCTCTCTGTCTACCACCACACTACCATCTCTCTGTCTACCACCACACTACCATCTCTCTGTCTACCACCACACTACCATCTCTCTGTCTACCACTACACTACCACACTACCATCTCTCTGTCTACCACCACACTACCACACTACCATCACTCTGTCTACCACCACACTACCATCTCTCTGTCTACCACCGCACTACCATCTCTCTGTCTACCACCACACTACCATCTCTCTGTCTACCACCACACTACCATCTCTCTGTCTACCACCACACTACCATCTCTCTGTCTACCACTACACTACCACACTACCATCTCTCTGTCTACCACCACACTACCACACTACCATCTCTCTGTCTACCACCACACTACCACACTACCATCTCTCTGTCTACCACCACACTACCATCTCTCTGTCTACCACCACACTACCATCTCTCTGTCTACCTCTACACTACCATTCTCTGTCTACCACTACACTACCACACTACCATCTCTCTGTCTACCACCACACTACCATCTCTCTGTCTACCACCACACTACCACACTACCATCTCTGTCTACCACTACACTACCACACTACCATCTCTCTGTCTACCACCACACTACCACACTACCATCTCTCTGTCTACCACTACACTACCACACTACTATCTCTCTCTCTATCACCACAATACCACACTACCATCTCTCTGTCTACCACCACACTACCATCTCTCTGTCTACCACCACCCTACCATCTCTCTGTCTACCACTACACTACCACACTACCATCTCTCTGTCTACCACCACACTACCATCACTCTGTCTACCACCACACTACCACACTACCATCTCTCTGTCTACCACCACACTACCATCTCTCTGTCTACTACTACACTACCATCTCTCTGTCTACCACCACACTACCACACTACCATCTCTCTGTCTACCACCACACTACCACACTACCATCTCTCTGTCTACCACCACACTACCATCTCTCTGTCTACCACCACACTACCATCTCTCTGTCTACCACTACACTACCATTCTCTGTCTACCACTACACTACCACACTACCATCTCTCTGTCTACCACCACACTACCATCTCTCTGTCTACCACCACACTACCACACTACCATCTCTGTCTACCACTACACTACCACACTACCATCTCTCTGTCTACCACCACACTACCACACTACCATCTCTCTGTCTACCACTACACTACCACACTACTATCTCTCTCTCTATCACCACAATACCACACTACCATCTCTCTGTCTACCACCACACTACCATCTCTCTGTCTACCACCACCCTACCATCTCTCTGTCTACCACTACACTACCACACTACCATCTCTCTGTCTACCACCACACTACCATCTCTCTGTCTACCACCACACTACCATCTCTCTGTCTACCACCACACTACCATCTCTCTGTCTACTACTACACTACCATCTCTCTGTCTACCACTACACTACCACACTACCATCGCTCTGTCTACCACCACACTACCATCGCTCTGTCTACCACTACACTACCATCTCTCTGTCTACCACCACACTACCATCTCTCTGTCTACCACCACACTACCATCTCTCTGTCTACCACTACACTACCATCTCTCTGTCTACCACCACACTACCATCTCTCTGTCTACCACCACACTACCATCTCTCTGTCTACCACTACACTACCACACTACCATCTCTCTGTCTACCACCACACTACCATCTCTCTGTCTACCACTACACTACCATCTCTCTGTCTACCACCACACTACCATCTCTCTGTCTACCACCACGCAACCATCTCTCTGTCTACCACTACACTACCACACTACCATCTCTCTGTCTACCACCACACTACCATCTCTCTGTCTACCACCACACTACCATCTCTCTGTCTACTACTACACTACCATCTCTCTGTCTACCACTACACTACCACACTACCATCTCTCTGTCTACCACCACACTACCATCTCTCTGTCTACCACTACACTACCATCTCTCTGTCTACCACCACACTACCATCTCTCTGTCTACCACCACACTACCACACTACCATCTCTCTGTCTACCACCACACTACCATCTCTCTGTCTACCACCACACTACCATCTCTCTGTCTACCACTACACTACCACACTACCATCTCTCTGTCTACTACCACACTACCACACTACCATCTCTCTGTCTACCACCACACTACCATCTCTCTGTCTACCACCACACTACCACACTACCATCTCTCTGTCTACCACCACACTACCATCTCTCTGTCTACCACCACACTACCATCTCTCTGTCTACCACTACACTACCATTCTCTGTCTACCACTACACTACCACACTACCATCTCTCTGTCTACCACCACACTACCATCTCTCTGTCTACCACCACACTACCACACTACCATCTCTGTCTACCACTACACTACCACACTACCATCTCTCTGTCTACCACCACACTACCACACTACCATCTCTCTGTCTACCACTACACTACCACACTACTATCTCTCTCTCTATCACCACAATACCACACTACCATCTCTCTGTCTACCACCACACTACCATCTCTCTGTCTACCACCACCCTACCATCTCTCTGTCTACCACTACACTACCACACTACCATCTCTCTGTCTACCACCACACTACCATCTCTCTGTCTACCACCACACTACCATCTCTCTGTCTACCACCACACTACCATCTCTCTGTCTACTACTACACTACCATCTCTCTGTCTACCACTACACTACCACACTACCATCGCTCTGTCTACCACCACACTACCATCGCTCTGTCTACCACTACACTACCATCTCTCTGTCTACCACCACACTACCATCTCTCTGTCTACCACCACACTACCATCTCTCTGTCTACCACTACACTACCATCTCTCTGTCTACCACCACACTACCATCTCTCTGTCTACCACCACACTACCATCTCTCTGTCTACCACTACACTACCACACTACCATCTCTCTGTCTACCACCACACTACCATCTCTCTGTCTACCACTACACTACCATCTCTCTGTCTACCACCACACTACCATCTCTCTGTCTACCACCACGCAACCATCTCTCTGTCTACCACTACACTACCACACTACCATCTCTCTGTCTACCACCACACTACCATCTCTCTGTCTACCACCACACTACCATCTCTCTGTCTACTACTACACTACCATCTCTCTGTCTACCACTACACTACCACACTACCATCTCTCTGTCTACCACCACACTACCATCTCTCTGTCTACCACTACACTACCATCTCTCTGTCTACCACCACACTACCATCTCTCTGTCTACCACCACACTACCATCTCTCTGTCTACCACTACACTACCACACTACCATCTCTCTGTCTACTACCACACTACCACACTACCATCTCTCTGTCTACCACCACACTACCATCTCTCTGTCTACCACCACACTACCACACTACCATCTCTCTGTCTACCACCACACTACCATCTCTCTGTCTACCACCACACTACCATCTCTCTGTCTACCACTACACTACCATTCTCTGTCTACCACTACACTACCACACTACCATCTCTCTGTCTACCACCACACTACCATCTCTCTGTCTACCACCACACTACCACACTACCATCTCTGTCTACCACTACACTACCACACTACCATCTCTCTGTCTACCACCACACTACCACACTACCATCTCTCTGTCTACCACTACACTACCACACTACTATCTCTCTCTCTATCACCACAATACCACACTACCATCTCTCTGTCTACCACCACACTACCATCTCTCTGTCTACCACCACCATACCATCTCTCTGTCTACCACTACACTACCACACTACCATCTCTCTGTCTACCACCACACTACCATCTCTCTGTCTACCACCACACTACCATCTCTCTGTCTACCACCACACTACCATCTCTCTGTCTACTACTACACTACCATCTCTCTGTCTACCACTACACTACCACACTACCATCGCTCTGTCTACCACCACACTACCATCTCTCTGTCTACCACTACACTACCATCTCTCTGTCTACCACCACACTACCATCTCTCTGTCTACCACCACACTACCATCTCTCTGTCTACCACTACACTACCATCTCTCTGTCTACCACCACACTACCATCTCTCTGTCTACCACCACACTACCATCTCTCTGTCTACCACTACACTACCACACTACCATCTCTCTGTCTACCACCACACTACCATCTCTCTGTCTACCACTACACTACCATCTCTCTGTCTACCACCACACTACCATCTCTCTGTCTACCACCACGCAACCCTCTCTCTGTCTACCACTACACTACCACACTACCATCTCTCTGTCTACCACCACACTACCATCTCTCTGTCTACCACCACACTACCATCTCTCTGTCTACTACTACACTACCATCTCTCTGTCTACCACTACACTACCACACTACCATCTCTCTGTCTACCACCACACTACCATCTCTCTGTCTACCACTACACTACCATCTCTCTGTCTACCACCACACTACCATCTCTCTGTCTACCACCACACTACCACACTACCATCTCTCTGTCTACCACTACACTACCATCTCTCTGTCTACCACCACAATACCACACTACCATCTCTCTGTCTACCACCACACTACCACTCTACCATCTCTCTGTCTACCACCACACTACCACACTACCATCTCTCTGTCTACCACCACACTACCATCTCTCTGTCTACCACTACACTACCACACTACCATCTCTCTGTCTACCACCACACTACCATCTCTCTGTCTACCACCACACTACCATCTCTCTGTCTACCACCACACTACCATCTCTCTGTCTACCACCACACTACCATCTCTCTGTCTACCACCACACTACCACACTACCATCTCTCTGTCTACCACCACACTACCACACTACCATCTCTCTGTCTACCACCACACTACCACACTACAATCTCTCTGTCTACCACCACACTACCATCTCTCTGTCTACCACCACACTACCATCTCTCTGTCTACCACCACACTACCATCTCTCTGTCTACCACCACACCACCATCTCTCTGTCTACCACCACACTACCACACTACCATCTCTCTGTCTACCACCACACTACCATCTCTCTGTCTACCACCACACTACCATCTCTCTGTCTACCACCACACTACCACACTACCATCTCTCTGTCTACCACCACACTACCATCTCTCTGTCTACCACTACACTACCACACTACCATCTCTCTGTCTACCACCACACTACCATCTCTCTGTCTACCACCACACTACCATCTCTCTGTCTACCACCACACTACCATCTCTCTGTCTACCACCACACTACCATCTCTCTGTCTACCACCACACTACCATCTCTCTGTCTACCACCACACTACCATCTCTCTGTCTACCACTACACTACCACACTACCATCTCTCTGTCTACCACCACACTACCACACTACAATCTCTCTGTCTACCACCACACTATCATCTCTCTGTCTACCACTACACTACCACACTACCATCTCTCTGTCTACCACTACACTACCACACTACCATCTCTCTGTCTACCACCACACTACCATCTCTCTGTCTACCACCACACTACCATCTCTCTGTCTACCACCACACTACCATCTCTCTGTCTACCACCACACTACCATCTCTCTGTCTACCACTACACTACCACACTACCATCTCTCTGTCTACCACCACACTACCATCTCTCTGTCTACTACCACACTACCACCTCTCTGTCTACCACTACACTACCACACTACCTTCTCCCTGTCTACCACCACACTACCATCTCTCTGTCTACCACCACACTACCATCTCTCTGTCTACCACCACACTACCATCTCTCTGTCTACCACCACACTACCATCTCTCTGTCTACCACCACACTACCACACTACCATCTCTCTGTCTACCACCACACTACCATCTCTCTGTCTACCACCACACTACCATCTCTCTGTCTACCACTACACTACCATTCTCTGTCTACCACTACACTACCACACTACCATCTCTCTGTCTACCACCACACTACCATCTCTCTGTCTACCACCACACTACCACACTACCATCTCTGTCTACCACTACACTACCACACTACCATCTCTCTGTCTACCACCACACTACCACACTACCATCTCTCTGTCTACCACTACACTACCACACTACTATCTCTCTCTCTATCACCACAATACCACACTACCATCTCTCTGTCTACCACCACACTATCATCTCTCTGTCTACCACCACCATACCATCTCTCTGTCTACCACTACACTACCACACTACCATCTCTCTGTCTACCACCACACTACCATCTCTCTGTCTACCACCACACTACCATCTCTCTGTCTACCACCACACTACCATCTCTCTGTCTACTACTACACTACCATCTCTCTGTCTACCACTACACTACCACACTACCATCGCTCTGTCTACCACCACACTACCATCTCTCTGTCTACCACTACACTACCATCTCTCTGTCTACCACCACACTACCATCTCTCTGTCTACCACCACACTACCATCTCTCTGTCTACCACTACACTACCATCTCTCTGTCTACCACCACACTACCATCTCTCTGTCTACCACCACACTACCATCTCTCTGTCTACCACTACACTACCACACTACCATCTCTCTGTCTACCACCACACTACCATCTCTCTGTCTACCACTACACTACCATCTCTCTGTCTACCACCACACTACCATCTCTCTGTCTACCACCACGCAACCATCTCTCTGTCTACCACTACACTACCACACTACCATCTCTCTGTCTACCACCACACTACCATCTCTCTGTCTACCACCACACTACCATCTCTCTGTCTACTACTACACTACCATCTCTCTGTCTACCACTACACTACCACACTACCATCTCTCTGTCTACCACCACACTACCATCTCTCTGTCTACCACTACACTACCATCTCTCTGTCTACCACCACACTACCATCTCTCTGTCTACCACCACACTACCACACTACCATCTCTCTGTCTACCACCACACTACCACTCTACCATCTCTCTGTCTACCACCACACTACCACACTACCATCTCTCTGTCTACCACCACACTACCATCTCTCTGTCTACCACTACACTACCACACTACCATCTCTCTGTCTACCACCACACTACCATCTCTCTGTCTACCACCACACTACCATCTCTCTGTCTACCACCACACTACCATCTCTCTGTCTACCACCACACTACCATCTCTCTGTCTACCACCACACTACCACACTACCATCTCTCTGTCTACCACCACACTACCACACTACCATCTCTCTGTCTACCACCACACTACCACACTACAATCTCTCTGTCTACCACCACACTACCATCTCTGTCTACCACCACACTACCATCTCTCTGTCTACCACCACACTACCATCTCTCTGTCTACCACCACACCACCATCTCTCTGTCTACCACCACACTACCACACTACCATCTCTCTGTCTACCACCACACTACCATCTCTCTGTCTACCACCACACTACCATCTCTCTGTCTACCACCACACTACCACACTACCATCTCTCTGTCTACCACCACACTACCATCTCTCTGTCTACCACTACACTACCACACTACCATCTCTCTGTCTACCACCACACTACCATCTCTCTGTCTACCACCACACTACCATCTCTCTGTCTACCACCACACTACCATCTCTCTGTCTACCACCACACTACCATCTCTCTGTCTACCACCACACTACCATCTCTCTGTCTACCACCACACTACCATCTCTCTGTCTACCACCACACTACCATCTCTCTGTCTACCACTACACTACCACACTACCATCTCTCTGTCTACCACCACACTACCACACTACAATCTCTCTGTCTACCACCACACTATCATCTCTCTGTCTACCACTACACTACCACACTACCATCTCTCTGTCTACCACTACACTACCACACTACCATCTCTCTGTCTACCACCACACTACCATCTCTCTGTCTACCACCACACTACCATCTCTCTGTCTACCACCACACTACCATCTCTCTGTCTACCACTACACTACCACACTACCATCTCTCTGTCTACCACCACACTACCATCTCTCTGTCTACTACCACACTACCACCTCTCTGTCTACCACTACACTACCACACTACCTTCTCCCTGTCTACCACCACACTACCATCTCTCTGTCTACCACCACACTACCATCTCTCTGTCTACCACTACACTACCATCTCTCTGTCTACCACCACACTACCATCTCTCTGTCTACCACTACACTACCACACTACCATCTCTCTGTCTACTACCACACTACCATCTCTCTGTCTACCACTACACTACCACACTACCATCTCTCTGTCTACCACTACACTACCACACTACCATCTCTCTGTCTACCACCACACTACCATCCCTCTGTCTACCACTACACTACCACACTACCATCTCTCTGTCTACCACCACACTACCGTCTCTCTGTCTACCACTACACTACCACACTACCATCTCTCTGTCTACCACTACACTACCACACTACCATCTCTCTGTCTACCACTACACTACCATCTCTCTGTCTACCACTACACTACCACACTACCATCTCTCTGTCTACCACCACACTACCATCTCTCTGTCTACCACTACACTACCACACTACCATCTCTCTGTCTACCACTACACTACCACACTACCATCTCTTTGTCTACTACCACACTACCACACTACCATCTCTCTGTCTACCACTACACTACCATCTCTCTGTCTACCACCACACTACCATCTCTCTGTCTACCACTACACTACCACACTACCATCTCTCTGTCTACTACCACACTACCATCTCTCTGTCTACCACTACACTACCACACTACCATCTCTCTGTCTACCACTACACTACCACACTACCATCTCTCTGTCTACCACCACACTACCATCCCTCTGTCTACCACTACACTACCACACTACCATCTCTCTGTCTACCACCACACTACCATCGCTCTGTCTACCACCACACTACCACACTACCATCTCTCTGTCTACCACCACACTACCACACTACCATCTCTCTGTCTCCTACCACACTACCACACTACCATCTCTCTGTTTACCACCACACTACCATCTCTCTGTCTACCACCACACTACCATCTCTCTGTCTACCACCACACTACCACACTACCATCTCTCTGCCTACCACTACACTACCATCTCTCTGTCTACCACCACACTACCACACTACCATCTCTCTGTCTACCACCACAATACCATCTCTCTGTCTACCACCACACTACCATCTCTCTGTCTACCACCACACTACCATCTCTCTGTCTACCACCACACTACCACACTACCATCTCTCTGTCTACCACCACACTACCATCTCTCTGTCTACCACCACACTACCATCTCTCTGTCTACCACCACACTACCATCTCTCTGTCTACCACCACACTACCACACTACCATCTCTCTGTCTACCACTACACTACCACACTATCATCTCTCTGTCTACCACCACACTACCATCTCTCTGTCTACCACCACACTACCACACTACCATCTCTCTGTCTACCACCACACTACCATCTCTCTGTCTACCACTACACTACCACACTACCATCACTCTGTCTACCACCACACTACCATCTCTCTGTCTACCACTACACTACCATCTCTCTGTCTACCACTACACTACCATCTCTCTGTCTACCACTACACTACCACACTACCATCACTCTGTGTACCACCACACTACCATCTCTCTGTCTACCACCACACTACCACACTACCATCTCTCTGTCTACCACCACACTACCGTCTCTCTGTCTACCACTACACTACCACACTACCATCTCTCTGTCTACCACTACACTACCACACTACCATCTCTCTGTCTACCACTACACTACCATCTCTCTGTCTACCACTACACTACCACACTACCATCTCTCTGTCTACCACCACACTACCATCTCTCTGTCTACCACTACACTACCACACTACCATCTCTCTGTCTACCACTACACTACCACACTACCATCTCTCTGTCTACTACCACACTACCACACTACCATCTCTCTGTCTACAGCCACACTACCATCTCTCTGTCTACCACCACACTACCACACTACCATCTCTCTGTCTACCACCACACTACCACACTACCATCTCTCTGTCTACTACCACACTACCACACTACCATCTCTCTGTCTACTACCACACTACCACACTACCATCTCTCTGTCTACCACCACACTACCATCTCTCTGTCTACCACCACACTACCACACTACCATCTCTCTGCCTACCACTACACTACCATCTCTCTGTCTACCACCACACTACCACACTACCATCTATCTGTCTACCACCACAATACCATCTCTCTGTCTACCACCACACTACCATCTCTCTGTCTACCACCACAATACCATCTCTCTGTCTACCACCACACTACCATCTCTCTGTCTACCACCACACTACCATCTCTCTGTCTACCACTACACTACCACACTACCATCTCTCTGTCTACCACCACAATACCATCTCTCTGTCTACCACCACACTACCATCTCTCTGTCTACCACCACACTACCACACTACCATCTCTCTGTCTACCACTACACTACCACACTATCATCTCTCTGTCTACCACCACACTACCATCTCTCTGTCTACCACCACACTACCACACTACCATCTCTCTGTCTACCACCATACTACCATCTCTCTGTCTACCACTACACTACCACACTACCATCACTCTGTCTACCACCACACTACCATCTCTCTGTCTACCACTACACTACCATCTCTCTGTCTACCACCACACTACCACACTACCATCTCTCTGTCTAACACTACACTACCATCTCTCTGTCTACCACTACACTACCACACTACCATCACTCTGTGTACCACCACACTACCATCTCTCTGTCTACCACCACACTACCACACTACCATCTCTCTGTCTACCACTACACTACCACACTACCATCTCTCTGTCTACCACCACAATACCATCTCTCTGTCTACCACCACACTACCATCTCTCTGTCTACCACCACACTACCACACTACCATCTCTCTGTCTACCACCACACTACCATCTCTCTGTCTACCACCACACTACCACACTACCATCTCTCTGTCTACTACCACACTACCATCTCTCTGTCTACCACCACACTACCATCTCTCTGTCTACCACCACACTACCATCTCTCTGTCTACCACCACACTACCATCTCTCTGTCTACTACCACACTACCATCTCTCTGCCTACCACTACACTACCATCTCTCTGTCTACCACCACACTACCACACTACCATCTCTCTGTCTACCACCACAATACCATCTCTCTGTCTACCACCACACTACCATCTCTCTGTCTACCACCACACTACCATCTCTCTGTCTACCACCACACTACCACACTACCATCTCTCTGTCTACCACCACACTACCATCTCTTTGTCTACCACTACACTACCACACTACCATCTCTCTGTCTACTACCACACTACCATACTACCATCCCTCTGTCTACAGCCACACTACCATCTCTCTGTCTACCACCACACTACCACACTACCATCTCTCTGTCTACCACCACACTACCACACTACCATCTCTCTGTCTACCACCACACTACCACACTACCATCTCTCTGTCTACCACTACACTACCACACTACCATCTCTCTGTCTACCACCACACTACCATCTCTCTGTCTACCACCACACTACCATATCTCTGTCTACCACCACACTACCATCTCTCTGTCTACCACCACACTACCATCTCTCTGTCTACCACTACACTACCACACTACCATCTCTCTGTCTACCACCACACTACCACACTACAATCTCTCTGTCTACCACCACACTATCATCTCTCTGTCTACCACTACACTACCACACTACCATCTCTCTGTCTACCACTACACTACCACACTACCATCTCTCTGTCTTCCACCACACTACCATCTCTCTGTCTACCACTACACTACCATCTCTCTGTCTACCACTACACTACCACACTACCATCTCTCTGTCTACCACCACACTACCATCTCTCTGTCTACTACCACACTACCACCTCTCTGTCTACCACTACACTACCACACTACCATCTCCCTGTCTACCACCACACTACCATCTCTCTGTCTACCACCACACTACCATCTCTCTGTCTACCACTACACTACCATCTCTCTGTCTACCACCACACTACCATCTCTCTGTCTAGCACTACACTACCACACTACCATCTCTCTGTCTACTACCACACTACCATCTCTCTGTCTACCACTACACTACCACACTACCATCTCTCTGTCTACCACTACACTACCACACTACCATCTCTCTGTCTACCACCACACTACCATCCCTCTGTCTACCACTACACTACCACACTACCATCTCTCTGTCTACCACCACACTACCGTCTCTCTGTCTACCACTACACTACCACACTACCATCTCTCTGTCTACCACTACACTACCACACTACCATCTCTCTGTCTACCACTACACTACCATCTCTCTGTCTACCACTACACTACCACACTACCATCTCTCTGTCTACCACCACACTACCATCTCTCTGTCTACCACTACACTACCACACTACCATCTCTCTGTCTACCACTACACTACCACACTACCATCTCTCTGTCTACTACCACACTACCACACTACCATCTCTCTGTCTACCAGCCACACTACCATCGCTCTGTCTACCACCACACTACCACACTACCATCTCTCTGTCTACCACCACACTACCACACTACCATCTCTCTGTCTACCACTACACTACCATCTCTCTGTCTACCACTACACTACCACACTACCATCTCTCTGTCTACCACCACACTACCATCTCTCTGTCTACCACCACACTACCACACTACCATCTCTCTGTCTACTACCACACTACCATCTCTCTGTCTACCACCACACTACCATCTCTCTGTCTACCACCACACTACCATCTCTCTGTCTACCACCACACTACCATCTCTCTGTCTACTACCACACTACCATCTCTCTGCCTACCACTACACTACCATCTCTCTGTCTACCACCACACTACCACACTACCATCTCTCTGTCTACCACCACAATACCATCTCTCTGTCTACCACCACACTACCATCTCTCTGTCTACCACCACACTACCATCTCTCTGTCTACCACCACACTACCACACTACCATCTCTCTGTCTACCACCACACTACCATCTCTCTGTCTACCACTACACTACCACACTACCATCTCTCTGTCTACTACCACACTACCATACTACCATCCCTCTGTCTACAGCCACACTACCATCTCTCTGTCTACCACCACACTACCACACTACCATCTCTCTGTCTACCACCACACTACCACACTACCATCTCTCTGTCTACCACCACACTACCACACTACCATCTCTCTGTCTACCACTACACTACCACACTACCATCTCTCTGTCTACCACCACACTACCATCTCTCTGTCTACCACCACACTACCATATCTCTGTCTACCACCACACTACCATCTCTCTGTCTACCACCACACTACCATCTCTCTGTCTACCACTACACTACCACACTACCATCTCTCTGTCTACCACCACACTACCACACTACAATCTCTCTGTCTACCACCACACTATCATCTCTCTGTCTACCACTACACTACCACACTACCATCTCTCTGTCTACCACTACACTACCACACTACCATCTCTCTGTCTTCCACCACACTACCATCTCTCTGTCTACCACTACACTACCATCTCTCTGTCTACCACTACACTACCACACTACCATCTCTCTGTCTACCACCACACTACCATCTCTCTGTCTACTACCACACTACCACCTCTCTGTCTACCACTACACTACCACACTACCATCTCCCTGTCTACCACCACACTACCATCTCTCTGTCTACCACCACACTACCATCTCTCTGTCTACCACTACACTACCATCTCTCTGTCTACCACCACACTACCATCTCTCTGTCTACCACTACACTACCACACTACCATCTCTCTGTCTACTACCACACTACCATCTCTCTGTCTACCACTACACTACCACACTACCATCTCTCTGTCTACCACTACACTACCACACTACCATCTCTCTGTCTACCACCACACTACCATCCCTCTGTCTACCACTACACTACCACACTACCATCTCTCTGTCTACCACCACACTACCGTCTCTCTGTCTACCACTACACTACCACACTACCATCTCTCTGTCTACCACTACACTACCACACTACCATCTCTCTGTCTACCACTACACTACCATCTCTCTGTCTACCACTACACTACCACACTACCATCTCTCTGTCTACCACCACACTACCATCTCTCTGTCTACCACTACACTACCACACTACCATCTCTCTGTCTACCACTACACTACCACACTACCATCTCTCTGTCTACTACCACACTACCACACTACCATCTCTCTGTCTACAGCCACACTACCATCGCTCTGTCTACCACCACACTACCACACTACCATCTCTCTGTCTACCACCACACTACCACACTACCATCTCTCTGTCTCCTACCACACTACCACACTACCATCTCTCTGTTTACCACCACACTACCATCTCTCTGTCTACCACCACACTACCATCTCTCTGTCTACCACCACACTACCACACTACCATCTCTCTGCCTACCACTACACTACCATCTCTCTGTCTACCACCACACTACCACACTACCATCTCTCTGTCTACCACCACAATACCATCTCTCTGTCTACCACCACACTACCATCTCTCTGTCTACCACCACACTACCATCTCTCTGTCTACCACTACACTACCACACTACCATCTCTCTGTCTACCACCACACTACCATCTCTCTGTCTACCACTACACTACCACACTACCATCTCTCTGTCTACCACCACAATACCATCTCTCTGTCTACCACCACACTACCACACTACCATCTCTCTGTCTACCACTACACTACCACACTACCATCTCTCTGTCTACCACCACACTACCATCTCTCTGTCTACCACCACACTACCACACTACCATCTCTCTGTCTACCACCACACTACCATCTCTCTGTCTACCACTACACTACCACACTACCATCACTCTGTCTACCACCACACTACCATCTCTCTGTCTACCACTACACTACCATCTCTCTGTCTACCACCACACTACCACACTACCATCTCTCTGTCTAACACTACACTACCATCTCTCTGTCTACCACTACACTACCACACTACCATCACTCTGTGTACCACCACACTACCATCTCTCTGTCTACCACCACACTACCACACTACCATCTCTCTGTCTACCACCACACTACCATCTCTCTGTCTACCACTACACTACCACACTACCATCTCTCTGTCTATCACTACACTACCACACTACCATCTCTCTGTCTACCACTACACTACCATCTCTCTGTCTACCACTACACTACCACACTACCATCTCTCTGTCTACCACCACACTACCATCTCTCTGTCTACCACTACACTACCACACTACCATCTCTCTGTCTACCACTACACTACCACACTACCATCTCTCTGTCTACTACCACACTACCACACTACCATCTCTCTGTCTACAGCCACACTACCATCTCTCTGTCTACCACCACACTACCACACTACCATCTCTCTGTCTACCACCACACTACCACACTACCATCTCTCTGTCTACTACCACACTACCACACTACCATCTCTCTGTTTACCACCACACTACCATCTCTCTGTCTACCACCACACTACCATCTCTCTGTCTACCACCACACTACCACACTACCATCTCTCTGCCTACCACTACACTACCATCTCTCTGTCTACCACCACACTACCATCTCTCTGTCTACCACCACAATACCATCTCTCTGTCTACCACCACACTACCATCTCTCTGTCTACCACCACACTACCATCTCTCTGTCTACCACCACACTACCACACTACCATCTCTCTGTCTACCACCACACTACCATCTCTCTGTCTACCACTACACTACCACACTACCATCTCTCTGTCTACCACCACAATACCATCTCTCTGTCTACCACCACACTACCATCTCTCTGTCTACCACCACACTACCACACTACCATCTCTCTGTCTACCACTACACTACCACACTATCATCTCTCTTTCTACCACCACACTACCATCTCTCTGTCTACCACCACACTACCACACTACCATCTCTCTGTCTACCACCATACTACCATCTCTCTGTCTACCACTACACTACCACACTACCATCACTCTGTCTACCACCACACTACCATCTCTCTGTCTACCACTACACTACCATCTCTCTGTCTACCACCACACTACCACACTACCATCTCTCTGTCTAACACTACACTACCATCTCTCTGTCTACCACTACACTACCACACTACCATCACTCTGTGTACCACCACACTACCATCTCTCTGTCTACCACCACACTACCACACTACCATCTCTCTGTCTACCACTACACTACCACACTACCATCTCTCTGTCTACAACCACAATACCATCTCTCTGTCTACCACCACACTACCATCTCTCTGTCTACCACCACACTACCACACTACCATCTCTCTGTCTACCACCACACTACCATCTCTCTGTCTACCACCACACTACCACACTACCATCTCTCTGTCTACTACCACACTACCATCTCTCTGTCTACCACCACACTACCATCTCTCTGTCTACCACCACACTACCATCTCTCTGTCTACCACCACACTACCATCTCTCTGTCTACCACCACACTACCACACTACCATCTCTCTGCCTACCACTACACTACCATCTCTCTGTCTACCACCACACTACCACACTACCATCTCTCTGTCTACCACCACAATACCATCTCTCTGTCTACCACCACACTACCATCTCTCTGTCTACCACCACACTACCATCTCTCTGTCTACCACCACACTACCACACTACCATCTCTCTGTCTACCACCACACTACCATCTCTCTGTCTACCACTACACTACCACACTACCATCTCTCTGTCTACTACCACACTACCATACTACCATCTCTCTGTCTACAGCCACACTACCATCTCTCTGTCTACCACCACACTACCACACTACCATCTCTCTGTCTACCACCACACTACCACACTACCATCTCTCTGTCTACTACCACACTGCCACACTACCATCTCTCTGTTTACCACCACACTACCATCTCTCTGTCTACCACCACACTACCATCTCTCTGTCTACCACCACACTACCACACTACCATCTCTCTGCCTACCACTACACTACCATCTCTCTGTCTACCACCACACTACCACACTACCATCTCTCTGTCTACCACCACACTACCATCTCTCTGTCTACCACCACAATACCATCTCTCTGTCTACCACCACACTACCATCTCTCTGTCTACCACCACACTACCACACTACCATCTCTCTGTCTACCACCACACTACCATCTCTCTGTCTACCACTACACTACCACACTACCATCTCTCTGTCTACCACCACAATACCATCTCTCTGTCTACCACCACACTACCATCTCTCTGTCTACCACCACACTACCACACTACCATCTCTCTGTCTACCACTACACTACCACACTATCATCTCTCTGTCTACCACCACACTACCATCTCTCTGTCTACCACCACACTACCACACTACCATCTCTCTGTCTACCACCACACTACCATCTCTCTGTCTACCACTACACTACCACACTACCATCACTCTGTCTACCACCACACTACCATCTCTCTGTCTACCACTACACTACCATCTCTCTGTCTACCACCACACTACCACACTACCATCTCTCTGTCTAACACTACACTACCATCTCTCTGTCTACCACTACACTACCACACTACCATCACTCTGTGTACCACCACACTACCATCTCTCTGTCTACCACCACACTACCACACTACCATCTCTCTGTCTACCACCACACTACCATCTCTCTGTCTACCACTACACTACCACACTACCATCTCTCTGTCTACCACCACACTACCATCTCTCTGTCTACCACCACACTACCACACTACCATCTCTCTGTCTACCACCACACTACCATCTCTCTGTCTACCACCACACTACCACACTACCATCTCTCTGTCTACTACCACACTACCATCTCTCAGTCTACCACCACACTACCATCTCTCTGTCTACCACCACACTACCATCTCTCTGTCTACCACCACACTACCACACTACCATCTCTCTGCCTACCACTACACTACCATCTCTCTGTCTACCACCACACTACCACACTACCATCTCTCTGTCTACCACCACAATACCATCTCTCTGTCTACCACCACACTACCACACTACCATCTCTCTGTCTACCACTACACTACCACACTACCATCTCTCTGTCTACCACCACACTACCATCTCTCTGTCTACCACCACACTACCACACTACCATCTCTCTGTCTACCACCACACTACCATCTCTCTGTCTACCACTACACTACCACACTACCATCACTCTGTCTACCACCACACTACCATCTCTCTGTCTACCACTACACTACCATCTCTCTGTCTACCACCACACTACCACACTACCATCTCTCTGTCTACCACTACACTACCATCTCTCTGTCTACCACCACACTACCATCTCTCTGTCTACCACTACACTACCACACTACCATCACTCTGTCTACCACCACACTACCATCTATCTGTCTACCACCACACTACCACACTACCATCTCTCTGTCTACCACCACACTTCCATCTCTCTGTCTACCACTACACTACCACACTACCATCTCTCTGTCTACCACCACAATACCATCTCTCTGTCTACCACCACACTACCATCTCTCTGTCTACCACCACACTACCATCTCTCTGTCTACCACCACACTACCATCTCTCTGTCTACCACTACACTACCATCTCTCTGTCTACCACTACACTACCACACTACCATCACTCTGTGTACCACCACACTACCATCTCTCTGTCTACCACCACACTACCACACTACCATCTCTCTGTCTACCACCACACTACCATCTCTCTGTCTACCACTACACTACCACACTACCATCTCTCTGTCTACCACCACAATACCATCTCTCTGTCTACCACCACACTACCATCTCTCTGTCTACCACCACACTACCACACTACCATCTCTCTGTCTACTACCACACTACCACACTACCATCTCTCTGTCTACCACTACACTACCACACTACCATCTCTCAGTCTACCACCACACTACCATCTCTCTGTCTACCACTACACTACCACACTACCATCTCTCTGTCTACCACCACACTACCACACTACCATCTCTCTGTTTTCTACCACACTACCACACTACCATCTCTCTGTCTACCACTACACTACCACACTACCATCTCTCTGTCTACCACCACACTACCATCTCTCTGTCTACCACTACACTACCACACTACCATCTCTCTGTCTACCACTACACTACCACACTACCATCTCTCTGTCTACTACCACACTACCACACTACCATCTCTCTGTCTACTACCACACTACCACACTACCATCTCTCTGTCTACCACCACACTACCACACTACCATCTCTCTGTCTACCACCACAATACCACACTACCATCTCTCTGTCTACCACCACACTACCATCTCTCTGTCTACCACCACACTACCATCTCTCTGTCTACCACTACACTACCATATCTCTGTCTACCACCACACTACCACACTACCATCTCTCTGTCTACCACCACACTACCATCTCTCTGTCTACCACTACACTACCACACTACCATCTCTCTGTCTACCACCACAATACCATCTCTCTGTCTACCACCACACTACCATCTCTCTGTCTACCACCACACTACCACACTACCATCTCTCTGTCTACCACTACATTACCACACTACCATCTCTCTGTCTACCACCACACTACCATCTCTCTGTCTACCACCACACTACCACACTACCATCTCTCTGTCTACCACCACACTACCATCTCTCTGTCTACCACCACACTACCACCTCTCTGTCTACCACCACACTACCATCTCTCTGTCTACCACCACACAACCACACTACCATCTCTCTGTCTACCACTACACCACCACACTACCATATCTTTGTCTACCACCACACTACCATCTCTCTGTCTACCACTACACTACCATCTCTCTGTCTACCACTACACTACCACACTACCATCTCTCTGTCTACCACTACACTACCACACTACCATCTCTCTGTCTACTACCACACTACCATCTCTCTGTCTACCACCACACTACCATCTCTCTGTCTACCACTACACTACCACACTACCATCTCTCTGTCTACCACCACACTACCATATCTCTGTCTACCACCACACTACCATCTCTCTGTCTACCACCACACTACCATCTCTCTGTCTACCACTACACTACCACACTACCATCTCTCTGTCTACCACCAAACTACCACACTACCATCTCTCTGTTTTCTAACACACTACCACACTACCATCTCTCTGTCTACCACCACACTACCATCTCTCTGTCTACCACCACACTACCATCTCTCTGTCTACCACCACACTACCATCTCTCTGTCTACCACCACACTACCACACTACCATCTCTCTGTCTACCACTACACTTTCCACACTACCATCTCTCTGCCTACCACTACACTACCATCTCTCTGTCTACCACCACACTACCACACTACCATCTCTCTGTCTACCACCACAATACCACACTACCATCTCTCTGTCTACCACCACACTACCATCTCTCTGTCTACCACCACACTACCATCTCTCTGTCTACCACTACACTACCATCTCTCTGTCTACCACTACACTACCACACTACCATCTCTCTGTCTACCACCAAACTACCACACTACCATCTCTCTGTTTACTAACACACTACCACACTACCATCTCTCTGTCTACCACCACACTACCATCTCTCTGTCTACCACCACACTACCATCTCTCTGTCTACCACCACACTACCACACTACCATCTCTCTGTCTACCACTACACTTTCCACACTACCATCTCTCTGCCTACCACTACACTACCATCTCTCTGTCTACCACCACACTACCACACTACCATCTCTCTGTCTACCACCACACTACCATCTCTCTGTCTACTACCACACTACCATCTCTCTGTCTACCACCACAATACCACACTACCATCTCTCTGTCTACCACCACACTACCATCTCTCTGTCTACCACCACACTACCATCTCTCTGTCTACCACTACACTACCATCTCTCTGTCTACCACTACACTACCACACTACCATCTCTCTGTCTACCACCACACTACCACACTACCATCTCTCTGTCTACCACCACACTACCATCTCTCTGTCTACCACTACACTACCACACTACCATCTCTCTGTCTACCACCACAATACCATTTCTCTGTCTACCACCACACTACCATCTCTCTGTCTACCACCACACTACCACACTACCATCTCTCTGTCTACCACTACATTACCACACTACCATCTCTCTGTCTACCACCACACTACCATCTCTCTGTCTACCACCACACTACCACACTACCATCTCTCTGTCTACCACCACACTACCATCTCTCTGTCTACCACCACACTACCACACTACCATCTCTCTGTCTACCGCCACACTACCATCTCTCTGTCTACCACTACACCACCACACTACCATATCTTTGTCTACCACCACACTACCATCTCTCTGTCTACCACTACACTACCATCTCTCTGTCTACCACTACACTACCACACTACCATCTCTCTGTCTACCACCACACTACCATCTCTCTGTCTACCACTACACTACCACACTACCATCTCTCTGTCTACCACCACACTACCATCTCTCTGTCTACCACCACACTACCATCTCTCTGTCTACCACCACACTACCATCTCTCTGTCTACCACCACACTACCATCTCTCTGTCTACCACTACACTACCATCTCTCTGTCTACCACTACACTACCACACTACCATCTCTCTGTCTACTACCACACTACCATCTCTCTGTCTACCACCACACTACCATCTCTCTGTCTACCACTACACTACCACACTACCATCTCTCTGTCTACCACCACACTACCACACTACCATCTCTCTGTCTACCACCACACTACCATCTCTCTGTCTACCACCACACTACCATCTCTCTGTCTACCACTACACTACCATCTCTCTGTCTACCACCACACTACCACACTACCATCTCTCTGTCTACCACCACACTACCATCTCTCTGTCTACCACCACACTACCATCTCTCTGTCTACCACTACACTACCACACTACCATCTCTCTGTCTACCACCACACTACCACATTACCATCTCTCTGTCTACCACTACACTACCATCTCTCTGTCTACCACTACACTACCACACTACCATCTCTCTGTCTACCACCACACTACCATCTCTCTGTCTACCACTACACTACCACACTACCATCTCTCTGTCTACCACCACACTACCACACTACCATCTCTCTGTCTACCACCACACTACCACATTACCATCTCTCTGTCTACCACCACACTACCACACTACCATCTCTCTGTCTACCACCACACTACCATCTCTCTGTCTACCACTACACTACCACACTACCATCTCTCTGTCTACCACCACACTACCATCTCTCTGTCTACCACCACACTACCACACTACCATATCTCTGTCTACCACCACACTACCATCTCTCTGTCTACCACCACACTACCACACTACCATCTCTCTGTCTACCACTACATTACCACACTACCATCTCTCTGTCTACCACCACACTACCATCTCTCTGTCTACCACCACACTACCACACTACCATCTCTCTGTCTACCACCACACTACCATCTCTCTGTCTACCACCACACTACCACACTACCATCTCTCTGTCTACCGCCACACTACCATCTCTCTGTCTACCACTACACCACCACACTACCATATCTTTGTCTACCACCACACTACCATCTCTCTGTCTACCACTACACTACCATCTCTCTGTCTACCACTACACTACCACACTACCATCTCTCTGTCTACCACCACACTACAATCTCTCTGTCTACCACTACACTACCACACTACCATCTCTCTGTCTACCACCACACTACCATCTCTCTGTCTACCACCACACTACCATCTCTCTGTCTACCACCACACTACCATCTCTCTGTCTACCACCACACTACCATCTCTCTGTCTACCACTACACTACCATCTCTCTGTCTACCACTACACTACCACACTACCATCTCTCTGTCTACTACCACACTACCATCTCTCTGTCTACCACCACACTACCATCTCTCTGTCTACCACTACACTACCACACTACCATCTCTCTGTCTACCACCACACTACCACACTACCATCTCTCTGTCTACCACCACACTACCATCTCTCTGTCTACCACCACACTACCATCTCTCTGTCTACCACCACACTACCATCTCTCTGTCTACCACTACACTACCATCTCTCTGTCTACCACTACACTACCACACTACCATCTCTCTGTCTACCACCACACTACCATCTCTCTGTCTACCACTACACTACCACACTACCATCTCTCTGTCTACCACCACACTACCACACTACCATCTCTCTGTCTACCACCACACTACCACATTACCATCTCTCTGTCTACCACCACACTACCACACTACCATCTCTCTGTCTACCACCACACTACCATCTCTCTGTCTACCACTACACTACCACACTACCATCTCTCTGTCTACCACCACACTACCATCTCTCTGTCTACCACCACACTACCACACTACCATATCTCTGTCTACCACCACACTACCATCTCTCTGTCTACCACTACACTACCACACTACCATCTCTCTGTCTACCACCACACTACCACACTACCATCTCTCTGTCTACCACCACACTACCACACTACCATCTCTCTGCCTACCACTACACTACCACACTACCATCTCTCTGTCTACCACCACACTACCACACTACCATATCTCTGTCTACCACCACACTACCATCTCTCTGTCTACCACCACACTACCACACTACCATCTCTCTGTCTACCACCACACTACCACACTACCATCTCTCTGTCTACCACCACACTACCACACTACCATCTCTCTGTCTACCACCACACTACCACACTACCATCTCTCTGTCTACCACCACACTACCATCTCTCTGTCTACCACCACACTACCACACTACCATCTCTCTGTCTACCACTACACTACCACACTACCATCTCTCTGTCTACCACTACACTACCACACTTCCATCTCTCTGTCTACCACCACACTTCCATCTCTCTGTCTACCACCACACTTCCATCTCTCTGTCTACCACCACACTACCACCTCTCTGTCTACCACCACACTACCACACTACCATCTCTCTGTCTACTACCACACTACCATCTCTCTGTCTACAACCACACTACCATCTCTCTGTCTACCACCACACTTCCATCTCTCTGTCTACCACCACACTACCACATTTCCATCTCTCTGTCTACCACCACACTTCCATCTCTCTGTCTACCACTACACTTCCATCTCTCTGTCCCACTCAGACACTTCAAAGGCAGAAGCCACAATTGAACTTGTATCGCTACACTGCCCAATGCCCTCCGATCACAAGTGTGTGTGTGTGTGTGTGTGTGTTTGTGTGTGTTCATCTTCTTCAGTAGGAAAGACGCAGCTGTCTCCTTATAATTTTGCCCTTTTCTCATAAACTGAGTGTCCATCTCCCCCCCCCCATAACATCCCAATGCATAAACACGCACACACACACTCATTGTGTGTGAAATCAATGTAGTGCTGGCTTTGTGCGTCGCGCTATCTGTGTGTGTGCTCACGTATGAGTGTGCCTGTACATACATAACAGGGCTGTTGTTTGTCTCCGTGTGGTGTTGCTGCTCTGGTTGCTCAGTGGAATAGAAGGAATGTGTGTAACGCCACTAGCTGTAGCCAGTCACCTCAGCTATCTAACGTGTGACTGACCTGGAACCAGTGAAGCAAAGCAGAGATGCTACTGTCTCTGGATGTCGATGGAAGACACATGCACGCACTCACACGTTCAAACACTCACTCATACTTTCTCTCTCACTATGTCCCTCTAATTCACTCACTCTTATGCCCTGGTTTATGCTCTCTCTAACACACTCACTCTCTTACTCACTCACTCACTCACTCACTCAGTCACTCACTCATGCTAACTGGCTCCTTCACTCTCTCTTCTTTACCTCGTCTCACAGCATAACCTTTGTATTTATTCCTTTGGTTAGGCCTACGTTAGCCATTTTTTGCGTGTGCTAGGCTATCCAGGGAAAGTCAACTTGACAAGGTGTCGTATTCTCACATGGGGAGAGGGAACATAAGGTCCGTGCATGGGCAAATGAAAATGTTTTAGCACCACACAAATAAGGGACATTTCCCGTCTCCACACACTCTCAATGCGTGGCTGGTGGCCTCATGTCTGCCTCGCCGCTCACAGAGTGGAATTCCTTACACAATGCAACAAAACAAGATCCTGGGTTTTTAAAAAGTGAATTATCTTGATTTAAAATGTTTCCGATCCGCGACTTAATTGTCCTGAACCGCGAGCCGACCCACGGTTTGAAAAAATGTTTTCATTCCACCCGCGGGCAGATTTTTTTTGCGGCTCACCCACGGGAACCATGGGTATCTGACCCGATGCAGGGCTGCTAATTATTAGCTCAGTAGGGTAAATGCAGCCTATATATTTATTACCTCTATGCTTCATCAGTTAGGTTTCAGGTGATAATGCTTATTGCTAATAGCATAACTGATAGTATGGAACACGCATAGGCTATATGCATGTTCCAATGTGTGCAAATAATTGTAACATATGCCAAATTTATCCAGGGGGGGACCCCGGACCCCTTAAACAGGGGGGAAGAACCCATACTTCAATAATATCCTTATGACTTTGAATCAGAGTATTATCGACACAGTCAGAACAGAGTCATTCAGGTGCGTCTTCATAATGTCACCCCTCCTGGCTCTGCTGTCCACTGACGCGGCCCCTCTCACTCCTCAGATCTCCTCTCTTTAACCGGCTCCGACACAACAGTCAATACTTTCACTTTTTCTTTGTCCTTTTTCCCGTTCGTGTTTTTTTTCTCTGGCCATATTGACTAGGTCACATAGACATAATTAAAATTGATGGAGTGGAGTTGTGGTGATCTGACTGTCCCTTTTATTCTGCCCCCCCCCCCTTTCGTTTAAGAGAGAAATAGAGGAAGAGAGAGAGAAAGAGAGAACGAAAGACAGGGATTAAGAGTGAGCGAGTGAGAGGAAAGGAAATATTTGTATAGAGCTCTATACTGTTTGTTTGCTGCTAGTCCTCAGTGCTGTATAGGAGGCTCAATACAGCTGTGTCGGCCCCTGTCTGTGGACAGAGTGCTCTGGCTCTGGCTGTGTGTCTGTGATATGCCGCTGTGTCCCGCTGTAAGCCTGTCTGTGTACAGAGTGGCAGAGCGCTGTGGTTCTGTGTTTAGATTGCTGCTATATTGCTATGTCCCTAGCGCTCAGCGTCCTTTACCGCTGCTGTTCTGCTGCAAAGGGATCAAGTAAAGCATGTTATGTGAGGGATGTCAGACGAGAGGAGCAGAAAAGAGGGTTTTCCTCTCTTCATGGTCTACCCCGCGACGCACGGCATGCTGGTCATTCCACACCATACCTGATGGATTACAAGGATTAGTGTGTGTGTGTGTGTGTGTGTGTGTGTGTGTGTGTGTGTGTGTGTGTGTGTGTGTGTGTGTGTGTGTGTGTGTGGTGTGTGTGTGTGTGTGTGTGTGTGTGTGTGTGTGTGTGTGTGTATGTGATTGTGTGTGTATGTGCTGTGCATGTGTGTGTGTGTATGGTACTGAGCACTTTATTAAAAGGGGCCTTGAGTTCCCCCCATTTTCTCCCATCTTTGTGGTGTTAAGCATGGAAAGTGGTGTCAATGTATTATTGTTGAGAATGTAAAGCATGGACAGAGCATATAGCTGGACACAAATTATTATCTTAAAATAAAGATTGCACACAAATGCTTCTCTGAAATGGTCTTGGACACAATGCTTCTCTAAGAATGGAAATACACTACATGACCAAAAGTATGTGGACAGCTGCTCGTCAAACATCTCATTCCAAAATCATGGGCATTAATATGGAGTTGGTCCCCCCTTTGCTGCTATAACAGCCTCCACTCTTCTGGGAAGGCTTTCCACTAGATGTTGGAACATTGCTGTGGGGACTTGCTTCCATTCAGCCACAAGAACATTCGTCGGAGGATCGGGCACTGACGTTGGGCGATTAGGCCTGGCTCCTAGTCTGCGTTCCAATTCATTCCAAAGCTTTTCAGGTTGAGGTCAGGGCTCTGTGCAGGCCAGTCAAGTTCTTCCACACTGATCTTGACAAACCATTTCTGTATGGACCTCGCTTTGTGCACAGGGGCATTGTCATGCTGAAACAGGAAAGGGCCTTCCCCAAACAGTTGCCACAAAGTTGGAAGCACAGAATTGTCTATGATGTCATTGTCTGCTGTAGCGTTAATATTTCCCTTCACTGGACCTAAGGGGCCTAGCCCAAACCATGAAAAACAGCCCCAGACCATTATGTCTCCTCCACCAAACTTTACAGTTGGCCCTATGCATTGGGGCAGGTAGCATTGTCCTGGCATCCATCAAACCCAGATTCATCCGTCAGACTGCCAGATAGTGAAGCGTGATTCATTACTCCAGAAAATGTATTTCCACTGCTCCATAGTCCAATGGTGGCAAGCTTTACACCACTCCAGCCGACGCTTGGTATTGCGCATAGTGATCTTAGATTTGTGTGCGGCTGATTGGCCATGGAAACCCAGTTCATGAAGCTCCTGACGAACAGTTATTATGCTGACGTTGCTTCCAGAGGGCGTTTGAAATTCGGTAGTGAGTGTTGCAACCGAGGACAGACGATTTTTTGCGCGCTACACGCTTCAGCACTCGGCGTTCCTGTTCTGTGAGCTTGTGTGGCCTACCACTTCGCGGGTGAGCTGTTGTTGCCCCTTAGACGTTTCCACTTCACAATAACAGCACTTACAGTTGACAGAGCAGCTCTAGCAGGGCAGAAATTTGACGAATTGACTTGTTAGAAAGGTGGAATCCTATGAAGGTGCTATGTTGAAAGTCACTGAACTCTTCAGTACGGGCCATTCTACTGCCAATGTTTGTCTATGGAGATTGCGTGGCTTTGTGCTCGATTTTATACACCTGTCAGCAATGGGTGTGGCAAGAATCCACTAATTTGAAGGGGCGTCCACCTACTTTTGGCCATGTAGTGTATCTTATACACCTCACATAGACATATAGACATTGAACATTGGCCTACTCTGACCCGCGGTAATATGACTGTACAGAGTGTAGGTTGCCTGTTGTTGTGTACCATTGTGACTGTGTTCTACGGCTCATACCACATACAACTGTCCCTCTACTCTGTATATAAAACTGTATATAAGGACTGTAGTTATGATCAGCTATTGTGACTTTGTTCTATGGCTCATACTAAGGACTTTTATTGAGTGTTATTCCGTCTGTCTATAAGGCCTGTACAATCTCTGCTAATAGAAGAACAGGAGATGACCTAAATAGAGATGGACATAATGGCAGCATTGTGAGAATAGACATGTTAAAGAGAGTGAGGTGTGAGGGGGAAGTGACTGACTAATGACTATACTGGGAGAAGAGAGAGAAGGGAAAAGAGAGAGAGAAAGGGAGAGAAGAGAGAGAAGGGAAAATAGAGCGAGAGAGTGAGAGAAAAGAGAGGAGAGAAGAGAGAGGAGTGAAAAGAGAGAGAGAGAACAGAGAGATGAGTAAAAAGAGAGAGAGAGAACAGAGAGAGGAGTGAAAAGAGAGAGAGAACAGAGAGATGAGTGAAAAGAGAGAGAGAGAACAGAGAGAGGAGTGAAAAGAGAGAGAGAAGAGAGAAAAGAGCGGAGAGAAGAGAGTGGAGTGAAAAGAGAGAACAGAGAGAGAGAGAAACGATGAGGGGGTGATGGTGAATTGAAAGTGTGTGTCTTAATATGTCTGTACAGACTGTAGAACACTTGATGCTAGCTATAGTAACTGTATTCTATAGATACAGCTATCCATCACCTTGTCTGTTGTGATTGTACTTATGATTAGCTATGGTAACTGCTTTCTACACAAAGAATATACTACGTGTTATATTGGCCTGACTCTAACCTGTGGTCATATTTCTGTGGTCATATTTCTAGCATCTGCCTCTAACCCTAGGAAGCTCTTTGCCACCTTCTCCCACCTCCTGAATCCTCCCCCCGCCTCCCCCCCACCCCTTCCTCCCTCTCTGCGGATGACTTTGTCAACCATTTTGAAAAGAAGGTTGACGACATCCGATCCTCGTTTGTTAAGTCAAACGACACCGCTGGTCCTGCTCACATTGCCCTACCCTATGCTTTGACCTCTTTCTCCCCTCTCTCTCCAGATGAAATCTTGCGACTTGTGACGGCCGGCCGCCCAACAGCATGCCCGCTTGACCCTATCCCCTCCTCTCTTCTCCAGACCATTTCCGGAGACCTTCTCCCTTACCTCACCTCGCTCATCAACTCATCCTTGACCGCTGGCTATGTCCCTTCCGTCTTCAAGAGAGCGAGAGTTGCACCCCTTCTCAAAAAACCTACACTCGATCCCTCCGATGTCAACAACTACAGACCAGTATCCCTTCTTTCTTTTCTCTCCAAAACTCTTGAGCGTGCCGTCCTTGGCCAGCTCTCTTGCTATCTCTCTCAGAATGACCTTCTTGATCCAAATCAGTCAGGTTTCAAGACTGGTCATTCAGCTGAGACTGCTCTTCTCTGTGTCACGGAGGCTCTCCGCACTGCTAAAGCTAACTCTCTCTCCTCTGCTCTCATCCTTCTAGACCTATCTGCTGCCTTTGATACTATGAACCATTAGATCCTCCTCTCCACCCTCTCCGAGTTGGGCATCTCCGGCGCGGCTCACTCTTGGATTGCGTCCTACCTGACAGGTCGCTCCTACCAGGTGGCGTGGCGAGAATCCGTCTCCGCACTACGTGCTCTCACCACTGGTGTCCCCCACGGCTCAGTTCTAGGCCCTCTCCTATTCTCGCTATACACCAAGTCACTTGGTGCTGTCATATCCTCACATGGTCTCTCCTATCATTGCTACGCAGACGACACACAATTAATCTTCTCCTTTCCCCCTTCTGATAACCAGGTGGCGAATCGCATCTCTGCATGTCTGGCAGACATATCAGTGTGGATGACGGATCACTACCTCAAGCTGAACCTCGGCAAGACGGAGCTGCTCTTCCTCCCGGGGAAGGACTGCCCGTTCCATGATCTCGCCATCACGGTTGACAACTCCATTGTGTCCTCCTCCCAGAGTGCTAAGAGCCTTGGCGTGACCCTGGACAACACCGTGTCGTTCTCCGCTAACATCAAGGCGGTGACCCGATCCTGTAGGTTCATGCTCTACAACATTCGTAGAGTACAACCCTGCCTCACACAGGAAGCGGCGCAGGTCCTAATCCAGGCACTTGTCATCTCCCGTCTGGATTACTGCAACTCGCTGTTGGCGGGGCTCCCTGCCTGTGCCATTAAACCCCTACAACTCATCCAGAATGCCGCAGCCCGTCTGGTGTTCAACCTTCCCAAGTTCTCTCACGTCACCCCGCTCCTCCGCACACTCCACTGGCTTCCAGTTGAAGCTCGCATCTGCTACAAGACCATGGTGCTTGCCTACGGAGCTGTGAGGGGAATGGCACCTCCGTACCTTCAGGCTCTGATCAGGCCCTACACCCAAACAAAGGCACTGCGTTCATCCACCTCTGGCCTGCTGGCCCCCCTACCTCTGAGGAAGCACAGTTCCCGCTCAGCCCAGTCAAAACTGTTTGCTGCTCAGGCACCCCAATGGTGGAACAAGCTCCCTCACGACGCCAGGACAGCGGAGTCAATCACCACCTTCCGGAGACACCTGAAACCCCACCTCTTTAAGGAATACCTAGGATAGGATAAAGTAATCCTTCTAACCCCCCCCCCCCCAAAAAAAAGATATAGATGTACTATTGTAAAGTGGTTGTTCCACTGGATATCATAAGGTGAATGCACCAATTTGTAAGTCGCTCTGGATAAGAGCGTCTGCTAAATGACGTAAATGTAAAACGTAAATGTTTATGTACAGACTGCAGCCTGCCACTTGTATTTGAGCCGGTGTGTGTGTTTCTCTGTGTGTATTTATGCATACAAGTCAAGACTGCTGTAGCTTGGTATGCTACCCCCTTTCCTTCCCTCTCTCCGTGTCGATTGTCAGGTAGCCCTGGCATAATTCTATTCTCATAGACCGTACTCAAATTAGTTTTTAGGAACAGTGAGGAGCGGGGACATTGTGGGAAGTCTGTGTGGGCGTGTGTGTGTGTGTGTGTGTGTGTGTGTGTGTGTGTGTGTGTGTGTGTGTGTGTGTGTGTGTGTGTGTGTGTGTGTGTGTTGAGAGGTACTGGTCAGAGCTTCCCATTCTCTCCCTTCAGGAATGAAAAGGCATTAATATCATAGTGTATGAACGGATGGCTGTAAGAAATAAATCAAGGTTAAATGTTTAACGTGTAGATTAGACAGGTATCGAAGGTCATATTCTGACCTAGATTGTAATAGAGCTACCATCATTCAAGTTTAGTCTTCTTAGCATGGAGCGATATTCTCAAGGAAGATGCTGAGAGGTCGTAACGTGTTGGGTGCTGTGAAAATCAGTTAGCTAAGACTTGATCTGCATCTATCTTGCGTTTGCCATGTCTGCATTACCTTGCCATGTTCATTCAATCCTGGTCTTGGAAAGCAACAGTGTATGCAGGTTTTAGATCCAGCCCAGCACTAACAGACCAGGATTCAGCAAATTCAACTCATCATCTAACCATCTGACCTTAATTGAATCTGCTGAATCAGCTGTTATGTTGGTGGGCTGGGACAGGGAGTGAAGAACACTGCAGTGATGCGTGTTGGGATAGTGTGATTGGGACTCTTCTCATGGTCGTTAACAGAGTGATTGAGATGGCTCGTTAATGCTCGTTAAGGAGATAAGAAGCGGTTGTGTTAATTGGTTGTGATGACGATAAGGCGGCTGGCAGAACATTAAGAGTGATGGACAGCAGAGAACTCTACTGATCACTGAGTGACTGTCACTATGGTCTCTCTCTCTCTCTCTCTCTCTCTCTCTCTCTCTCTCTCTCTCTCTCTCTATGTATATATATATAGAGAGAGAGAGATGCACTTCATTAACGAGATTAAGGTTAATGGTTAAAGATGCACTATCAAACTTTTGTATGATTCCAGCCAGTAGTTTTGGAAGTGGTACTCACGATCCAAAGCAGGTCCCTGTTTTTTTTGTGTACTATGTCATCCATTTTGTGCTATATGTTATGAATGAGCTTGAGCTCTTCTTTGTTTTTTTTGCGCAGGCTGTACACACTGCATTCCTTTCTCATTCACAATTTGACAAGCACTTGATAATGGCAAAAATTTCACAGCGGCATCTCCTTTGTGTCCGTAAAGCACCCTAAAAAAATCCAGGCCTTTTGCGGGCCGGAGTGCTGCGTTGTGCCGCGTTGTGCCCTTCTCGCTGAGTGTGCTGCGTAATCCGAAGAGCCTCTCACTCACATGGCTCTCCATCACGTGATCGGGTCTTTCTCACAGGCTACAAGTGAAGACATATTGAAGATATTGGAAGAACTGTCCACATTTACTTTTCGTCACCCAACAAGATGAGTAGGCCTAACGAACAGCAAAAGCACTAGCCTATGTCAATCTACTATCCGCATAGTACCCATTTTTACCTATTTTATTCTGTGCGAGAAATAAATATTCCAAACAAAGTCTGGGACAGTTGTGGGATGCAATAAATCCCAAATTAATACAACCACTAGCAGGAAAAAATATTTTTTATGCAATGTGGCTGATGCAACAGATCAGAACGTTTAGCTTAAAATGTTGATAAACTATTAGGCTATTTCTTCACATTATAAGCGCAGCAATGCGCACATGGTAGTAGGCTATAAGGTCAAATGTTTCTTTAGCGGAATCGAAAGTGACAGCAAATGCAATTATGCATGTAATGCTTTTATTATAAAGGTGCATTTTTATGGTGAAAATTATCTTCCCCAAACTTGGAACTTACCTGCTGCTTATATATGCCAGTTAGGCTCTACACCCCTTGTAAAGCGGATTAATGTGCTTAATTTTAAGAAGTTATTTGGCAACTTTAGTTGTGATACAAACCTTATTAAAACATATACAGGTAGGCCTATGGGCTAGGCTATATGAGGTGTGCGACTACAATTAGAAAAAGTCGCAAAAAAATGCATTGTTTCTTATGCTGGGCATCATTCACAAGTGATAATATATCATTCAGAAGTGATAGGCGAATATTGTCACCCTTCAGACTATTCTTGATTTAATCTTGTCTTCTTTAAATGATATGCGTGACATTTGTGTTGATTTAGAATGGACCATTATCATGCACCTGTATCGAAAAGACATGTCATCTATGCACTTAAATAGCGAATGGAGGACGCTTTTCCCCGTGGTTTATTTTCATGCCAACCAGGTAAGCTACACTCATGTTGTAAATATAAGCAATGTGCTTAATATAAGGAATGTTGAGAAGTAAATATAGAAGGTCTAGCCTATCGAAAGCTGATGGGATCCTCCTCTTTTTATTAGCTGCCATCACTCTTTTCTCCTTCAATTGCATAGCCTATAGAAATGTTGTGAACCATGGGCTCTCATTAAGTGTTTGATTTTCAAATACATTTGTATTGATGTCAGAGTGATTCCTAACCACCGGTGTGGCGGTTGTACGGTCACCACAACAGCCCTAGTTGTGATTAAGATCTAATGTGAATTCACACCACTTGGCTGGCTTCTCTGATTTAATCTAGTGCTGGCTCTGGACTGGAGGGATATACAATCTGACGGGTGAGGAGAGAGGGGGACAGGGGAGGAAAATGGGGAGCAGAGGGAGAGAGGAGAGGAGGGAGACAGGAGAGAGAGAGAGAGGGGGGGGGGGTTAGGGGGAGAGAGGGGAGAAAGGGGATGTCGTGTCACAACTCGTATCACTACAATTGTTTGCCACTGTTTATTCTGTCGCTCTGTCAACAGGAATTAGTCAACTTCTCATCCTGTGTGTATGTGTGTGAGAGAGATTTTTGTCTCTGTGTGTGTTTGACTATGTGTGTGTGAGCATGCCTGCGTGTATGCACACGTGTAGGTGTGTGTGTGTGTAATGAGACTGAGGTAGAGTGAAGAAAGACCATACGCCTTGATTCGGTCATAAGTAGCAAAATTTGAAATGGTGTTTTTTACATTGGATTAAAAGCATAGACAGAGAGCGACAAAGGAACAATGGGAAAGTAATTTTGCTTTGAAAGTTGATAAACTTGGAACCTTCTGAGAAAATGGACTTTGAATGTTTTGTTACTACTATTGGAGAGCTCTTCTTTGTCTACACCCATTCAGCATCGTTCACACCCTCTTAAGCTTTAGCCCTACCCAACTCTTTAAGGGTTGATCCGAGCGTTCTGACCTAACAGTAGCAGTCAAGCACCCAAGCTAACTTGCTAGCTACTTCCAGACATCTAAGTGAGAGAGAACAGTTCACTGAACATTACTCGCCCTAGCAGAGCTGGTTATGCTGTTATGTTATCCAGAGCGTTGGTGACTGCAACTGTGCTGTAAAATTGTCCGTTGGTAAATTCAGAGCATTTCGCATTTAGAGCGCACGCTGGACGCTCAGGCCGATGAGAAGGGTTGATCCGGACATTCTGACTTCACAACGGCAGTCAAGTATCCAAGCAACCTGGCTAACATTGGCTAGCTTGCTAGCTACTTCCAGACACATAATGAGAGAACATCCCACTCTGACCATTTTACTCACCCTAGCATAGCTGGGTAGGATGTTTTTCATGTTATTCAGAGAGTTGGTGACTGTAAATGTGCTGCTGGCAGCAATTGAATGAGTCTTTTTTGCCAACGTTTTCTGACACCGGCCATATTCAACGGGTGTTTAGCGTTCGTAAATTCAAGTTATTCTGCACTCTGGCACACTAAGATGAGAGTATTTTGTTAAGACATGTAGCTACCTAGCTAGCTATCTACAGTTGAAGACGGAAGTTTACATACACCTTAGCCAAATACATTTAAACTCAGTTATTCACAATTCCTGACATTCAAATCCAGTAAAAATTCCCTGTCTTAGGTCAGTTAGGATCACCACTTTATTTTAAGATTGTGAAATATCAGAATAATAGTAGAGATAATTATTTATTTCAGATTTTATTTCTTTCATCACATTCCCAGTGGGTCAGAAGTTTACATACACTCAATTGGTATTTTGTAGAATTGCCTTTAAATTGTTTAACTTGGGTCAAACGTTTTGGGTAGCCTTCCACAAGCTTCCCACAATAAGTTGGGTGAATTTTGGGCCATTCCTCCTGACAGAGCTGGTGTAACTGAGTCAGGTTTGTAGGCCTCCTTGCTCGCACACACTTTTTCAGTTCTGCCCACAAAGTTTCTATGGGATTGAGGTCAGGGCTTTGTGATGGCCACTCCAATACCTTGACTTTGTTGTCCTTAAGCCATTTTGCCACAACTTTGGAAGTATGCTTGGGGTCACTGTCCATTTGGAAGACCCATTTGCGACCAAGCTTTAACTTTCTGACTGATGTCTTGAGATGTTGCTTCAATATACCCACGTAATTTTCCTTCCTCATCATGCCATCTATTTTGTGAAGTGCACCAGTCCCTCCTGCAGCAAAGCACCGACAAAACATGATGCTGCCTCCCCCGTTCATCACGGTCGGGATGGTGTTCTTCGGCTTGCAAGCTTCCCCCTTTTTCCTCCAAACATAACAATGGTCATTATGGCCAAACAGTTCTATTTTTGTTTCATCAGACCAGAGGACATTTCTCCAAAAAGTATGATCTTTGTCCCTATGTGCAGTTGCAAACCGTAGTCTGGCTTTGTTATGGCGGTTTTGGAGCAGTGGCTTCTTCCTTGCTGAGTGGCCTTTCAGGTTATGTCGATATAGGACTCGTTTTACTGTGGATATAGATACTTTTGTACGTGTTTCCTCCAGCATCTTCACAAGGTCCTTTGCTGTTGTTCTGGGATTGATTTGCACTTTTTGCAGCAAAGTAGGTTCATCTATAGGAGACAGAACGCGTCTCCTTCCTGAGTGGTATGACGGCTGTGTGGTCCCATGGTGTTTATACTTGCGTACTATTGTTTGTACAGATGAACATGGTACCTTCAGGCGTTTGGAAATTGCTTCCAAGGACTAAGCAGACTTGTGGAGGTCTATAATTTTGTTTCTGAGGTCTTGGCTGATTTCTTTTGATTTTCCCATGATGTCAAGCAAAGAGGCACTGAGTTTGAAGGTTGGCCTTGAAATACATCCACAGGTACACCTCCAATTGACTCAAATGATGTCAATTAGCCTATCAGAAGCTTCTAAAGCCATGACATAATTTTCTGGAATTTTCCAAGCTGTTTAAGGGCACAGTCAATTTAGTGTATGTAAACTTCTGACCCACTGGAATTGTGATACAGTGAATTATAAGTGAAATAATCTGTCTGTAAAAAATAGTTGGAAAAATGACTTGTGTCATGCACAAAGTAGATGTCCTAACCGACTTGCCAAAACTATAGTTCGTTATTTATAAGAAATTTGTGGAGTGGTTGAAAAACGAGTTTTAATGACTCCAACCTAAGTGTATGTAAACTTCCGAATTCAACTGTAGGTTAACAATGAATCATAATCCCAACTCTTGGCCTTACTACCTTGCATGAATCTGCAGGTAGCTAACCAACCAGGTTCAATGTTAACCTTAAGCTATAACTAGTGGCTCTGAGGTACGAATTATAAGCTAACAGTACACTTTCTTGAAATTACAAACGTGTAATATCTGAAAATGTAGCTAGCTAGACTATCTTACCCGTATACATCATGGTGGGACGCGTCTCCTGACGCATGCCATGGTTGCCCTTAGTTTGAAGATGTAATCTCCTTAGTTATCATACTGAAATTCCACTGATTTCGAAACTCGGTCCTCCATAAAAGTGGAGAGCATACACGTAACGTTAGCTAGCTAGCGAGCCAGCCAGCTAACGTTAGCTAGCTAACAGTACACTTTAACTTGACATTAGGTTTATGCAGTTTTACTAAGCGATACATAAAAAAAGCCATGTTAGACATGATTACCTACACATACTGACCAGCGCAAACATACAGAAGCGTGCTGCATTGCAGACCAATACAAACCCATCTCTCTGCATGTCCGGCCCACTCATTATCTTAGCCAATCATGGCTAACGGGAAGGTTGCTGTCTTTTTCTGTGGCTAAACCAACTAGGCTCGTAATTTAGCAATTGTATTTTGTATTTACAGACGGCATACAAGTTTGGTATGACGGCACATGAAAGTTCACAATTTCGAGAAGGCATTTCTGCCAAAAGACGCATTTTGATAAAAGCAAAAAGTTCAAACGGCTCTCCTGTGAAGTAGTGACCCGTGACATACGCCTAGTTTCCTGAAACAGGTCACATATGTAATGTTCCCAGTGCCAGCTGCCTGGGCTGAACAACAGAACCTCAGGAGTGTATGTGTGCGTGTGTGTGTGTGTTTTGTCTGTGGGTGTGTGTCCTTTAATTCCTCTGCTGGCGTGTCATATTCTGTCATGTTCAGGGACGTCCCCTCATGAGAGCAGACAGGAGGGGACCCAAAAAGACTAGCGACACACAAACAAACACTACACAACAGCCAGTGGGGACTGACTGTCTGCTACAATCAATAGAGAACTATACGCTACTCACACACATACACAGATGGGAATGTATACGAAAGTGTATGTGAGTACGAGGGAATTGTGTGTGTGGGATATACGAGGGGATGGTGTGTGTGTATGTTTGTGTGTGAGGGGATGGCGTGTATGTTTGTGTGTATGATGGAGTTGTGTGAGTATGTATGTACTGCATTTCTGCATGTATGTATATGTGTGTGTGTGTGTGTGTGTGTGTGTGTGTGTGTGTGTGTGTGTGTGTGTGTGTGTGTGTGTGTGAGACTGCACTCGTTGGTCCAGGGGAGCTGTTATACTAACATTATATCGTAATTACAGAGTGTGTGATTTGTTTAGTGGATGGCTAATTATTCTGTTTGTGTTATTCAGGGCCCTGGGGTGGTGTGTGTGTGTGTGTGTGTGTGTGTGGCCTGCCGGTTGTGTGTTTAGAGACTAATTGTGGAGGTTGTTTTAAAGGTCCAATGCAGCCGTTTTTATATCAATGTTAAATAATTGGGTAACAGTTAAGTAACTTACTGTAATTGTTTTCAATTAAAATGGTCAGAAAGAAAGCTGAATACTGTAGCTTCTTAACAAAGAGCCATTTCTCAAGCAAGAGTTGTACTAGGACTGTCTGGGAGTGGTCAGAGTGGGGAAAGGGGGAAATGAAAACGAGCTGTTATTGGCATAGAGGTTTGGAACTCTCTTTCTATTTTACCGCATGTTGATGTCACCATTGAAAGGCCAATAGTCCATCCCACCAAAACAGTCTGACATTTCATACACTAAAAGGGCATTATAATCATTTTCACAATTTCACAGTATTATTCCAAACTCAAAGTGTGGAAATATATATAAAACATAGGAAATCACGTTTTTGACTGCACTGGGCCTTTAATCGTATAGGGACTATATGGGACCCTTGAGTGTGTGTGTGTGTGTGTGTGTGTGTGTGTGTGTGTGTGTGTGTGTGTGTGTGTGTGTGTGTGTGTGTGATGTGTGTGTGTGTGTGTGTGTGTGTGTGTGTGTGTGTGTGTGTCTGTGTAGATGGTATTAGGGCTCTGAGATGGTGACCTCTATGTATCTCAATGCTTTCAGAGTGTTGCACTTTGAGAGTGAATGGGAGAGAAAGAAGGGTAGGGAGAGAATTCAAGGTCTTCAGCTACCAATGCTATATCTTACCATAGATGATAATAGCCCAGACAACAATTCAGCTATTCAACTATTCAATATTTGTGTACCTGTACCTGTGTACAAAAGCCTTTTCATTAGACACATTAAATAGCCTTCAAATGCAGCCTTGAAAGTTAATGAATGAAAGGGCCTATGATCTCCCAATGTCAAAGAGAAACGGGGACCATGAACTTAGTCAAGTAGAAAAACTTTTATATTTACTCATTTTGAAAAGGATCTGTCTATTAGAATGAGATGCCTATCTGTGTGTTGAACACAAAAGATTCTCAGACCATCCAATCATCAACTTTATTTCAAGCCATTCAACTCAGACAGAACATGACATTGATTCAGATACTGAATATCTTCATATTCACCCCTTTAAATGAGATGGAATTGACCCCAATCCTGGTAGGAGGTGGGTGTGTTTGTGCATGCATTTGTTTGTGTGTGACATATGTGAATGTATGATATTGTATATATGAGGTGTGTGTAACCCTGTCGTGGCACCTATGTACTGTGTGTTCCGGTTGTGTGAACAGATGATGAGTTTGCAACGTGATTTCGCGGGGTAGATTTTGTGTCATTCTGTGTGTGTGTGTTCACGTGTGATGAGATGGGCTTTATTCATTCAATAAAGCAGGTTCAGTGTTCAACTCTACTCAACACCACCTCCCTCACAACTCCCTCTGTTGCTGCTGCTCTGCACACACACACACACACACACACACACACACACACACACACACACACACACACACACACACACACACACACACACACACACACACACACACACACACACACACACACACGCGCACACACACACACACACACACACACACACACACACCCACACACACACACACACACACACCTCCAACCCCTCCTCTACATGACACAACCCATGCCCCCCAAACGCCCCATCCTAATATGTCCACAGGTGGATGAGCACCCCATCATCAGACTCCGCTCCTAGAGAGAGGTTAAACCCTCCAGGTAGTTCTCCAGGACCTCCTAGCTTCCCTGCGCCAGTCTCCGTTGCCTCCTTTCCCTAATTTAACAGAATCTTAACAAAGCATGCCCGGTCAGATGTTCCAACATCCTGTATGTCTGTCTGAGTAAGTCCCTCTGTCCCTCACTGTCCTCCAGATGAGTTGTAATTGCAACGCAACCTTCAAAAGCAAAAGGATACATTTGTCATAAGTAATTATGGAGTGTGTTGCCCTTTTATGGCGTGTGTTGCCCTTTTAATTATGGAGTGTGTTGCCCTTTTATGGCGCGTGTTGCCCTTTTAATTATGGAGTGTGTTGCCCTTTTAATTATGGAGTGTGTTGCCCTTTTAATTATGGAGTGTGTTGCCCTTTTAATTATGGAGTGTGTTGCCCTTTTAATTATGGAGTGTGTTGCCCTTTTAATTATGGAGTGTGTTGCCCTTTTAATTATGGAGTGTGTTGCCCTTTTAATTATGGAGTGTGTTGCCCTTTTAATTATGGAGTGTGTTGCCCTTTTATGGCGTGTGTTGCCCTTGTAATTACGGTGTGTGTTGCCCTCTTAACTATGGAGTGTGTGTATTAGTTGTGTATGACAGAGTGAGTCTCCAGATTGTGTGCGGACAAATGAGTGGCGTGAACTGATGATGCTTGTGTCTTTGTGTCTGGTTGTCCAGATAAGCAAAAGACACAAGAGCTACTATCACTGTGTTTTCAGTTACCTACTCTACCTGGCTGCCCGGCTCTCCCTCTTTCTACTGTATCCCTCTCGTTCTCACACCCTTATGTGAACGTTGTGGGAACGTTGTATGAACGTTGTGGGAACTTCGTAATGTAAGCGGTGGGTCTCACGGTCTCTCTCTCTCTCTCTCTCTCTCTCTCTCTCTCTGCTGTAAAGAATAGGCTTGGAGTCTGGACACTACCAAACTATAGATTCCATTCACAACTGGGAACTCATTACATCCCTTTCAACCACCACAGTAGATTAACACTGCAGAATAGTGGAATAGCAGTCTCACAGACCTCCATCGGGAGATAGCAGGGACATTGAAGCACAGCAACAAAGGCAGATTTTAATCATAGTTTCTGGGAGAATGTGTTTATTTGTTAGGGTAAATACGAGTGTGGTCAGGCCAAGGGATTGTGTTCACAGTTTCACACCGGCCGCTATAGGAAAACAGGGACGCTGGAGTAAAGGCACACACAGTAAAAGCACTCACACACACACACACACACGCACACACACACACACACACGCGCGCGCGTACACACACACGCACACACACAAGAATACACAGACGAACGCACGGATAAACACACATATGTGCACACACAAGCACCCAGCTCATGTGAAGGCTGTTGTGTAGACATCTCCTAAGTGCATAGGGTTAGGGTTAGTGTCTTTGTGTGTGTAAACACATGTAAACACTTGTCCATCTCTCAGCGGCCCAGTGTGAGGGTGGTCCGGTCTGAGAGAGAGAGAGAGAGAGAGAGAGAGAGAGAGAGAGAGAGAGAGAGAGAGGAGAGAGATGGGATCTTGTTACGTGACCAATGACATAGACAGAGGACGGTTCTCAATGATTAACGATTACCATCGTTGTTTTTTTTTTTGTGTCATTTTAGTGGAAGTGTAATGTAAATAATATATCATTGATAATAGTTTTTTCTTCTCTCAGGACCATAAGGAAAGACACTTTCACTTGATCTTTTAATGACAGAGGCCAATGTTCAGATCAACCACCAGTCCCCAAATCACATCTCCAATGTTCAGATCAACCACCAGTCTCTAAATCACATCTCCAATGTTCAGATCAACCACCAGTCTCTAAATCACATCTCCAATGTTCAGAACAACCACCAGTCTCTAAATCACATCTCCAATGTTCAGAACAACCACCAGTCTCTAAATCACATCTCCAATGTTCAGAACAACCACCAGTCTCTAAATCACATCTCCAATGTTCAGAACAACCACCAGTCTCTAAATCACATCTCCAATGTTCAGAACAACCACCAGTCTCTAAATCACATCTCCAATGTTCAGAACAACCACCAGTCCCCAAATCACATCTCCAATGTTCAGAACAACCACCAGTCTCTAAATCACATCTCCAATGTTCAGATCAACCACCAGTCTCTAAATCACATCTCCAATGTTCAGATCAACCACCAGTCTCTAAATCACATCTCCAATGTTCAGATCCCCCAGCCAACCACCCGCAGTCCCCCGCCCAAATCACATCTCCAATGTTCAGATCAACCACCAGTCTCTAAATCACATATCCAATGTTCAGATCAACCACCAGTCTCTAAATCACATCTCCAATGTTCAGATCAACCACCAGTCTCTAAATCACATATCCAATGTTCCAATGTGTGTGTAAGTTTTTAAAGGGTTTCTGTGTGTGTGTGTGTGTGTGTGTGTGTGTGTGTGTGTGTGTGTGTGTGTGTGTGTGTGTGTGTGTGTGTGTGTGTGTGTGTGTGTGTGTGTGTGTGTGTGTGCGCGTGTGCGTGTGTGCGTGTGTAAGTGTTTAAAGGGTTTCTGTGTGTGTGTGTTTGTGTGTTTTAAATTAAGAAGGTTTCTATGAATGTGTTTGTTAAGAGGTTTTATGCATTATATATCTCACTGTGTTCATTTTCCAATAACATGCAATAGACTGATGAGATAGAGGAACAGTAATTGTTAGGAATGTTGGGAACAACTTAGAGGTAAATCCAATCTTATGAACATCAGATGCTTTTCCTGATCTTTTCAGGATTTCTGTCAGTGATTTGGCCTCAAAATAGCTTATTGTCTCTGAGGATTTCATTGACAAGAGATGATGAGGATGAGGAGGGGTATGTGTGTGTATGTGTGTGCGGTGGAGGGGTGATTGTGTGTGTGTTTAACACAATCCTGTTTTTCATGGGGACTAACAGAATATTGAGATCACAGTCCCGGCATACAGTACTCGTCATCTATTCATAAACTTAAAGGTGACATATTTAACATTCACGACGACAGTTCCTGTTTCCTTGTTATTAACAGTTTTTTGTTCAGTATGTGTGGCTAGTTGTCACATCTTCATGGTGTGAACTATTCTTCTGTGTCTAGTGTACTATCCTGTCATCACTGTCTAAGCTGTTACTTTGACATGCTTCCTGATGTCAGTCGTGAGTCCGTTGTCTCCACAGCTGTTCGTGTCATTGTGATTGTCCACTTTAACGGATGGTAAACCTTTATACTAGAGTTTCCATATGTCCAAAGGGGTTTATCGTTGTGTGTCTAATAGTGTATGTTTCTCTCTGTGTGTTTGTGTTGTGTAAGGGTCAGTGGAGCCTAGTCTTCTCTCACCCTGGACTAAAGTGAGTCCAGTTTCAGAACTGAACCATACAGCACCACCACTCACTGACTGGTAAGGATTGTTAATGTGCTATTTAGCAGACACTTCTATGCACAGCCACACGTTTTGACTCAAGAGGCTCTAGAGCCACATTGTTCGTTTTTTAATCTTTTTAGGGATACCTTAAGGGCTCTTAAAGTTCAAAATCAAATAGCTAAATGATCCTTGGTACAGAATGACCATTTTAAAACAATTCCATAAAGCTTAGTAGAATCCCCCTCCCCCGGCTTAGACAGGGCTAGACTCTAGAGGGTTAATGCTGTGACCCACATTACACTAACAGTACATTAGAACTAATGATATTAATGATGTGACCCACCTTACACTAACAGTACATTAGAACTAATGATGTGACCCACCTTACACTAACAGTACATTATAACTAATGATGTTAATGATATGACCCACCTTACACTAACAGTACATTATAACTAATGATGTGACCCACCTTACACTAACAGTACATTATAACTAATGATGTTAATGATGTAACCCACCTTACACTAACAGTACATTATAACTAAGGATGTGACCCACCTTACACTAACAGTACATTATAACTAATGATGTGACCCACCTTACACTAACAGTGCATTGTAACTAAGGATGTAACCCACCTTACACTAACAGTACATTATAACTAATGATGTTAATTATGTGACCCACCTTACACTAACAGTACATTATAACTAATGATGTGACCCACCTTACACTAACAGTACATTATAACTAATGATGTTAATGATGTGACCCACCTTACACTAACAGTACATTATAACTAATGATGTAACCCACCTTACAGTAACAGTACATTATAACTAATGATGTGACCCACCTTATACTAACAGTACATTAGAACTAATGATGTGACACACATTACACTAACAGTACATTATAACTCATGATGTTAATTATGTGACCCACCTTACACTAACAGTACATTAGAAATAATGATGTGACCCTCTCTTACACTAACAGTGCATTATAATTAATGATGTTAATGATGTGACCCACCTTACACTAACAGTACATTATAACTAATGATGTTAATGATGTGACCCACCTTACACTAACAGTACATTATAAATAATGATGTGACCCACCTTACACTAACAGTACATTATAATTAATGATGTTAATGATGTGACCCACCTTACACTAACAGTACATTATAACTAATGATGTTAATGATGTGACCCACCTTACACTACCAGTTCATTATAATTTATGATGTGACCCACCTTACACTAACAGTACATTATAACTAATGATGTTAATGATGTAACCCACCTTACACTAACAGTACATTATAACTAATGATGTGACCCACCTTACACTAACAGTACATTATAACTAAGGATGTAACCCACCTTACACTAACAGTACATTATAACTAATGATGTGACCCACATTACACTAACAGTACATTATAATTAATGATGTTAATGATGTGACCCACCTTACACTAACAGTACATTATAACTAATGATGTTAATGATGTGACCCACCTTACACTAACAGTACATTATAAATAATGATGTGACCCACCTTACACTAACAGTACATTATAATTAATGATGTGACCCACCTTACACTAACAGTACATTATAACTAATGATGTTAATGATGTGACCCACCTTACACTACCAGTTCATTATAATTTATGATGTGACCCACCTTACACTAACAGTACATTATAACTAATGATGTTAATGATGTAACCCACCTTACACTAACAGTACATTATAACTAATGATGTGACCCACCTTACACTAACAGTACATTATAACTAAGGATGTAACCCACCTTACACTAACAGTACATTATAACTAAGGATGTAACCCACCTTACACTAACAGTACATTATAACTAATGATGTTAATGCTGTGACCCACCTTATACTAACAGTACATTATAACTAATGATGTTAATGATGTGACCCACCTTACACTAACAGTACATTAGAACTAATGATGTGACCCACATTACACTAACAGTACATTATAACTAATGATGTTAATGATGTGACCCACCTTACACTAACAGTACATTATAAATAATGATGTGACACACCTTACACTAACAGTACATTAGAACTAATGATGTGACACACCTTACACTAACAGTACATTAGAACTAATGATGTGTCCCACCTTACTCTAACAGTACATTATAACTAATGATGTGACCCACCTTACACTAACAGTACATTAGAACTAATGATGTGACCCACCTTACACTAACAGTACATTATAACTAATGATATTAATGATGTGACCCACCTTACACTAACAGTACATTATAACTAATGATATTAATGATGTGACCCACCTTACACTAACAGTACATTAGAACTAATGATGTGACCCACCTTACACTAACAGTACATTAGAACTAATGATGTGACCCACCTTACACTAACAGTACATTATAACTAATGATGTTAATGATGTGACCCACCTTACACTAACAGTACATTATAACTAATGATGTGACCCACCTTACACTAACAGTACATTAGAACTAATGATGTGACCCACCTTACACTAACAGTACATTATAACTAATGATGTGACCCACCTTACACTAACAGTACATTATAACTAATGATGTGACCCACCTTACACTAACAGTACATTAGAACTAATGATGTGACCCACCTTACACTAACAGTACATTATAACTAATGATATTAATGATGTGACCCACCTTACACTAACAGTATATTATAACTAATGATGTTATTGCTAATAACTATCACTCAGTTCATATCGGGAGTATTGTTAGATACACAATTGTGAGTGTGAGTGTGTGTATGTTTGTGTGTGTCTGCATCTGTGTTTGCGTGTGCATCTATGCGTGTGTGTGTGTGTGTGTGTGTGTGTGTGTGTGTGTGTGTGTGTGTGTGTGTGTGTGTGTGTGTGTGTGTGTGTGTGTGTGTGTGACTCCATCGTGTCACTGCAGTGTTATGTTCACAGCTTGTGGTCATGTCCCAGGCCTGATTATGAGATTGGTTTGGCAGCGGTCACCATTCTGTTACACTGACCCGGACACTGCCCACTGTGTGTGTGTGTGAAGTGGAGGGGACCTCTACCCGCTGTGTGTGTATGTGTGCTTGTGTGTATATGACACATCATCAAACATGGCCCCTCCACTTTCCTATAAACACTTTTTATTCTCCTATAGATACTGTACATATATTGAATCTATTGTCTAATGATCATGGAAAAGAAACCCGTTTTGAGGACATTTTCACCATGTAAAACATCGCAGTCCAACCTCTAGGCATTCTCATTGTAATGTCCTCCAAACGTCAATATTCATATGCTGTGTCTCTGATCCAGACAGAATATGAGACTGTCCCTTGTGCTTGTCTGTCTCGTCCCTGTCCCTGTCCTCGTCCTTCTATAGTGACCATGGTATAGAGCTCTGTAATTGGCCACTAGCTTGCCTGTGACTGGCTGTGATCAGTGGAATGCTGGGAACGTATCGGTGCTTGGAGAGAGCAGCTATTAAAACATTACAGCAGCCATTACTGCCGCCTGTCTGGACTAACGAACATATGCTCCCTCTACCAATGCCTAAACTCTTATTTATGGATTTAATTTAATGTGCAGAAAGAATTTTCAATTAAATTTCGTCTTCTGCTGCCTCCGGAGAGTGGCAGAGTATAATAACATGGTCATTTTTTATACATCTTTATGAGGAATGAGAAAATTAATTATTTGTGGCAAGCTGTAATGATTGGGACTTGGAACAGTTGTAGCTGAACAGTTTGAGGCCCGTTGTTCTGGCACACACACACACACACACACACACACACACACACACACACACACACACACACACACACACACACACACACACACACACACACACACACACACACACACACACACACACACACACACACACACACACACACACACACACACACAGAGAGAGATAAAGGTGTGCATGCACATACTGAAACAAATCTGGGATGTTTTCATTCATGTTCTGTAGAGTTAGGAGGTTACTTTTGTGGTTTCAAAGCACTGTTCCTATGTCTTTTCCAGCATGGTCAGATACTGAAGATTTAGAAAAGGATAACAGTAGGGGGAGGCAGAGCAGAGGAGACAGTGGGAGAGGACAGGGGGGGGGGGGGGATCTCCTGTAGGGAAAGTGGGGAGTCTTGTCTTGTAAATGAGTCATGCAGGCAGGGGATCCTGTTCCCCTGTCTGATATCATCACAATGTTTGATGTCATTAGAGTGCGTGTACTAGTGTGTAACATATAGGAATAGCAGGTCCTCCACGTCAAGGTCACCACACATTATTATTCACAGGCTACAGCCTTCCCGAACAGGGCCCATCACTTTAATAATGATCACACAACCCCCTTTGCCCCCCCCCCCTCTCTCTCTCCAGTAGAGGTTGATTCTGTAGCTGTGTTTCAGAACAGTATCAGTCTCCATATTATCAAGGACATTCTGTGGCACACTTGACTGGACAGTCTCTGTGAGTGTGGGGATGGACGAGCTGTGTGTGTGTTTGTGCGGCCAACTGAAAGAGGGCATTAGAGTCCTCTGAATGTGTCACCAGGTTAAAAGAGGGTCACCTATGTGTGTGTGTGTGTTTTTTCGTGTGTGTATAAATGTATGTGTGCACGGTGTGTGCATCTGTTTACAGAAGCCATTACATTTTATTTATTTATCCTGTTCCATTTTGTCATGTGCTGTTAAATGATTAATCCACTGTCCCCCCTGATGGGACCCCCCAGGGACAGACAACAGCAGGCCCTACCCTCCCTCTGCATTATACATGACTGGACAGGGATGGACCCAACACCACCTTGTGTGTGTGTTTTGCGGAAGTGCAGGTGTCGCCAAGTGAAGTGTCCGCTCTGTCTATCTAACAATAGCTAATCTTCAATGTTGTGGGTAACAGTCTAGCTTCCGTCCCTGTCCTCACCCCTACCTGGGCTCGAACCAGGGACCCTCTGCACATGTCAACAACCCACGAAGCATCGTTACCTATCGCTCTACAACAGCTGCGGCCCTTGCAGAGCAAGGGGAACAACTACTTCAAGGTCTCAGAGTGAGTGACGTCACCGATTTGAAACGCTATTAGCGCGGACCCCGCTAACTAGCTAGCCATTTCATATCGGTTACATATGTGTCTGTGTGTTCGCTTAAAAAAATAGCAATATTACTGCTGTTTGTCACTCCTGAGTCAACATAGCAACAACATAGCCAGAAACACTTCCTCAAAATAGTCAAATTAATCAAAGATAAATCAAGAAATCTATAATTAATTTTGAAGTTTTTCCCGAGTTCTTAGTCGCGCAATTTTACATCTAACTAAGATGTTTGGTGTAGTATTTCTCAAGAGAAAACTAGTCGTCTCTCGTTGAATGACAACAAACACTTCATTGTAGAATCCCATCCATAGTTCCCACTCTACTACAGAGGAGTACTGTTGACCAATCACCGACGAAGGGGCGTACACTTCAGCTACCGAACTTCAAATTGCCTCAAGAATTTTTTCACAGAACAGCCGGAAAAAAATACCTGCTGAACCGCAAAATGAACAAAAACATCACAACATTTCGTCATAATATATACTCAAACCTTTTCGACTATGAAGCATGCGACAGGCTTAACGGTCCCTCTTGCTCTGTATATTTGCACCGGAGGTCAGGATCTCACCCGGAGTTCCCTGCTAATGAAGCCACACCTTCATGCAAATGAGCACACTGTTAACCCCAATCAGAGGGGTCGCTGAGTGTGCATCAATCCCCATCTCCCTGAGTGCTACAAGGGGTTGGGGCTACAAGGTTCCACCTTCACAGACACACAGGTAATTAACGTGACTTAGACAGTGAGAGACTGCGAGCCACTGGGGTGTGTGTTAAAAACGGGGTTCAACCTAGTGTCAAGGCACTATTACGAGTGAGTACACAGGTTATCACCCTAGTGTACACTCACTTTAGTCTCAATTAGCCGTTACTGTTGTCTTGTCTGAACATGACTGAAGGTGTTACTTGTGGTTCTCAATGATCTGGCTCTGAAGGTAGCTGTTCTAGCATCTTATATAATAATATATGCCATTTAACATACACTTTTATCCAAAGTGACTTAAAGTCATGCATGCAATGTATGTATGGGTGGTCCCAGGAATTGAACCCACTACCCTGGCATTACAAGCATCATGCTCTACCAACTGAGCAACAGAGGACCATGCTGGCTATGTGTTTTTTTGTCTGTCTGTGACTGACTGAAGGTGTTAGTTCTCGGTTTAGTGTCTCTAAGCTTGGTGTTATTTCCTGTTGTCCTCTAAGGGTCTAGTCTGTTTGACTTGGATGACTGTGAATGGTTGGCGGTTGGTGCTGAACCGATGACCCTGAAGCTACAGTTCCTAACAGTGGTCCAGTGTTAGTGATGCTCTGAGACAAACACAGGAAATGTTGAATAATGTGTAGCCCACGTTTGACATGTCACGGAGGCTTGAGGTAGAAGCTGCTGTAACCACAGATCTACGATCAGTTTACCCCCACCCCCAATCCTAACCTTAACCAAGAGGTGGATGGATAAAGATCTTGGACCAGTGGTAATAGGAGAAATGATCTACATCATGATGAAGGTTACAGATTCACAGGTGAATGTTTTTGGTGTGTCACTGAGATGTCAGTCGCTCCATTGGTATTCACTGTCTATCTCTCTACCCCTCTTCTTTAATGTATTCTCACACATATCTGCTGCTCTGCTGTGTGCATATGTGTGTGCGTGTGTGCGAGTGCTTTTGTGTATGCATGTGTGTATGCGTGTGAGTGTGTGTGTGCATAGCCTGATTCCGAGACAGAAGACGAAGGGGTTTCAAGTGAAGAGTACTTGTTCATTAGAACACCCTGGTATCCATTCCAGAGGACACACACATATTATGTGTCCCAAATGGTCCCCTTTTTTCCTACATAGTGCACTACTTTTGACCAAGGCCCTATGGGTCCTGGTTTAAAGTAGTGCACTATATAGGGAATAGGGTGCCATTTGGGATGTAGACATACTGATCACTGATCCAGTATTCACATCATTAGCCCTCAGGCCATAGGGGAGTATCCTAGTTAGAGGACTATTGAAAGACTACCATAAGATAACTGTCATGTGGTTGACTGGCACAAACCAATCAGTATTTCCCATGGGCTTGTATTAAATTACTGTAGTTACATTCTGAATTCAATCAATTTATTCTAATTGAAAAACAACACAATTAAGGGTATTTCTTATTGGTTTGACTAGAGAGTGCATCAATGTTCGCCTTGTCTTGTACTTTAGTTGTTTAAGGCAGGGCTATTCAACTGGTCAGGCGCAGGACACAGAACTGAGTAAAAAACGTCCTTTACTCGAATAAAACAACAAAATCATTCTACGCAGGGAGAACACACCAGCTCACAGAAATCTCGACCACTTCACAACGAACAAACGCACAAAAACCATGGGGAAAACAGAGGGTTAAATAATGATCATGTAATTGGGGAATTGAAACCAGGTGTCTAAAACAAAGACAAAACAAAAGGAAAATGAAAAGTGGATGATAGGCCACAATTCTATACACACACACGTGAGGAACAGGGAGCTCTGGGTGAGTCGGGTGCCCACTCACCTGGAATGATCCACTAGTGCCCTGCCTGCTGCCTCGACTCCCTGAGGAACCTCCCCAGCACCGACCAGCAGTGTGCCCTCTGCGGCCACATGTGGTGCAGGAAGTAGCCCCCCCTCCGGTCACCCTCAGAGCAGCACCTCCGAGCTCCATAGGTGTAGGATCGGAGGTGCTGGGGGATGGAATGGATGAGCCCCGATCTGGACGTCCGCAGGTGGCCAACAGGTTATCCAGCCGGATGGATAAATCCACCAGCTGGTCGAGGGTAAGGGTGGTGTCCCTGCAAGCCAGCTCCCGACGAACGGCCTCACGCAGACTGCACTGGTAATGGTTGATCAGGGCCCTTTCATTCCATCCCGCGCTGGCGGCCAGGGTCCTGAAGTCCAGTGCGAAGTCCTGTGCGCTCCTCATCCCTGTCTGAGATGGAATAAGCATTCCCCCGCCGCTCTCCCCTCGGTGGATGATCGAAGACCGCCTGGAAGCGGAGTGAAATCCTCATAGCGGACCAACGCTGTGTCTACTCCTCCCCATACGGCGTTGGCCCACTCAAGCGTTTTCCCCGACAAACAGGAGATGAGGGCGGACACGCTCTCGTGTCCCGAAGGAGCCGGGTGTACGGTCGCCAGGTAGAGCTCCAACTGGAGCAGGAACCCCTGGCACCCGGCAGCCGTCCCCTCATATGCCCTCGGGAGAGAGAGCCGAATCCCACTGGGTCCAGGTGACGGAGGGGTGGACAGCGGTGTGGGTTGGGGTGACGTTGATGGGGGTGTGGGAAAACTCCCTCTCTCCCATCACTCCATGGTGTGCAGCACACGATCCATTGTTGTGCCAAGATTTTGGAGCATCGTTGCGTGCTGCTGGACGCGCTCCTCCACCGGTAACGGAGGACTGGGTGCACCTGCTGACTCCATATTTTAGGTGCGTGTTTCTGTCAAGTGTCAGTGTGCAGCGGGTAGGACGGAGTCAGGCGCAGGACACAGAACTGAGTAAAAAACGTCCTTTACTCGAATAAAACAACAAAATCATTCTACGCAGGGAGAACACACCAGCTCACAGAAATCTCGACCACTTCAAAACGAACAAACGCACAAAAACCATGGGGAAAACAGAGGGTTAAATAATGATCATGTAATTGGGGAATTGAAACCAGGTGTCTAAAACAAAGACAAAACAAAAGGAAAATAAAAAGTGGATCGGCGGTGGCTAGAAGTTCGGTGACGTCGACCGCCGAACTCCGCCCGAACAAGGAGAGGGACCGACTTCGGCGGAAGTCGTGAGAGAGTATCTGTCTTCCTGTAGTCCTGTCCATTAAGTACTGTCAAACAATATCATACCAGTTAAAGCCAATCAGAAATGCTAACAGGGGTACAGGGTCAGGGTCCGATCATCATCTAGCCTGCAACATCGCTTCGTAGTCTGCTGAGCATCATGGTATACTTTTACATAATGATGTTCGGTGGCTAAGCAATGGTAACAATGCTGTCAAGAGAGCAGCCTATGTGTGGAGACGGTTGCTTATCTCCGTGATTGCCGCCACAAGAAAGCAAGAACATGACTAGCGGAGATGCTTGATGAGGAGTTCCTATCAAGCAATTGAATGGATTTAATTTGGGACTACGGGGGTGGGATGAAACAGATATTGACCTGATTGAAAAACAGACTTCTTTTCAAAATAAATGTTTTATTTTGTCCTCTGATTTGAGCCCAAACAAAACGCCCTACACTGCGCAACTATATTCAGTCATCATCAGTGCAGATTACTCCCGCGAAGTCTGATTTTTTAGATCAACTGAAAGGTAACTTTGCAGTGAGATTTGATGAGTTTAAGTCCCCACAGAGGTGGTGCAGTTTGTTATAGGGAGCCGTTCTCTACTGACGCGGGTGAGCGAGACTTCTGCGCAAAAGCTAGCCAACTGAGATATGCCATACATAAAAGGTTTCTCTGTGTTAAAAAGACAACAAAACAAGACCGATAAAATAACTTCATTACACAGAAATCGAAAATAGAACAGAATAGGATGCTGCTCGAGATAGTCCATGCATAAAAGGTATCCTATGTCTAAATAAAAACAAAAGATGAATATATGTATGTAAAACGGACAGAAAAGTAGAAATGTATTAATGTGTTGCAGGTCAACTTTGTTATAAGTGAAAATGTGTTCCATCATTTAAACAATTTGATGCACTGAATTAGGCTAATCTTAAAGCACTTAAAATGAACTTTCAGCAACAGTTATTTTAATGTAAGTGCCTTATAAGATTATAATTGTGTTTGTGCATTGTTTTTTAAACTGGTCTTAGGAGTAATACCATGTAGAAAATGTCTGGTCCCCTCTGAATAACCTTGTTCAAATCTGGCCTCTGTTAGAATGTAGTTGAATAGCCCTGGTTGAACCACAACAAGTACCTCATGTGAGCTATCTTACAACATGAACTTTTCACATGGTAGGTTGTCAGTGCTTTCTCCTAAAGAGGCTCTGTTCTCGCTCCCTCTTTCTCCCTCTCTTTCCACTTTGTCTCTTTCTCGGTCTCTCTGCTATTTCTCTCTTTCGCTCTTGTTCTCTTTCACTCTCCCCTGGGGTTTCTTGGTGGGCCTGGAGAAGGTGAGAGAGAGAGAGAGAGAGAGAGAGAGAGAGAGAGAGAGAGAGAGAGAGAGACACGGAGAGAGAGAGAAAGAAAGACAACCTCGTCTCGAATATGGACACCGTGGACAGCCAGCCATCCGGGGCTCCATTGTTCTCCTGTGTGATGTGGAGAAGAAAGGCAGATGGAGAGAAAGAAAGAAGAGAGGGAGAGAGGAGAAAGAGTTGTTTGATAGTGCTGTGGAGTCTGTGTGAATGAACAGTGAAGGGCACCCATTGTCTTCCAGCGACCTCCATTTGGTACTGTATGGTCCCTTTTACTGCACTGTCTACCACCACAATAACTCTTTTCTGCTCCTCCTCTCTCTTAAAGAAAAAAGGATTAGTAAAACAGAGGAATTGCGTGTCCAGATTCCCAACTATCAGCCACAAGGCACACAAAAGAGGGCAGAGATTTTCTCCCTTCTTGCTATTTTTCTCTCCCCTCCCCTCTTCTCCTTTCCTCTTCCCTCTTCTCCCCTCTTCTACTCTCCTCTCCTCCTCCTCCTTCTCCTCTCTCTCTCTAGTTAGCTGAGGTAAATGTGATTATGGTAATGTTTTTAACTACCAGAGGAATGCAGGGTATTTTAGGGAATGACGGACTACAGCAGCTGCATTTCCTGTTTATCCAGCTCATGCATGAGATACTGGAGAGGAACAGGGGATGCATTCATCCCCTTCTCTCTACCTCCGCTGACCCCCTCCTCCGGGCCTCCCATTCTTCTCCCTATCTATCTCTCTCTCTCTCTCTCTCTCTCTCTCTCTATCACACTCTTTCTGACTTTCTCTCTCTCAATTTCTTTCTCTGACTTGCTCCACTCTTTCCCTTCCAATTGTGCCTTGCTATTCACTCACTCACTCTCTGCCGTTCCCTCTCTTGCTCTTCCTCTACAACAGTATCTATCAGACAACTGTCCTGTTATCTGAGCCTGTATAATACCAGTCCAGCTGTAGATGCACACGGAGGAGTTGCACTCGTTTGTTCGTACTTCCTCCTCTCTCTATCTCTCCCAGCCCACTGCCAAGCACTGTGCACTTGATAGATGGCAGACAGACAGACAGACACAGAGGCTGGAACAAATTAAAAGACTTGTCCTGTCCTGTCCTGTCCTGTCCAGTCAATATTGTACTGATTCATTGTTTGAGTACAGACAGACTGAATGACTGCATGGGAGTCAACGTTACACAACTCTCCAACCCAAGGCTCTTTTCGTCAATATGGCTTTGGAAGATAGCTAGTCCTTATACTGTAGAACTAACTGTCTGCCTCGCATTGACTGACTATTTTAATCCATGTCTGGCATTGGCAGTGGCCATCTAGTCAGACCCAATAATTAGTTCTTTACAAAGTGTCTGAATGTCACTGAAAAGTCAGTTATTGGAGATGGTGGTTTTAAAGGAAATGTATAATACCATATTATTCAAAGTTTGAAAGCGGAGAAGTTCTCAAAGTTCAGGAATGAAGGTCACCGTTCTGGCTTCGAAACAGTTTATTTTGTATCGTACGCGTTCTATGTTTAAAATAGCCACACAGTGTATTGAATGTACAGTAAGTACATTCTAATTCGATCTCTTCAAAATAATATCTTTCAATGTTTGAAAGTTCAGGAATGAAGGTCGCCGTTCTTGCGCACGTTCTTTTACATACATACTGAATGTAAAGTAAATACATTCCAAATCTCTCTCTTAAAAATATATTTTAAAGTTAAAGCATTATTCAAACCCATTCCTACTTCAGAAGTGTCACTTCAAAACAAACTGGCCCTTCCATTTAGTGAAGTGTAAATATGACTCTTGACCTTGTCCTGAATCTCTTTGTTTCTGTGTTACTGTGTCTCTCCTTCAAGTCCGGCCCCTCTCAAAGGCGCTCTGAAGTAATGAAGATGGAAGATTAAACAACAGCAACAATTATATTTGTCAGTGAATTAAACCTCCATCAATCTCACTTAATCACTCTCTAATATCTCCTCAGACGCTGAAATAGAAGCATAATGCTGTTGAAGGTTAATGGCCTTTTTTCTTTAACTTCTCCTCAGGAGGAGAGAGAAGGAGTAGGGCTTTAGGCATGTTAGTAATAACAACGGTTACCAAAAGGTTGTAGATATGACTATGCATCATTGACAAAAATCTCTCTCTCCACCCCCCCTCTCCCCGCCCCCCTATCTCTTCCATGTGCATACATACAAACACACTCTTCCCAAACCTTCTCCTTCAAGTAAACATGTAAAAGCCCCAGTCCTCCCACATGCTGTTCAGAGGGGAGAGATGAGTCCCACAGTTCCTCTCTTCCTCTCTCTGTAGTGTCGCCCACAGGTGGTTCGTCCTTTCCTTCAGCACAGCTGGCCTCCAATTGTCTCAGCACAGCGCTGTGTATGTGTGTCCGTGCGTGTGTGTGCGTGTGCGTGCATACGTTTGTGTGAGTGTGTCAGTGTGTGTGCTGTGCGGTGTATGTGTGTCAGTACTGCATGTGTGTGTGAGTGAGGGTGTGTGTGTGTGTGTATATGTGTGTGTGTGTGTGTGTGTGTGTGTGTGTATGCGTGTGTGTATATAACAAAACTTCAGCAGATGGATTGCTGTTTATAGCCAGTAAATAAAGGACCTGCCTGGTAAACATAAGAGCAGGGATTCATATATTATCCCAGGATTAGAAAGAAAGGGACAGAAGAGAAGAGAGAGAGAAGAGAAGAGAAGAGAAGAGAAGAGAAGAGAAGAGAAGAGAAGAGAAGAGAAGAGAACAGAAGATTGCACAGGTTGTGTGATTTACAGTTGGACTTTAAGGAGGTGGGAAGCCCGGTCAACCCAGTGCAGTCTCAGATGAGTGGCTATTTCCTAGTGTGTCAGAGGTCAGGGGTTACGGCTGGTCACACAGGTGGACAGGGTTGAACAGAGACCCAGCTCTCCAATCTCTGATCGATATTACAGGCCAGGTTGTATATCCCCATTTGACACTCAGATATACCCACACCCATGCACACACACAAATCAAAATCAAATCAAAGTTTATTGGTCGTGTACACAGTTTAACCGATGTTCTAGCGGGTGCAGTGAAACGCTTATGTTACTATTTTCTAACAATGCAGTAAAATGTCAAACAAGTACACAAATAATAATAATAATAAAATACAAAAATGGACTGCTTACCCCAAATCCTAGTCACTGTAGCCATTTCTTCTTGTTATTAGCTGATAGGAGTGGAATCCGGTGTGGTCGTCTACTGCACCATTATCTGTTTGTGGCTCTCATGTTAGCTTGCCATTCTCCTTCGATCTTGCCATTCTCCTTTGACCTTGCCATTCTCCTTTGACCTTGCCATTCCCCTTCGACCTCACATCTAAAGTTTTTGTTATAAATTACCCATCAACTTCATTGAACGATGGAGATTAATTGGGTTTTCTGCCCATGATATCATTTGTGGCCCACCGCCTGGATTCGGTTCTATGTAGCAAACTTTGAAATTGTGTTTTTTTACATTGGATAAAAGTAGAGACTCCGAGCTAGAAAATGGTACACTGCAGTTGAGGAACAGTTCTGCTTTGAAAGTTGATAAACTTGTAACCCTACTTTTGAGAAAATGGCCGGTGAATGTTATGTCTACACCCATTCAGCATCGTTCACACCCTCTTAGCCTCACTCATCTCTTTAAGGATTCACAGTATAGTAAACTGTAACGGCTGTCGTCGCAAGAAAACCAAGATGCAGCGGAGGTTGTGGATTCATTATAAATATTTAATAAAATGAACCACTACAAACAAAACATCAAACAGCAACGAAAGCTAACAGTCGTGTCTGGTCAAAACGAACGAGACAGAAAACAATCCCCCACAAAACCCAAAGGAAAAACCTGCTCCTTATGTGTGACTCCCAATCAACAACAACGAACTTCAGCTGTGCCTGATTTGGGAGTCACACACGGCCCAAAACAAAGAAATACAAAAAAACCTAGAAAAAGAACATAGAACGCCCACCCAATGTAACACCCTGGCCTAACCAAAATAAAGAACAAAAAAAAAAACTCTCTATGGCCAGGGCGTTACATAAACAAACAAAGATTTCAAGACTGAAAGTGGTGAAAGTAGTAGCAAAAAAATAGTAGTAAAAATACACTTTATCTAGTCCTTAGCTTATATCCTAATCTGACTTTGATGCATGTTGTTCTTCACATTACCGTCTCTAGTGAACACACACTATATCAAATACAATATAAGTTTATTTGTCACAAGCACAGGATACAGAAGGTGTACAGTGAAATGGTTACTGGTATATTGAAGTATTTTGTTTAGACATTTGTTTAGCTAGCTAGCTAAGCAATGAACCATAATCCCAACTCTAATGCCACATTCAAAACAACTGGAAACTCGGAAATCTCAAACTTCCGAGCGTTCAAAACAACTGGGAGCTCAGAAAGAATACGAGCTCCGACTGGAATTTTTTTATTTGAATGGTCATCCAACTCGAAATTCCAACTCGGGAACTCAGGCCTCTTTCTAGAGCTCCGACCTGAAGTTCACTGACATCATGATTTGACCTCATATTTTTCATAGTTGTTTTGAACATGGCAATAATCTGCAGGTTGCTAAAGCTAACCAACTAGGTGCAATTTTAGCTAGCTAGCTAACATTAGGCTGTAACTAGCAATGCAAATGGATTTCTGAGATACTAATAATATTACTACACAGATCATACACGTAACGTTAGCTAGTGAGCCAAGCAGCCAACGTTAGCTAGCTAGCTAACAGTACGCTTTAAGTTGCAATGAAAATGACTTTTTGACAAATTTAGAAACGTATAATATCTGAAATTAGACTCTTACCCATATACATGGATGAACACTTTTCCCTCTATGTCATGGATGACATGGTTGCCCTTAGTTTGAAGATGTAATCTGGAGGCAGGTGTTTTATACAACAACCTTCTTTCTGTGTTCTATTTTTGGACTCTCTTGACATTTGGCAATCATCTCTCTGCTTCCACTGGGCATTCCACTGGTTTCAAAACTCGGTCAACTTCTTCCGTGACAACGACACGATTTCTTCCCTAACATTGTCATCTGAAGACGCTACAATGTCTGGTGCAATTAAAATGTTTTTACCTAAATAAAGGATTTCCTCACTGTTTGATTCATTTTCAGTGTCAGAAAGAGTCAACATGGCATGATCATCCTCCAGGAAGTAGTCCATCACAACTTTTTCCCACTGAGCTTTGTCAATAGTGCTATTAACTTCAGGGCAGCAATGTTGAAAGCAGTTGCAAAACTTTTTCAGTTCTTCATGAAATCTTCATGAAAAACACGGTAGACAGGATTATCCACGCGTACTGAGCAACTCATGTTGTAGACAGAATCATGCTACATGGCAGACCAATCTGAACTCATCTCTCGGCATGTCCAGTCCAGCCATTATCTCAGCAATTATGGTTAGTGGTAAGGTTCCTGTATTTTTCCATGGCTAAACCAACTAGGCTCGTAATTTAACAATTTTATTTGTATTTACAGATGGCGTACACGTTTGTTATTAAGGCACATGACAGTGCAGATGTTCCAGAAGGCATTTCTGCAACAACAAAAATCATTTTGATATAAATAATTAAAATACATCTAAAGCCTCTCCTGTGAAGTAGTGATGTGCGACATACGCCTAGTTTCTGGAAACGGGTCACATTTAAGGTACTGCAAAGTCTTTTTCCACTGTCTTTTACGTCATTAATCTTGATTTGGTAATATAGTTTCTTCTTATTTTTGTTAAGTTTAGTCACGAAATGTCTCAATTTACAGTATGTTCACCAATCAGATGAGCAGCCTGACTTGTTTGCCAACTCTTTTGCATCATTTATTTGAACCATAACGTTGTTCAATGAATCATCAATCCAGAGGACTCTAACAGTTCACACAGTTCATTTCTCGTCAATGCTTGTCAACAATTGGCATAAATCATTTTCCAAATTCTTCCAGTGCTGAATCTGGATTCACTTCCTCGCACACATCAGACCAGCATACATTACTTTAGGCCCAAGCTGTGGCACCTTGGCTTTCCTTGTTATTGCCCCAATGTTATTTATGGTCACTACAGTCAATGGTAACAGATGTTTCTTTGGAGCAAAGCTCTGCAGCATTAGTGACGACATGATCAATACAATTGGACGTCACAGATCTAAAACTATTGGTATGCACTCTAGTTGGTGGAGTGATAACCTGGATCATATTACAGGCATTAGTCACATTTACAAGTTTCCTCTTCAGAGGACAGCTAGTTGCTAACCAGTCAATGTTCAGGTCACCCAGAAAATAGACCTCTCTGTTAACATCACACACATTATCAAGCATTTGCAAACATATTATCCAATTACTGACTGTTAGCATTTGGTGTGCTATAGCAGTGCCCCAAAAGGAGAGGATTTAGATAAGGAAGGTGAACGTGCAACCACACCACTTGACATACGATCCTCTCTATTATACTTTATAGGAATATGACATATACCGCAACACCTCTGCCATAAGCATTGCTGTCTTTTCTGTAGATGTTATATCCTTGTATTGCTACTGCTATTATCAAATAAATTATATAAGTGAGTTTCAGAGATGGCCAGTATATGAATGTTATCTGATGTTACCAAGTTATTGATATCATGAACCTTATTTCTAAAGCTACATACACTGAGTGTACATAACATTAAGGACACCTTTCCATGATATAGACTGACCAGGTGAATCCAGGTGAAAGCTATGATCCTTTATTGATGTCACTTTTTAAATCCAAGGGGAGGAGACAGGTTAAAGAAAGATTTTTAAGCCTTGAGACAATTGAGACGTGTGCCATTCAGAGGGTGAATGGGCAAGACAACATATTTAATTGCTCTTGAACGGGGTATGGTTTTTCACGCTCAACAGTTTCCTCTGTGTATCAAGAATGGTCCACCACCCATAACACATCCAGCCAACTTGACACAACTTTGAGAAGCATTGGAGTCAACATGGGCCTTCATTGGAGTCAATGGGGGGGTCCTTAATGTTTTTTACACTCACTGTATATTAATATGGGCTATTCTTCGCCCCTTCCTGGGTTGCTTTTCTATGATTGCTTTTCTCACTTTCTCCTCACTCCAGGTCTCATGTGGAGACTGGTGTGCCATCCACAACAATGTTATTCCACCTGGATTGTCCCTCTAGATAGTCATCTTGCTGCAAGCCTCTTTCATGATATCCACCTCTCCCTGGGAGAACTGCAAATTGTTCTCAAGGTCTTGGATCTCTCTGGTCAGATCGTCTATTCTTTTGTCAGTTGAGTCCACCAGTATCTGGACAAATCTTTTGAAGCTATTTTACTGCTGCTGTAACAATTGCTTGAAGACATCTTGTCGTTGATTTAAAAAATCCCGCACCTGTGATAACAAAACACTGTCCCCTCCATTACTCCAACTGATGCTGACCGCATCGCAGGATCCAAACTAAACAGGTAGGCTAGTAAACAAATGTTCAAAAACAACAAACCGAGCACTCTCTTGTTCAGCATGCATCACGCTCTGATGACGATCACGGATATTGTAAAAACAATATGGACAGTATGTGAATAGAATAGGTGTGGACAGCAGTAGTCATATAGGATGAGCCATGACTAGAATACAATATATAAATATCAAGTGGGTAAAAGAGTATGTAAACACTATTAAAGTGATCAGTGTTCAATGACTCCATGTACATAGGGCAGCAGTCTCTAAGTTGCAGGGTAGAGTAATGAGTGGTAGCTGGCTAGTGACAGTGTCTAAGGTTCAGGGCAGGGCACTGGGCGGAGGCTGTCTTGTGATGACTGTTTAACAGTCTGATGACCTGGAGATAGAAGCTGTTTATCAGTCTCTCGGTCCCAGCTTTGATGCACCTGCACTGTCTCCGCCTTCTAGATGGTAGCGGGGTAAACAGGTTGTGGCTCGGGTGGCTGTGTGCTCTCTCTGCTGTCTCCTGTAATCCACGATCAGCTCCTTTGTTTGGTTGATGTTGAAGGAGAGTTTAATTTCCTGGCACCACTCCTCCAGGGCTCTCACCTCCTCCCTCTATGCTGGCTCTTTGTTGTTGGTAATCAGGACTACCACTTTTGTGTTGTCAGCAAACTTGATGATTGAGTTGGAGATGTACGTGGCCATGCAGTCATGGGTGAACAGAGAGTACAGGAGGGGGCTGAGCACGCACCCCTGTGGGGCCCCCGTGTTGAGGATCAGCGTGGTGGAGGTGTTGTTGCCTGCCTTCACCACCTGGGTTCAGCCTGTCTGGAAGTCTAGGACCCAGTTGCACAGAGAGGGGTTCAGACCCAGGGCCCTGAGCTTAATGATGAGCTTGGAGGGCACTATGGTGTTGAAGGCTGTAGTCAATGAATAGCATTCTCACATAGGTGTTCCCTTTGTCCAGGTGGGAAAGGTCAGTGTCGAGTGCAATAGAGATTGCCTCATCTGTGGATCTGTTGGGGCGGTATGCAAACTGGAGTGGGTCTAAGGTTTCTGGGATAATGGTGTTGATATGAGCCATGACCAGCCTTTCAAAGCACTTCATGGCTACAGATGTGAGTGCTACGGGTCAGTAGCCATTTAGGCAGGTTCCCTTAGTGTTCTTGGGCACAGGGACTATGGTGGTCTGCTTGAAACATGTTGGTATTACAGACTCTGTCAGGGACAGGTTGAAAATGTCAGTGAAGACACTTGCCAGTTGGTCAGCGCATGCTCGGAGTACACGTCCTGGTAATCCGTCTGGCCCTGCGGCCTTGTGAATGTTGACCTGTTTAAAGGTCTTACTCACGTCAGCTACGGAGAGAGTGATCACACAGTCATTCGGAACAACTGATGCTCTCATGCATGTTTCAGTGTTACTTACCTCGAAGCGAGCATAGAAGTAATTTAGCCCATTTGGTAGACTCGTGTCACTGGGCAGCTCACGGCTGTGCTTCCCTTTGTAGTCTGTAATAGTTTGTAAGCCCTGCCACATCCGACGAGCGTCGGAGCCGGTGTAGTACGATTCAATCTTAGTCCTGTATTGACGCTTTACCTGTTTGATGGTTTGTCGGAGGGCATAACGGGATTTCCGGGTTAGAGTCCCACTCCTTGAAAGTGGCAGGTCTACCCTTTAGCTCAGTGTGGATGTTGCCTGTATTCCATGGTTTCTGGTTGGGATATGCACATACAGTCACTGTGGGGAGAGTCACTGTGAGAGAGATTCTATATGTCCATAAACACTCCAGCCAGCTGGTCTGCACATGGCTTGCTTTCCCTTTATAATCCATGATTGTCTGGAGTCCCTGCCACATGCATCTCGTGTCTGAGCCATTGAGTTGCGACTCCACTTTGTCCCTGTACTGTCATTTTGCCTCTGATTGCCTTACGGAGGTCATAACTGGTCTGTTTACACACGTCCATGTTCCCAGTCAACTTGCTGTGGTTAAATGCTGTGGTTTGCGCTTTCAATTTTGCGCAAATGCTGCCGTCTATCCCAGGTTTTTGGGGTTTGGATAAGTTCTAATCGTCACAGTAGGAACAACATCCGCTATGCACTTCCTGATGAACCCAGTCATTGAGTCATTGTATACGGCGATACTATTCCCAGAGACTACAAAGAACATTTCCCAGTCCGCGTGATCAAAACAGTCTTGAAGCATAGATTTTGATTGGTCAGACCAACAGTCCTTACCACGGTCCTTACCTGCTTAAGTTTCTGCCTATATGTGGGGAGGAGCAGGATGGAGGCAGGATCTGATTTGCTGAAGGAAGGGTGATGGAGGGCCTTGTAGCCATCCCGAAAGGGAGAGTAACAATGGTCAAGCGTGTTCTTTCCGCATGTAACACAGGAGATGTGTTTATAGAATTTTGGAGTGTTTTCTTCAGATTTCCTTCATTAAAGTCCCCAGCTACAATAAATGCGGCCTGAGGATATGTGGTTTCCAGATTGCACAAAGTAAAGTATAGTTCCTTGAGAGCCATTACGGTGTCGGTTTGGGGGGTAATATACACGGCAGTGACAATAACCAAAGAAAATAATTTCAGGAGGTAATGCACTCGGCCTTTGATGGTGAGCTATTCCAGATCAGGAAAACAAAAGGACTTGAGTTCCTGTACGTTACCACAATCACACCATGAGTTGTTAATCATGAAACATACCCCTCCACCTCAGTTTTTTTTCAAGAGAGTTCCTCCTTTCTGTTCACGAGAATAACGGAGAACCTTGCTGGCTGTATGGATGGGGAGAATATATCTGGAGAGAGCCATGATTCCATAAAACAGAGTATGTTACAGTCCCTTATGTCTCTGTCAATGGAGATCCTCGCCCTGAATTCTTCTACTTTATTGTACAGGGACTGAACGTTACCGAGTAATATACTCAGAAACGGTGGATGGTTTGCTCACAGTTTGAGCCTGATTAGAACCCCACTTCTCCTCCCTCTTCTCCCCGCGTTGACGTTTTGGTGTGTCAGCTGGGATGAATGTGCCTGCCTCTTGGAGTCCAAACAAAGGATCCAAGTCAGGGAAGTCGAATTACTGTTTAAATTTCGGGTAAGTGACCTAATGTCCAAAAGTTATTTTCGGCTGTAGGTAATAATACTCTAAATGTTCTGAGCAAATAATGTAAGAAATAACAGACCATTTTGTTTAACTGCAACGTTGGCAAGGCCTTAGAAACAGGGCATGAACACTCAAACAAACACAAAAACACACACTCCTCAATCCCCAAAGACACGATCCTATACATCACCTCAGATCACTGTGGTAGCGCATGACCGCCATTGTAGCCCAAGAAAGAGCCTAGTCAGCTAATAGGATGTCACAACTGAGATGAGACAGGAAGATAAAGACTGTAGGATGAAGACTGTAATTCCACTAAAGGACTACTTCCCATCAGTGGAGGGAGTTCAGGTCGCTAGGGAAACCATCAGTAAAGCCATGCGATGAGGCTGAGCGTGTGCCTGCAGAGGGGATCGAAACACTCCAGTTCACTAATATTGATTTCCCCTTCTCTTTTTCTCTCTTCTGCTCCTCCACTTCTCTACTCTCAGTAGCTCTTGAGCACTGTGTTTAGCGCAGAGAGAGAACAAGTACAGTTGAAGTCGGAAGTTTACATACACTTATGTTGGAGTCATTAAAACTAATTTTTCAACCACTCCACAAATTTCTTGTTAACCAACTATAGTTTTAGCAAGTCGGTTACAACATCTACTTTGTGCATGACACAAGTCATTTTTCCAACAATTGTTTACAGACAGATTATTTCATTTATAATTCACCGTATCACAATTCCAGTGGTCAGAAGTTTGCATACACGAAGTATATGACCTGAAGCAACATCTCAAGACATCAGTCAGGAAGTTAAAGCTTGGTCGCAAATGGGTCTTCCAAATGGACAATGACCCCAAGCATACTTCCGAAGTTGTGGCAAAATGGCTTAAGGACAACAAAGTCAAGGTATTGGAGTGGCCATCACAAAGCCCTGACCTCAATCCTATAGAACATTTGTGGGCAGAACTGAAAAAGCATGTGCGAGCAAGGAGGCCTACAAACCTGACTCAGTTACACCAGCTCTGTCAGGAGGAATGGGCCAAAATTCACCAAATTTATTGTGGGACGCTTGTGGAAGGCTACCCGAAACGTTTGACCCAAGTTAAACAATTTAAAGGCAATGCAATGTACGTAAACTCCCGACTTCAACTGTAGATTGGGTGACTCAGGCCTCATGTATCTTTCTGTGACCACTCTCTCTCGCTCTCGCTCTCGCTCTCGCCCTCGCTCTCGCTCTCTCTCTCTCTCTGTCTCTGCAATCACATATATTTCTCTCTCTTTGCAATCACATATATTTCTCTGAGCAGAGCTATACTTACTGACTTACTGTCAGTCAAGCAAGCATACTGCGTGTGCGTGTGTGTCCGGAGGTGTAGGGAAAGGCAGAAGAAAAATGTTAATTCTAACCAATGGACAATAAAGTTGTAATCTATTCTATTCTACGTATAATAGTGCCCTCTATACCACCTCTTTAACACACCTCATCCAACTGACCAAAGTCTTGTTCAACTTATCAAGGTGTTGGTTTTTGGGTGATCATAATGCAATAAATATACACACAAGTAGTCTTACGAACATCCTCCGTGTTTACATCCTTTCAATAGAGTACATGGTAATAGATACTGTTCAAGTCAAATGTATTCAAAACAACATGCATCACAATAGCCTTATGTAGCCTGTGCTGTACTGCACCGCTGTAACTCTGCGTTGTGTGTGGGTGATTGAGACTATAGACGAGATCAGATTGTTTTAATTCATCATCATAATTTTAATTCACCTGCATCCGAAAGATAATAAAACATTTGTAGAGCACATATGTTCCGCGAATCGTCGCTTCTTTCTCTCATAGTGCATCAAAATGATTTTTGAATACAAAAATGAGTACAGCCTCTCCTTATTATGCATCAACACATAACATATATTTTACATAGATAAAACCACATACCTGCATTCAAAAGAAAATAAAACATTTGTAGAGCACATGTGTTCTGCGAATTGTCGCCTCTTTCTACAACAGATGCACAATACGAGGGACTGGGATCATTCGAGGAGCTAGCCATCGTTCACACATACAATAGCCTGCTAATACCTTAGCTAGCTATTAACCACATGTTGAATTCAGAATGTTAATATCATCCTAAAAAGTACATTTACAAGTGCATCTTAACAATACCATCCACATTATTTATGAACAAAACACTGTGTGTATGACTTTGTGCTTAAAAGAATCAAACTTTTCTGAAGACGATGACTTAGTGCATCAAAATGATTTGAGCACGAGCACGCAGGGCAAAACGTAAGTACACACTCCCCTACTCCCAGCATGCAGGCATGCATAATAACAAATCAACATGTGATATTAATATATGAACCTGGTGAAATTCACAAAGTACTTTAACAACTGTTACACTTACAATACGTTTACCTTGTATATTCTTCAATACAAACGGCAGGGCAGGGTAGGGAACTTAAGTCGCTGGTGTGAAATGCAAACACCCTACGCATCACACCAATAGAGTTAACTTAATTGGTGTGAATTGTAATGTGGCTCATATAGCGAGGATCGCTACAATCTAAATGAGGCATGCAGTTGGATAAATACTTCTAGATTAATGGGATTAAATAACCACATTGACCTCCTGGAAACAGTGGATTGTGTGTATTCAGTTCACAGGGTTAGTCTTGGCAGCCCAATTCCAATATCATATCTTTTCACATCAAATCTTTATCAGAGCTGATCCGATTGGTCAAAAGACTAATTAGTGCAAAAAAGATCAGAATTGGGCTGTCTGTGTAAACGCAGCCTTATAAACTCAGCAAAAAAAGAAACGTCCCTTTTTCAGGACTCTGTCTTTCAAAGATAATTCATAAAAATTCAAATAACTTCACAGAGCTTCATTGTAAAGGGTTTAAACACTGTTTCCCATGCTTGTTCAATGAACCATAAACAATTAATAAACATGCTACTGTGGAATGGTCGTTAAGACACTAACAGCTTACAGACGGTAGGCAATTAAGGTCACAGTTATGAAAACTTAGGACACTAAAGAGGCCTTTCTACTGACTCTGAAAAACACAAAAAGAAAGATGCCCATCTGTGTGAACGTGCCTTAGGCATGCTGCAAGGAGGCATGGGGACTGCAGATGTGGCCAGGGCAATAAATTGCAATGTCTGCACTGTGAGACGCCTAAGACAGCGCTACAGGGAGACAGGACGGACAGCTGATCGTCCTCGCAGTGGCAGACCACGTGTAACAACACCTGCACAGGATCGGTACATCCGAACAACACACCTGCGTGACAGGTACAGGATGGCAACAACAACTGCTCGAGTTACACCAGGAACGCACAATCCCTCCAACAGTGCTGAGACTGTCCACAATAGTCTGAGAGAGGCTGGACCGAGGGCTTGTAGGCCTGTTGTAAGGCAGGTCCTCACCAGACCTCACCGGCAACAACGTCGCCTATGGACACAAAACCACCATCGCTGGACCAGACAGGACTGGCAAAAAGTGCTCTTCAGTGTGATGAGTCACGGTTTTGTCTCACCGGGGGGGATGGTCAGATTTGTGTTTATCGTCGAAGAAATGAGCGTTACACTGAGGCCTGTACTCTGAAGCGATTTTGATTTGGAGGTGGAGGGTCTGTCATGGTCTGGGGCGGTGTGTCACAGCATCATCGGACTGAGCTTGTTGTCATTGCAGGCAATCTCAACGCTGTGCGTTACAGGAAAGACATCCTCCTCCCTCATGTGGTACCCTTCCTGCAGGCTCATCCTGACATGACCCTCCAGCATGACAATGCCACCAGCCATACTGCTCGTTCTGTGAGTGATTTCCTGCAAGACAGGAATGTCAGTGTTCTGCCATGGCCAGCGAAGAGCGCGGATCTCAATCCCATTGAGCACGTCTGGGACCTGTTGGATCGGAGGGTGAGGGCTATGGCCATTCCCCCCAGAAATGTCAGAGAATTTGCAGGTGCCTTGGTGGAAGACTGTGGTAACATCTCACAGCAAGAACTGGTAAAAATCTAGTGCCGTCCATGAGGAGGAGATGCACTGCAGTACTTAATGCAGCTGCTGGCCACACCAGATCCTGACTGTTACTTTTTGTTCAATTTATGTCTCAGTTGTTGAATCTTAATATGTTCATACAAATATTTACACATGTTAAGTTTGCTGAAAATGAACGCAGTTGACAGTGAGAGGACGTTTCTTTTTTTGCTGAGTTTACATCTGGTCAAATACATCCAATGAATAAAATAATCAACATCATGTTCTCTCAATGATCAACATTATGTTAGCTCAAAAACATTATTCTAACACACATTCATAATACGTCTAGGAGTTTGCAAATATGGACACCTTGAACCACTGGTCCTTATTGAATACATTGGATTGTGTAGATTCAGTCAATAGCGATAGTAAAGTTCTTAACCCATAATTAAACCATATACTGGTCAAATATACCAAATTAACAGAAGAATCAACATCATATCTTCCGATGACCTGCTTTTTAGGTCAAATATGGGCGGCGGGTAGCCTAGCAGTTAAGATTGCTAGTTCAAATCTGTTGATGTGCCTTTGAGCAAGGCACTTAACCCTAATTGCTCCAGGGCCGTGATCTCTTGTTTATATCCCTGTGAGCATTTCTCCTTTAACAAGATAATCCATCAACCTGACAGTTGTGGCATATTAAAGAGCGTGATCATTACACATGTGCACCTTGTGATGGGGACAATAAAAGGCCACTCTAAAATGTGCTGTTTTGTCACACAACACAATACCATAGATGTCTCAAGTTTTGAGGGAACGTGCAATTGGCATGCTGACTGCAGGAATGTCCACCAGAGTTGTTGGCAGAGAATTTAATGCTCATTTTTCTACCATAAGCCACCTCCAACGTCGTTTTAGAGAATTAGGCAGTATGTCCAACTGCAGCCTCACAACTGCAGACCATGTGTCTGGCATCGTGGGGCGAGCGGTTTGCTGATGTCAACATTGTGAACAGAGTGCCCCATGGTGATGGTGGGGTTATGGTATAAACAGGCATAAACTATGGACAACGAGCACAATGGCATTTTATTGATTGGCAATTTGAATGCACAAGAATACCACTTCGAGATCTTGAGGCCCATTGTGAGGCCCATTTGTTTTAAGGTCTCTGCAACCAACAGATTCATATCTGTGTTCCAGTCATGTGAAATCCATTGACTGATTTCCTTATTTGAACTGTAACTCCGTAAAATTGTTGAAATTGTTGTATGTTGCATTTATATTTTTGTTCAGTATATATTGGTGGGCTCGTGAACGAACGCTACGATCACGCCTGAAAAACAGCCTCCATTCACCTTTTATGGAAACGGCGCCATGGTTTGCTGTATAATTTGGAAATGTTGGAACTGGGCCATGTCCTTTTCTAAAAGAAATCGGAATAGCACATTTGACCACATTTCTATAGAGGTGCAGTAACTTTTTTTTCAAACAAAAAATGCATGCCGCCTATAGCGAGTGCCAAACACTGGCCGCGCATTTATTTTCTATTGAACAATTTAAAAGTAAATGCTGCATACAGCCCACACTTCTACACAAAATAATTATTGTTCAATACTTTGTTTATCAGTACATGATTGTGTTTCCATCTCCTGCCTTGGAATAGGCTTTGAGATTAAATAGGCTATTATGTTGCGCTTCTATTGCACAGCAATACTGTATCCTACCCATACTGTCGTAGGCTGACGGTCTATTTACTTTCGAGCATGGTTAGCTATTGAATGAGTGATGGATAAATGGTAGCCTAATATTTGTTGTGCAGCAGGTCTTCTTAAAAACGGCAAATGCATCTGTTTTACAATTAGGCCTACATTTGTATGTTTTTATTAGCCTACCATTATTATAATTACCATGCATCAAACAACTCCATTTCCCCCCAAAATAACTGTATTTGCTTGATAAACCACTAGAAGGACCTACGCATTGTCTGAGATTTGCATGGAGATTCGCACACTTCCCGTCAAGTTCATAATTGATAAATACCAACCTTAAAATGAACTGCAAATGAATCCAAGTTTGTAGTCACAAGCTTGATTTACTCATTGCATGCAAGGAGTATGGGACCAAATACTAAACGTTTCACTTCTTTACAAGAATAACACGGAACCCAAACCGGCTGCGCGCGTGCGCCATCGTGCGCCACCGTGCGCCACCGTGCATAAATGTATTTTGTCCCTCCACACCAAACGCAATCACGAAACACAGGTTAAAATATCAAAACAAACTCTGAACCAATTACATTAATTTGGGGACAGGTCGAAAAGCATTAAACATCTATGACAATTTAGCTAGCTAGCTTGCACTTGCTAGCTAATTTGTCCTATTTAGCTAGCTTGCTTTTGCTAGCAAATTTGTCCTGGGATATGAACATTGAGTTATTATTTTACCTGAAATGCACAAGGTCCTCTACTCCAACAATTAATCCACACATAAAACGGTCAACCGAATGTTTCTAGTCATCTCTCCTCCTTCCAGGCCTTTTCTTCTCTTGACTTTATATTGCGATTGGTAACTTTCATAAATTAGGTGCATTACCGCCACTGACCTCGTTCGTCTTTCAGTCACCCACGTGGGTATAACCAATGTGGAGATGGCACGTGGGTACCTGCTTCTATAAACCAATGAGGAGATGGGAGAGGCAGGACTTGCAGCGTCAGAAATAGAACTGATTTCTATTTTAGCCCTTGGCAACGCAGACGCTCGTTGGCGCGCGCTAGCAGCGTGGGTGCAATAATTGAATAACATAGATTTCTAAATGTATTTTGCAACGCGAGCGGTGTAGTCAGCCTGTAAGAATCTGATAAGAAACTTTTGTGGTGTGAATCATTTGAACCTCTACCTTTTTTAAATTTAACAAAATCTCGCTCTCTGAGCAATTGTATTCGTTTAAAATAATATTATTTCCGCAGTTTTTTAAACATACAATATAGCTCAGTATTTCAATTATTTATTTTATACAGTCATTATTGATAATCTTTATCAAGAATTTCAGAACCCCACTGTACACCCAATTAACAGAAGAATC